>NW_022987515.1:0-425000 GCF_902827165.1 Trematomus bernacchii
ATTCCGTAGCGATGTCACTGTGTTCCGTAGCGATGTCACTGTGTTCCTTAGCGATGTCACTGTGTTCCGTAGAGATGTCACTGTGTTCCGTAGCGATGTCACTGTGTTCCTTAGCGATGGCACTGTGTTCGTGATGTCACTGTGTTCCGTAGCGATGTCACTGTGTTCCTTAGCGATGTCACTGTGTTCTGTAGAGATGTCACTGTGTTCGGTAGAGATGTCACTGTGTTCCGTAGCGATGTCACTGTGTTCCGTAGCGATGTTACTGTGTTCCTTAGCGATGTCACTGTGTTCCGCAGAGATGTCACTGTGTTCCGTTAGCGATGTCACTGTGTTCCTTTAGCGATGTCACTGTGTTCCTTAGCGATGTCACTGTGTTCCTTAGCGATGTCACTGTGTTCCGTAGAGATGTCACTGTGTTCCGTAGCGATGTCACTGTGTTCCTTAGCGATGTCACTGTGTTCCTTAGCGATGTCAGTGTGTTCCGTAGCGATGTCACTGTGTTCCGTAGAGATGTCACTGTCTTCCGTTAGCGATGTCACTGTGTTCCTTAGCGATGTCACAGTGTTCCGTTAGCGATGTCACTGTGTTCCGTTAGCGATGTCACTGTGTTCCGTAGCGATGTCACTGTGTTCGTGATGTCACTGTGTTCCTTAGAGATGTCACTGTGTTCGTGATGTCACCGTGTTCCTTAGCGATGTCACTGTGTTGCTTAGCGATGTCACTGTGTTTGTGATGTCACTGTGTTCCTTAGCGATGTCACTGTGTTCCTTAGCGATGTCACTGTGTTCCGTAGCGATGTCACTTTGTCCCTTAGCGATGTCACTGTGTTCCGTTAACGATGTCACTGTGTTCCTTAGCGATGTCACTGTGTTCCTTAGCGATGTCAGTGTGTTCCGTAGCGATGTCACTGTGTTCCGTTAGCGATGTCACTGTGTTCCGTTAGCGATGTCACTGTGTTCCGTTAGCGATGTCACTGTGTTCCTGAGCGATGTCACTGTGTTCCTTAGCGATGTCAGTGTATTCCGTAGCGATGTCACTGTGTTCCTTAGCGATGTCACTGTGTTCCTTAGCGATGTCAGTGTATTCCGTAGCGATGTCACTGTGTTCCGTAGCGATGTCACTGTGTTCCTTAGCGATGTCACTGTGTTCGTAGAGATGTCACTGTGTTCCGTAGCGATGTCACTGTGTTCCTTAGCGATGTCACTGTGTTCCGTAGAGATGTCACTGTGTTCCGTAGAGATGTCACTGTGTTCCGTAGCGATGTCACTGTGTTCCGTAGCGAGTTTACTGTGTTCCTTAGCGATGTCACTGTGTTCCGCAGAGATGTCACTGTGTTCCGTTAGCGATGTCACTGTGTTCCTTAGCGATGTCACTGTGTTCCTTAGCGGAGTCACTCGTGTTCCTTAGCAATGTCACTGTGTTCCGTAGAGGATGTCACTGGTTCCGTAGCGATGTCACTTGTGTTCCTTAGCGATGTGTCACTGTGTTCCTTAGCGATGTCAGTGTGTTCCGTAGCGATGTCACTGTGTTTCCGTAGAGATGTCCACTGTCTTCCGTTAGCGATGTCACTGTGTTCCTTAGCGACTGTCACAGTGTTTGCGTTAGCGATGTCACTGTGTTCCGTTAGCGATGTCACTGTGTTCCGTAGCGATGTCACTGTGTTCCTTAGCGATGTCACTGTGTTCCTTAGAGATGTCACTGTGTTCGTGATGTCACTGTGTTCCTTAGCGATGTCACTGTGTTGCTTAGCGATGTCACTGTGTTTGTGATGTCACTGCGTTCCTTAGCGATGTCACCGTGTTCCTTAGCGATATCACTGTGTTTCCGGTAGCGATGTCACTGTGTTCGTGATGTCACTGTGTTCCGTAGCGATGTCACTGTGTTCCGTAGCGATGTCACTGTGTTCCTTAGCGATGTCACTGTGTTCCGTTAGCGATGTCACTGTGTTCCTTAGCGATGTCACTGTGTTCCTTAGCGATGTCAGTGTGTTCCGTAGCGATGTCACTGTGTTCCGTAGAGATGTCACTGTCTTCCGTTAGCGATGTCACTGTGTTCCTTAGCGATGTCACTGTGTTCCTTAGCGATGTCACTGTGTTCCTTAGCGATGTCAGTGTATTCCTTAGCGATGTCACTGTGTTCGGTAGCGATGTCACTGTGTTCCGTAGCGATGTCACTGTGTTCCGTAGAGATGTTCACTGTGTTCCGTAGCGATGTCACTGTGTTCCGTAGCGATGTTACTGTGTTCCTTAGCGATGTCCACTGTGTTCCGCAGAGAATGTCCCTGTGTTCCGTTAGCGATTGTCACTGTGTTCCTTAGCGATTTCACTGTGTTCCTTAGCGATGTCACTGTGTTCCTTAGCGATGTCACTGTGTTCCGTAGAGATGTCACTGTGTTCCGTAGCGATGTCACTGTGTTCCTTAGCGATGTCACTGTGTTCCTTAGCGATGTCAGTGTGTCCGTAGCGATGTCACTGTGTTCGTGATGTCACTGTGTTCCTAGAGATGTCACTGTGTTCGTGATGTCACTGTGTTTCCTTAGCGATGTCACTGTGTTCCGTTAGCGATGTCACTGTGTTCCTTAGCGATGTCACTGTGTTCCTTAGCGATGTCAGTGTGTTCCGTAGCGATGTCACTGTGTTCCGTAGAGATGTCACTGTCTTCCGTTAGCGATGTCACTGTGTTCCTTAGCGATTGTCACTGTGTTCCTTAGCGATGTCACTGTGTTCCTTAGCGATGTCAGTGTATTCCTTAGCGATGTCACTGTGTTCCTTAGCGATGTCACTGTGTTCCGTAGCGATGTCACTGTGTTCGAGATGTCACTGTGTTCCTTAGCGATGTCACTGTGTTCGTGATGTCACTGTGTTCCTTAGCGATGTCACTGTGTTGCTTAGCGATGTCACTGTGTTCGTGATGTCACTGTGTTCCTTAGCGATGTCACTGTGTTCCTTAGCGATATCACTGTGTTCCGTAGCGATGTCACTGTGTTCGTGATGTCACTGTGTTCCTTAGCGATGTCACTGTGTTCCGTTAGCGATGTCACTGTGTCCCTTAGCGATGTCACTGTGTTCCGTTAGCGATGTCACTGTGTTCCCTTAGCGATGTCACTGTGTTCCTTAGCGATGTCAGTGTGTTCCGTAGCGATGTCACTGTGTTCCGTAGAGATGTCACTGTGTTCCGTAGAGATGTCACTGTCTTCCGTTAGCGATGTCACTGTGTTCCTTAGCGATGTCACTGTGTTCCTTAGCGATGTCAGTGTATTCCTTAGCGATGTCACTGTGTTCCGTAGCGATGTCACTGTGTTCCTTAGCGATGTCACTGTGTTCCGTAGCGATGTCACTGTGTTCCTTAGCGATGTCACTGTGTTCCGTTAGCGATGTCACTGTGTTCCGTTAGCGATATCACTGTGTTCTTTAGCGATGTCACTGTGTTCCGTAGCGATGTCACTGTGTTCCGTTAGCGATGTCACTGTGTTCCGTTAGCGATGTTCACTGTGTTCCGTAGCGATATCACTGTGTTCTTTAGCGATTGTCACTGTGTTCCGTAGCGATGTCAATGTGTTCCGTTAGCGATGTCACTGTGTCCGTTAGCGATGTCACTGTTTTCCGTTAGCGATGTCACTGTGTTCCTTAGCGATGTTCACTGTGTTCCTTAGCGATGTCAGTGTATTCCGTAGCGATTGTCACTGTGTTCCTTAGCGATGTCAGTGTATTCCGTAGCGATGTCACTGTTTCCTTAGCGATGTCACAGCTGTTCCGGTAGCGATTGTCACTGTGTTCCGTTAGCGATGTCACTGTGTTCCGTAGCGATTCACTGTGTTCGTGATGTCACTGTGTTCCTTAGAGATGTCACTTGTTCGTGATGTCACTGTGTCCTTAGCGATGTCACTGTGTTGCTTAGCGATGTCACTGTGTTTGTGATGTCACTGTGTTCCTTAGCGATGTCACTGTGTTCCTTAGCGATATCACTGTGTTCCGTAGCGATGTCACTGTGTTCGTGATGTCACTGTGTTCCTTAGCGATGTCACTGTGTTCCGTAGCGATGTCACTGTGTCCCTTAGCGATGTCACTGTGTTCCGTTAGCGATGTCACTGTGTTCCTTAGCGATGTCACTGTGTTCCTTAGCGATGTCAGTGTGTTCCGTAGCGATGTCACTGTGTTCCGTAGCGATGTCACTGTGTCCCTTAGCGATGTCACTGTGTTCCGTTAGCGATGTCACTGTGTCCCTTAGCGATGTCACTGTGTTCCTTAGCGATGTCACTGTTTTCCTTAGCGATGTCACTGTGTTCCTTAGCGATGTCAGTGTATTCCTTAGCGATGTCACTGTGTTCCGTAGCGATGTCACTGTGTTCCGTAGCGATGTCACTGTGTTCCGTAGAGATGTCACTGTGTTCCGTAGCGATGTCACTGTGTTCCGTAGCGATGTTACTGTGTTCCTTAGCGATGTCACTGTGTTCCGCAGAGATGTCACTGTGTTCCGTTAGCGATGTCACTGTGTTCCTTAGCGATGTCACTGTGTTCCTTAGCGATGTCACTGTGTTCCTTAGCGATGTCACTGTGTTCCGTAGAGATGTCACTGTGTTCCGTAGCTATGTCACTGTGTTCCTTAGCGATGTCACTGTGTTCCTTAGCGATGTCAGTGTGTTCCGTAGCGATGTCACTGTGTTCCGTAGAGATGTCACTGTCTTCCGTTAGCAATGTCACTGTGTTCCTTAGCGATGTCACAGTGTTCCGTTAGCGATGTCACTGTGTTCCGTTAGCGATGTCCCTGTGTTCCTTAGAGATGTCACTGTGTTCGTGATGTCACTGTGTTCCTTAGCGATGTCACTGTGTTGCTTAGCGATGTCACTGTGTTTGTGATGTCACTGTGTTCCTTAGCGATGTCACTGTGTTCCTTAGCGATATCACTGTGTTCCGTAGCGATGTCACTGTGTTCGTGATGTCACTGTGTTCCTTAGCGATGTCACTGTGTTCCGTAGCGATGTCACTGTGTCCCTTAGCGATGTCACTGTGTTCCGTTAGCGATGTCACTGTGTTCCTTAGCGATGTCACTGTGTTCCGTTAGCGATGTCACTGTGTTCCTTAGCGATGTCACTGTGTTCCGTAGAGATGTCACTGTCTTCCGTTAGCGATGTCACTGTGTTCCTTAGCGATGTCAGTGTATTCCTTAGCGATGTCACTGTGTTCCGTAGCGATGTCACTGTGTTCCGTAGCGATGTCACTGTGTTCCTTAGCGATGTCACTGTGTTCCTTAGCGATGTCAGTGTATTCCTTAGCGATGTCACTGTGTTCCGTAGCGATGTCACTGTGTTCCGTAGCGATGTCACTGTGTTCCTTAGCGATGTCAGTGTATTCCTTAGCGATGTCACTGTGTTCCGTAGCGATGTCACTGTGTTCCTTAGCGATGTCACTGTGTTCCGTAGCGATGTCACTGTGTTCCTTAGCGATGTCCACGTGTTCCGTTAGCGATGTCACTGTGTTCCGTTAGCGATGTTACTGTGTTCCATAGCGATGTCACTGTGTTCTTTAGCGATGTCATTGTGTTCCGTAGCGATGTCACTGTGTTCCGTTAGCGATGTCACTGTGTTCCTTAGCGATGTCACTGTGTTCCTTAGCGATGTCAGTGTATTCCGTAGCGAACTAAAAGCTGCCTCGGCAAATGTAGTTCTGACTCTGGGGACAAGGAGTAAACCCCGCTCCTGATGACCTGAGAGCTCTGGCTCCCAATCCATTAAGTGCTTTGTATGTTCAAAGTAAGATTTTGAAGTGTGTCCTTTGTGTAATAGGCAGCCACTGCAGATTTTTGAGAACTGGGGTGGTGTGGTCAATTCTCCTAGTTTTGGTGAGGAGTCTGGCAGCAGCGTTCTGGATGAGTTGTAGTTTTACAGAAATCTATGAAAACTAAGACTTGTGGGTAGGAGAGTGTTATAAATGTGTCCATAAAACCCTCCAATAAGCGGTTTCTTCCTCCAGCAGAGACGGTTCTTAGTAATCATGAACTCTCCTGTCACAGAACTAACTTGACATGTTGTTTTTTGTGTCTCTTTATCCCAGCTGATCACTCCCTGCTCGTATGTGGTGTGCGGGCAGCTGTGGTTGTTTTTGCATTAATCGGGATTGCTGTCTATTTTGCTTGGAAGAAAAATAAATACAAGAAGGCTGAAGGTTCTGCTTACCGTCCAGAGAGGGAACATCAAGATGAGTCTGTTGTGATGGTTGAGATGTAAGCCATCTGAAGTTCAACTCAGGTCGTCTCTCATCATCTTTAAGCATGTGAAGATAGGGAGTGGAAGTAATCTGCTGTTTTTATTCTAAAATTATTATTTGTGTTCACAGTTTATGCGTTGTTATTATCTGAGGTCTGTTAGTGTTGTTTTGCATTTGTATCACTCTCACAGAACAAAGGTATTGAATTGTGCCTACAGTTAATGTGATCACAAGTCGAGATGCCTGAATTGTTTCACTCTTTTTGAATCATGTTCATTTATATAATTAAAGTTTTAAACTCAGATTGAATCATGTGCATAATAGTTTGTTGTTTTTCTCATGTGATTATATTTGTTGCTTGCTTGTTTGCAATACGTTCTAATGCAAAGTCTTTTTCCTTTTTATAGTTGTTATATATCCAATGTAGTGGTGGTATTTTATAAAGTTAAATATTGCTTTCATGTGAAAATAAAGTAAGTAAGTAAGGTTAATAAAGGTCTGTCAGTGTGTTTGACTATTTGCATCACTGTGGGACTTCTATTTCAACAAACATTATGTATTTTATCTAAAGGTAATCAGATGTTTCGGCTCCACAATGTTAACATTAGTCAATTTAGGTGAACTTCCATTTTGTTGTTTTCATTTTCATCACAGACTCTAGGTTTCCCCCTACTGACTAACAGAGGTGTTACTGCTGTTTGTGGATTATTCTGTAAAATCTCTGTTCCCAACATGTTAACATTTCAGGAAAAAATGATGATCAATAAAATATAACCATATGGTTTTACTGCCTTAATAGGCTACTCTTAACCAGTCTGCATAATGAGATTAAAATATAAACATATATGTGTATTATTACAAGTGCAATGTCATAAGTCTTAGATAGTTTCTCAGTTCAGGGCATTTGCCTTATATCAATAGTTGCCAATAGAGGGTGACTTAGTCTAAAGAGTGAGAGAGAAGTGAAATAACTGAACGTTGAATCATTTACTTCATCAGTAACATAATTAGTGCTTTGACTGAAAGTTAAATAGATAAAATAATTTAAAGACCACAAGAAAGTAGATGGCTAAAGTAGTATCTAAAGGTTTTGTTGGTATTGTCAGGGAATAATTCTGTATACATGTTTACCTTTTGCCCTCTGACGCAGATGCCCAACCTTGTTCAGCCGCTATCTCCCTTAAGGAGGGGCTGCCCAAGCATTTTGTTGTTGTTACCAGTTTATGACCGGGCAACTTCGGTCAGAGATAGTTATTGTTGTGGGACACCTGGAACACATCCTTCTCGGGGTGTAGATGACCCCGAGCAATAAGCGACAACAAATGTGAGTCAGTATCCTCAGCTGTTTAGTCTATCTATTGAAGAATGTTGATTATTACACTCTGAACTAGTTAAAACCCTGGAACTGCAGGAGGGTTCTTCAGAATTGATTGTGGCATCTCAACCGTGTGGTCAAACCGTGGCTTGTGAATTCTCCGGCCGAAGCTCCAAATAAACCATCAGTGTTTGACATCAAAGCTCCAGCTCTCCTCGTGTCTCTCTGAGTCGTGACTCCAATTGCTTCAGAAGTTTCCCCCACAGGTATTAGTTGAATCATGTTGTGACGACATCTACAGGCCGAGTATGGTTTCTCTCACTCTATGTCTTGTCTAAGGACCCGTTGTTTCAGTTAGAGGGACTTATTAGTTGTTTTCTGATACATAAGTACACCATTTTTTCTTTGGATATAGAAATAGTGTGAGAAAGTTGAAAGTTATTGTCACAGTAAAACTTTATGTCAAGGATTGTAATGTTCTCTCATTTCTTATTCATTATTGAGATGTTACACTCTGTATGTACACCCTGTGGTACTGTTTCAATCATAACTTATTTATATTCTCTCTCAAATGTTGAGGAAAAGGCAGAACATAACAGACACAAATAATAGAACCAAAGTGCAGATCTTAGTGGTCAGTGTTTCGTGTGACACTTTATTTCACTTCCTTTAGAGCAATGACACCATTTCCTGCCATGGTATTGTTTAGCGTACAATCTTTTATTATCTCCCAGAATTACAGAAACCATTACCTTACTTCTGGTATTTATTTTAGGCTATAACGGTAGAATGTTCTCAACATAAATTAATCTAAATCTGATCACTAACAGAAGACATGTCAGGTTGCTCCGTGTAGTATGTGCACGTTTGCTGTAGTATACAGTTTAGAGTTGAGTGTGAGCTGCAGACTGGGTCCCCAGAGGCTGAACACTGAGGAGACATGCAGGCTGTGATCGGACTGTTGGTGATGATGCTCGGAGCCTCTTACGGTCAGATCTTTAATTTATAACTGGATTAAATAACATTTTCTTTTACATTAAAGCTGAGCAATATATTGGTATTACATCAATATTGTGATAGGAGATTTGGTTTGAGATATCATTTTGCTGAATTGACGCACATTATACGCACATTTCTGATGATTAATGAAGATTTGTGTAGGTACCAATATTCAGTCCTTAACTCTTCAACCACCCTGGGCCCAAATTCATTCAAGACATGAAACATTCTAAATCATAATTTTAATCAAAATTACAATAAGCTGTTACACCAGAAATACAATTAATTCAACAACTGACAAGGAGGAACTGGTACTTGATTGCAGCTACAGAATGCTTACATGCACAGGAAACATTTGGACATCTGGTTTTGAGGGCTCTTTTCCATCAGTTCATACACATTGCCAAAAACACAGTGAAAAGAAATGTGTTGATTTTTAAAACTGTGGTAACTTCCCAATAATTTAAAACTGAAGTTATTTTGGTTAGAACTGTATCAGTTCCAGTTTCACAAACCTTTGTCTGGAAACCAGTGAAATACTTTTTTTTTTTGCTGAAGATCAGTATTTACATAACAAAAGTAAACACTTTTGTAGAAATGCAAAGCTTACTTTTTTTTTTTGTCAACTTTAAAAATATATATATTTTTATTTCTAGGTCTGGAAACCTACTGTGACGGCAGACAGGATGGAGCTCAGTGTTTCGGTCCTTTGGGAGGAACTGTGGTCGTCCAGCTGATTGACAGGGGCTTAGAAACAGAAAGATACAAAATGTACAAATTGTCAAACAAAACAACACTAATACTTAATGTGATAAACAATAAACAAATCAGATCCTTATTTAATCCAAGTGATGGAAAATTTAGGGTGAACAACCTCAGCAGGAATGACAGTGCTGAATATAAATTTGAAATCAGTGACGGCATAAATATCAAAGAGAAACGCGCTCTACGACTGACCATTCAAGGTAAATACATTTTTTTATCTACTGGGGGATTTAGTCAAATGGATAGACACACATACAACGTTTGTATATATAAAATCTACATATATCTGTCTGTTCTGTACTAAAAGCTGCAAAAAAAGACTTAGATGGTGTGAATATGAAAAGTCACCAGAGTGTGTTTCCTTCAGCTCCTGTGTCCTCTGTCCGGCTGGCCTCTGAGTGTCTGTCCCAGGGAGAGAAGAGGGTATCCTGCTCCTCTGAGGGAGGGGACAGTCTTCAGTACAGCTGGACTCTGGATGGACGCTCACTGACAGACACTGAGCTCCTCTCTGTAAATACTGAGAATAACAGCATCACTCTGAAACAACACGTCTCTGGAGCAGTGGCCTGCTCCGTCGAGAATAACGTCAGTCAGGTCTCTAAAGAAGAGGAGATCTCTAACTGTGGTGAGAAGATAAGTGGAAAGCATTCTGATGAATAAGACATGGATGATTAACTGCACATCAGTCATTTATCTGATTATTTCCCACAGTATTCATTAACTGCTCCTCAAATGGGACACAGATATCACAGTGGGTGTTTGCAGCCAACAATACGCTGTGTGTTGAACAAACAACACCTCCTACCACCATCTCAGAATGCTCCACTGTGGGTAAGGAGACTGACAACAAAGTGTCAATTCATATTATGTGTGCCTTTTATCTGTTATTGTAATATTATATTTGATTATAATGTTATGTTTGCTGTGAAGCACTTTGGTAAACCCTCTGTTTTTAATATGTGCTATAGAAATAAAGTGGATTGGATTGGATTGAATATCCCACCCTGCAATCAAAATGTAACCCCCCTCCCTGGAAAGGACCCACAGATCATAAGTGGCAACTCACTCTTCTGTAGTGGAAACATTAAATGTTCTTCTCCTTTTTTCTCATCTATCTCCATAAAACCATCTGTAATTATTGCTATATTGCAACAATGAGTCTTATTACAGCTCCTACCACAAACACATGCTAAGGCTTCCACTGTGGGTTGGAGAGTGTTATAAATGTGTCCATAAAACCCTCCAATAAGCAGTTTCTTCCTCCAGCAGAGACGGTTCTTAAATAGTAATCATGAACTCTCCTGTCACAGAACTAACTTGACATGTTGTTTTTGTGTCTCTTTATCCAGCTGATCACTCCCTGCTCGTATGTGGTGTGCGGGCAGCTGTGGTGGTTTTTGCATTAATCGGGATTGCCGTCTATTTTGCTTGGAAGAACAAGGACTACAAGAAGGCTGAAGGTTCTGCTTACCGTCCAGAGAGGGAACATCAAGATGAGTCTGTTGTGATGGTTGAGATGTAAGGCATCTGAAGTTCAACTCAGGTCGTCTCTCATCGTCTTTAAGCATGTGAAGATAGGGAGTGGAAATAATCTTCTGTTTTTATTCTAAAATTACTTAAATGTGTTCACAGTTTAGCAGCTCAGCATGAGTTGTTATTATCTGAGGTCTGTTAGTGTTGTTTTGCATTTGTATCACTCTCACAGAACAAAGGTAATGAATTGTGCCTACAGTTAATGTGATCACAAGTCGAGATGCCTGAATTGTTTCACTCTTTTTGAATCATGTTCATTTATATCATTTTAGTATTGAACTCAGATTGAATCATGTGCATAATAGTTTGTTGTTTTTCTCATGTGATTATATTTGTTGCTTGCTTGTTTGCAATACGTTCTAATGTAAAGTCTTTTTCCTTTTTAGTGTTGTTATATATCCAATGTAGTGGTGATATTTTATAAAGTTTAATATTGCTTTCATGTGAAAATAAAGTAAGTAAGTAAGGTTAATAAAGGTCTGTAAGTGGTTTTGCATCACTGTGGGACTTCTATTTCAACAAACATTGTGAAAATAGAAGTCCCAC
Organism: Trematomus bernacchii; assembly: GCF_902827165.1. NCBI lineage: Eukaryota > Metazoa > Chordata > Actinopteri > Perciformes > Nototheniidae > Trematomus > Trematomus bernacchii. Next base: position 11,365 of record NW_022987515.1, read on the forward strand.
GGAGGTAATCAGATGTTTCTGATTAGGTAGTAATTAAGGTAATCAGATGTTTCGGCTCCACAATGTTAACATTAATCAATTTAGGTAAACTTCCATTTTGTTGTTTTCATTTTCATCACAGACTCTAGGTTTCCCCCTACTGACTAACAGAGGTGTTAGTGCTGTTCGTGGATTATTCTGTAAAATCTCTGTTCCCAACATGTTAACATTTCAGGAAAAAATTATGATCAATAAAATATAACCATATGGTGTTACTGTCTTAATAGGCTACTCTTAACCAGTCTGCATAATGAGGTTAAAATATAAACATATATGTGTATTATTACAAGTGCAATGTCATAAGTCTTTAGATAGTTTCTCAGTTCAGGGCATTTGCCTTATATCAATAGTTGCCAATAGAGGGTGACTTAGTCTAAAGAGTGAGAGAGAGAATCATCTACTTCTTCACTAACATAATTAGTACTTTGACTGAAAGTTAAATAAATAAAATCATTTAATGACCACAAGAAAGTAGATGGCTAAAGTAGTTAATTGAAAAGGTTTTGTAGTGATAAACAATATGATTTTTAATAATGCCATAAAAAGCAGATCCTCATTTAATCTCGGTGATGGAACATTTAGGGTGAACAACCTCAGCAGGACTGACAGTGCTGAATATCATTTTGAAATCAGTGGCGGCATAAATATCAAAGAGAATCGTGCTCTACGACTGACCATTCAAGGTAAATATATTGTTGTATCTACTGGGAAGTCAAATGGATAGACACACATACAAAGTTTGTATTTCTGAAATCTACATATATCTGTCTGTTCTGTACTAACAGCTGCAAAAAAAGACTTAGATGGTGTGAATATGAAAAGTCATCAGAGTGTGTTTCCTTCAGCTCCTGTGTCCTCTGTCCGGCTGGCCTCTGAGTGTCTGTCCCAGGGAGAGAAGAGGGTCTCCTGCTCCTCTGGGGGAGGGGACAGTCTTCAGTACAGCTGGACTCTGGATGGACGCTCACTGACAGACACTGAGCTCCTCTCTGTAAATACTGAGACTAACAGCATCACTCTGAAACAACACGTCTCTGGAGCAGTGGCCTGCTCCGTCAGGAATAACGTCAGCCAGGTCTCTAAAGGAGAGGAGATCTCTAACTGTGGTGAGAAGATGAGTGCACTGCATTTTGATGAATAAGACATGATTAACTGCACATCAGTCATTTATCTGATAATTTCCCACAGGCTACATATTCATTAACTGCACCTCAAATGGGAGACAGATATCACAGTGGGTGTTTGGAGCCAACAATACGCTGTGTGTTGAACCAACAACACCCCCTACCACCATCTCAGAATCCTCCACTGGGGGTAAGGAGAGTACAGTGTCAATTAACCCCTGCACTAACATCACATCCTGGAATCAAACTGTGACCCCCCTCTCTGAAGATGACCCATGGTACATTAGTAAGTGACAACTAACACTGCAGCAATGAATTATTAAAGTAATTCAACCCTTTTTTGTTTGTGTGTCTCCATAAAGTGTGTCTCCATAAGTAATAATGAGTCTTATTACAGCTCCTACCACAAACACATGCTAAGGCTTCCACTGTAGGTTGGAGAGTGATATCAATGTGTCAATAAAACCCTCCAATAAGCAGTTCTTCCTCCAGCAGAGACGGTTCTTGAATAGTAATCATGAACTCTCCTGTCACAGAACTAACTTGACATGTTGTTTTTGTGTCTCTTTATCCCAGCTGATCACTCCCTGCTCGTATGTGGTGTGCGGGCAGCTGTGGTGGTTTTTGCATTAATCGGGATTGCTGTCTATTTTGCTTGGAAGAAAAATAAATACAAGAAGGCTGAAGGTTCTGCTTACCGTCCAGAGAGGGAACATCAAGATGAGTCTGTTGTGATGGTTGAGATGTAAGGCATCTGAAGTTCAACTCAGGTCGTCTCTCATCATCTTTGTGCATGTGAAGAAAGGGAGTGGAAGTAATTTGCTGTTTTTATTCTAAAATTACTTCTGGCAAATGTGTTCACAGTTTAGCAGCACAGCATGAGTTGTTATTATTTGAGGTCTGTTAGTGTTGTTTTGCATTTGTATCACAGTTCAAGTACAAGTTGAGGTGCCTGCATTTTTTCACTCTTTGTAAATTGCAATCATGATCATTTATATCATTTTAGTATTGAACTCAGATTGAATCATGTGCATGATAGTTTGTTGTTTTTCTCATGTGATTAAAATGTCATAGGTATCCTTTTGCTCGTTTGCTTGCAATACGTTCTTATGGAAAATCTTTTTAGTGTTGTTATATATCCAATCCAGTTGTGGTACTTTATGAAGTTAAATATTGCTTTCATGATAATAAAAGTAAGTAAGGTTAATAAAGGTCTGTACATGTTTTGTGCTTATTTGCATCACTGTGTGTTCTCTAATTCAACAAACATTATGTATTCTTACTAAAGGTAATCTAGATGTAAACATTATTCAAACAAGGTAAACTTCCATTTTGTTGTTTTCATTTTCATCACAGACTCTACCTTTAATTATTCATTGAAAAAACCTCCAGACTCATTATCAGTATCAGTCGGTGTGAGGTTTCCCCCTACTGCCTAACAGAGGCGTTACTGCTGTGCATGGATTATTCTGTAAAATCTCTGTTCCCAACATGTTAACATTTCAGGTAGAAATTATGATCAATAACAAATAACCATATGGTGTTACTGCCTTAATAGGCTACTACTACCAGTCTGCATTATGAGGTTCAAATATAAACATATATGTGTATTACTACAAGAGCAATGTCATATGTATAAATAGTTTAGGGCATGTTCCTTTTATCAATAGAGGGCGACAGAGTCTAAAGAGAGAGAGAAGTGAAATAACTGAAAGTTGAATCATCTACTTCCCTTTTCCATGTAATGAATTACACAACAGCCACCACCCTAACTAACACTTGCATCAACCAATATATCAGAACAGTTTTGAGCTTTACATTTGACCAAAATGACTTCCTTTCATATTCAGCAGGAAACTGTGAAGACCATTATTAGGCTAACCACAATTAAACTAGTTTCTATAAAAACTAAGTACAAATAAAGAGCCTACTGTATGTTGAACGGTTGTGATACTGAAATTCTAGTTTGATGGCAAAGTATTGTTCTGTTCAGTCAGGGGTCTGAGAAGTAGGGCGCATTATTGCCTTAGTTATACAAAAAAAACTCTGACAGAAGACAAACTAATAATCCTTTAACTGCATGTTGATTTTGTCAGAGGAAAAAAGCCTCAGAATTGTTTAGGTGGTGTTATGGATAAAGTATTGCAACTAATATATTCAATATTATTTATGCTGCAAACATTAGTTGACCAATAGTGTGAATCTGCACAATGCTGTTACAGTATGTAAGTATGTATACCCCTGTAAAATGATATTAGGATCACTGTCATTATTTGTGAATTATTCAAGTATTCATTTTACTGTTTGAATCAGAATTTAAAATACAGTTTGGTGTGCAGATAGTTTTAATGTTTGTTTAAAATGGTTTAATAACAATGATCTGCAGGTGAGTGAGAGGCAGTTTGCTAATTCGGTAAGATGTGGAAACGACATTTAACAGTTTCATTTCGTTGTCAATATTGCTACATGGAAAACAAAAAAAGGACAGCTGTTAGTCTCAAACCCTCTTTCCGTTTAAAAGGAGGAATGTTTCCCTCTGTTCCTCTCAGTCCATCACACACAGAGGCCATCTTGGTGGAGGCCAAAAGGGGAAGTGACACAGATATCACTTCCTTTTCTTTCGATCCAAAAAAAGATGAATATACCAACGCTCTGCTGAAAGTTTACAGTAATTATCCTCTGAGGCTGATCACTAACAGGATATATCTCGGGCTGTTCAGTGTACGGTGTTGGTGGAAAGTAGAAGTTAGTCTGAAAGTTGCTGACTGAACACTGAGGAGACATGAAGGCTGTGGTTGGACTGCTGGTGTTCATACTCGGAGTCTCTCACGGTGAGCTGTTTGACTTTAAACACTGATATATATATATAGCTTTAATATTATGTGAATGAAATGTTTCACAGCCCTTTGTGCTCAGATATTGGTTTCCAGTAAAGTCATTGACATCCTCAGTGATGTGTAGTGCAGTTCAAATACTGAAGGATAGAGGCTTCTTACTTGGTTTTGAAGAAACTACCCCTTTATTGATAAACTGATTCACTACAGCAATGTCAAACTGATATTTGGGCTTTTCTTAGGTTCAGTAGCTTAAAAGAAATCAAGTTATTTCCGAGATCCTTTCCACGTCATTGTGGTGTAAGTTCAGTGACAATTCAATCAAAAGAGTATATTGATCTACTTCAACTGAATATATTCAACTTTATTTCCACATACTCAGAATTCAGAGCTTCACCTCTGACAGTTCAGATATTTAATCTGTTTGATCCTTAATATAATTTACCTGAATTTCCTCTTAAGTTTAAAATCAGACACTGTATGGTTATTGCAGTTATATCAGAATACACCAATCACTTAGAGTTGAATTGATCTCAATATCTTTTGCATCATTTGACACATTTTTGCCTAACACATAGTAAACTTGTTTATTTTGCTATCATTTATAAACAAACCTCTGTGGCACAGCAGAAGGTTACGTACTGACTGGGTGTGGTTATGTCAATTGAACCTGTTTTGCAGTCATTGGCCAGTGTAATTCACTTACAACAATAACCGACTGTTTGCATAATATACATCAATTGATATTTCCATGGTTGTTTATATTAAAATAATTTACATTCAAAATGTTTTCAAACATTCCAGGTCTGGAAACCCACTGTGACGGCAGACAGGATGGAGCTCAGTGTTTCGGTCCTTTGGGAGGAACTGTGGTCCTCCAGCTGATCGACAGGGCTGTACAAACACATAGATACAAATTGTACAAATCGTCAAACAAAACAACAATAATACTTACTGTGATAAACAATAACATTTTTTATAATGCGATAAAAAGCAGATCATCATTTAATCTCAGTGAGGGAACATTTAGGGTGAACAACCTCAGCAGGACTGACAGTGGTGAATATCCTTTTGAAATCCGTGACAACAAAAGTATCAAAGAGAATCGCGCTCTACGACTGACCATTCAAGGTAAATATATTGTTGTATCTACTGGGGGATTTAGTCAAATGGATAGACACACATAAGAAGTTTGTATTTCTAAACTCTACATATATCTGTCTGTTTTGTACTAAAAACTGTAAAAAAAGACTTAGATGGTGTGAATATGAAAAGTCACCAGAGTGTGTTTCCTTCAGCTCCTGTGTCCTCTGTCCGGCTGGCCTCTGAGTGTCTGTCCCAGGGAGAGAAGAGGGTCTCCTGCTCCTCTGAGGGAGGGGACAGTCCTCAGTACAGCTGGACTCTGGATAGACGCTCACTGACAGACACTGAGCTCCTCTCTGTAAATACTGAGAATAACAGCATCACTCTGAGACAACACGTCTCAGGAGCAGTGGCCTGCTCCGTCGAGAATAACGTCAGTGAGGTCTCTAAAGGAGAGCATTTCTCTAACTGTGGTGAGAAGATGAGTGGAAAACAGTTTGATGAATAAGACATGGATGATTAACTGCATATCAGTCATGTATCTGATTCTTTCCCACAGTATTCATTAACTGCTCCTCAAATGGGACACAGATATCACAGTGGGTGTTTGCAGCCAACAATACGCTGTGCATTGAACATACAACAACATCTCCTATCACCACCATCTCAGAATCCTCCACTGCGGGTAAGGAGAGTACAGTGTCAATTAACCCCCGCACTAACATCACATCCTGGAATCAAACTGTGACCCCCCCCCCTCTCTGAAGATGACCCATGGTACATTAGTAAGTGACAACTAACACTGCAGCAATGGATTATTAAAGTAATTCCCCCCTTTTTTGTTTGTGTGTCTCCATAAAACACCTGTAGTGATTGCCTGATATTTAAATATCTTGTGTCTCGTTATTGAAACAGCTTACTGGTGGCAAATAATGGCCGGTGTGCTCTCTGCACTGGTTCTTCTGTTGGTGGTCGGGGTGGCTGTCGTCTGTGCTCAGAGAAAAAAACCAAGCAACCAGCCTACAGGTACAGAACACAACTTCCTTTTTTCTTACACATCGCTGCATTCACAGTTTATTTCTGTATTTACAGATGCAACAAACAGTTTGACATTTTTGGCAATACAAGTAATTTGTTTCTTGCCCGAGAATAAGATAATAAGATTGAGACCACTTTGGAAACTTGACGAGAAAAACATACACATATTGGTAGGTAAATAACAAAAAATAAACAATCTTTTTAACAACCAACTGTACAAACACCCTGTAGTGTTGGAAGTATTACATCCTTTACTTTAGTGAACCGACGTAAGTATAATCAGGAAACTTTACTTAAAGTATTAAAAGGTAAAAGTACTCAATGCAGAAACATGTCCCCTGTGACTGACATACTATTATACCATAACATCAATATTACTGTCACAAACCGGCTCAAGGAGTGCAACAAGAGGGGACACAAGTGGTTAGCCCTGCATTTATTAAAGTGGACCTATCATGCTATATTTAAATGATATATTGTAGGGCCATACCTATATAAGGTATATTTCTACGTTTCTGTTTTCAAAATACCAAACAGATCATGCATTTTAGCCATGCCTCATTTCGCTCTATGTGCTGTTTGCTGTCTACGGGGCTGATTCTGTGAGACCACGCCCCCCTGCAGGAGAGGGGAGACGTACTCTGAAGGGGAGAAAAAAGATCTCCGTCCTCCGTGTTTTATTTATATATACAGTCTATGGTTTTATTATATTATTATAGGCCTATAGAGTCGTTATTCATTTGTTTTAAAGCTCAATAAATAACAAAGAAGACCTTTGACCGGCACTTTTCTAATTTTGTCCGGAAGATTTAAACTTTAACGGACATCTTGACCGGCGAAAGAAACTGAAACTGAAACTCTGCCGCACGGTCCCCTCGTTCCTTGGAAGAGGCGGAGAGGTGGGTGTTTGTCATCTGCTGGTGGACTAACCGGAGAGAATGACAGTGCTTGCCTCGACGGGGAGGGATTGCATTGAATTAAAGCAGCGGGAGCAAACGCTTGCCTCGGGGAGGGAGAAAAAAAGCCACAGCGGAGAATAAACAGAAGGGTAACCATGGTTACCATATGCGCGGGAAGTCTTCTTCGCTGCTTTTGTGGCAGACTACAGCGCCACTTACAGGCCTGGCATATGTACTACAGCGTCTCCAGCGCTTTCGAGCAGCAATGGCCGGCCGTGGCCCAACCCCACATTCCCCTGATAGGTGGAGAGTTGGCCCAATAGCCGTAGCGCCACTTCTGTGACGTCATAGAAGTGTTCAAATCTGGATCAGTCTGTATCAGATCCGTTGCAGCCCCTTTTTTAGAGATTTGGGTATGGAGGAAAATAGAGAGGGTTGTGTTTTCTGACACTTAGTGAGTTCCCTGGAACACCGGGGACACATATTCATGTATAAAAGACGTACTAAAGTGCATTTTGCATGATAGGTCCCCTTTAAAGTGACAACATGTAAGGGTGAGTGTAAAGTGTGTGTAGCGGGCGAGGTAAAAACCAAACTTGGCCTGGATGGCTCATGGAACAGAGAGACAATAGATAGAATAGATACATAGAATTGGAGGATGAAACCCTCTTTATTGGTCACACATACATGTAGCTACACAGCACACACAGTGAAATGTGGTCTTTTTTACCCATCCTAGTACTGGGAGCAGTGGGCAGCTATTGTACAGCGCCCGGGGAGCAATGGGGAGTGGGGGGTCCGGTGCCTTGCTCAAGGGCACCGCGGCAGAGCCCAGGAGGTGAACTGGGACCTCTCCAAGTACCAGTCCACACTCCATATTTGAAGTCTGTTCGGGGACCTGAACCGGCGACCCTACGGCTCCCAGTCCGAGCCCCTACTGACTTTATAGACAGGTGTCCCCACTGTTGATTAACGACCAGAGAGCAGCAGACACACTGAGCAGAGAGGGAGGGGTCGTAACATTACTCATGCATTTATTTCACAGCAGGAACTTACTGTTGTTAGCCATGGAGCATATTGCTATTGTAGTGAGGTATAAGCAGAAAGCGATATGGAGAAAAAAAAACTCAAATTGATACTTAGGTAAACTACTTTCCACCATTGCAACACTTAGTTTAAAGGTCCCCATTATACTGTTTTTCATCAATATATTATAAGTGTTTGGCTCCAAATACCAAACTGATCATTGTAGCATCCCATAAACCCCTCTGTTTCAGCCCTGTTTCAAAAGTGCTGATTCTCTGTCTGTTACTTTAGATGAAAATAAGGAGCCACTCCCCACGCCCAGGTGATAAGGTGGGCGGGTGTTACCTTGGTTGGTTATTGGCTAATGGTTACACAAGCCAAAACATCGTTATGACATGATAAAGTGGCAAACATCTGATCAGACAGGTTTTTATATAAAAAGAGAGAGAATCTTTTTTCCTGAAGCTTTCAGAGTCTCTTTACACAGAGGGGAAACATGTTTATGAATAAAAGACATGAACAAGTGGATTCTGCATAATAGGTGACCTTTAACATGATTGTGTTGTTTATGTATTCACTCTGCAGATGAAGATGAACAGGAGTTGACCTATGCTGTTGTCAAGATCAAGCAGCGGTCGGGGCGGCAGGTCCAGCAGAGGGCCGAGCCGGAGGTGGAGTACGGCCAGGTCAAGTTCTCAGAGCGACCTCGGCCGACTGCTGATCCGGCAGGAGAGGAATGTGTGTACGCCAAGGTGCGAAGAGGCAGGTGATTCCCAGAGTTCAGTCATTTGACAAAGACTGCACCGTTAAAGGCAGGTGAAGGGTCTCTTTGTCCAGATCCTCCTCGTCCTGTCATCAGAACGGCAACAGGGTCACAGCAGAGCACAGTTACACTTTTTCATGTACTTTGACTCTGTAAATCTATTTGCTCCCTATCGCTTCATATCATTGATTTCTGTTTCTATTGTATTAAAAAAAAAAAAATCCTGCAATAATAATACTTATAATATTAATAATGATATTCCTTTATTTCTTAAGAATAAATAAATTATACACCTAACGATGTTTTGACAAGATACAGGTCAACATTTTGCTGTGATGTGTTTCTCTTGTACAGTCTAGTAGGGACCTCCGCCAGAAGCCTGTTTAAAGTTGAAATACATTAATAGGATGCGGGTTCTTTTAATGTAAATACAATTTTTATTTTCATTCATAGATATTATTATTATTGTTATGCTTTTGTGGTTTATTTAAAATTCCTTGTTTGATTTCAAAAGCATTTTAATTTATAATTTAGATAACATTACAATCATCTTTGCGTTATGTTTATGCTTGTTTCTAATTCATGAGGATGTTCACTTTTTTAATACATTGTTGAGCCACTGTAAATTTAAAATAATGCTAATATAATTTTGCCTTTACAATGCACTTAGTTAACCCTGCAATAAGTGGCAGAAAAGCACACTGCTCTGAATAACCACTTCCTCATTTGCACAAATTATGGCAATGATTGCTCATTTTTGCTGAAAAACTGTCTTTCTCGAAGGAAGAAAGAACATTTGTCATCAATAAATAATTACATTACATCTTATCGAGCTGTGTGTTCATTTTTGAAACCTTGCCAGGTATATGTAGTAACTGTTTCATAGAAAAGCTGAGCATGCTTGTGTTGGTAGTGTAGGTTAGGTGCATTGGGGGAGCTATCTCTAAATGTGACGGTGTTATCTTCCTTTGGCTCGCTTGTAATGAGATAAGTTTGCAGAGAAATGTCACGGCAGTCTGAAGCAACCACATATTAGTTTCCTTGTAAGCTCTTCTGCTTTTTTCTCAGATGATGCATGGTCAGTCCGACAAAATTGGCTGTGAGGTATTACCCATGTTGCATCATGGTGAAACAGCCTAACAGTGAAATGAAAGTGTCAGTTGTGTACTGTAGTGCTGCTTACTCTTATGTGCAGTAAAATTGGGGAATTGTTCTTGTTTGTAATTTATTCGATGTAGATGGCATACAGTTTAATAACTTGCCTCAGAAATGCCTGTAACTAGAGTGTGTGTGTGTTGTTCAGTGTTTCTTGATACTGTAAGATGTCGAACCTTTTAAAATAGGATGTTGCACTCTTACTTTTACAAGAACAAAGTAAGGGTTGATAAGAAACTGAACAACCTCCGAGACTCTTAGTATGCGCAGTGTTATCTTTTAACACCAACAGCTTATTTCTACATCAAGTGTTTCCTTTTTCTCTGTGGCTTTCAGCGCAGAACGCAACATACAAATAACGATGTATTTATCAATGTTATTCATCTGCGGTAGCTTTGTGATAATATTCAACAGACACATTTTACTTACTAAGGGCTCTTCATTTTAATAGACGAGGAGAACAAATGTTTAAAATTAAGTCAGTTAAGAACAACGCCACTGATCTGTCATTTGAATTATTACATTACATGTCATTTGTTAGACGCTTTTATCTAAAGCGACTTACATACAATCAATACTGTTGACAATCGCCACAGGAGTAATTTGGGGTGTAGTGTCTTGCACAGGGACACAACGACATGCTGACTGCAGTGGGACTCGAACTAGCTACCCCCTGATTCGAAGTCCAGCACTCTATCCACTGAGCCACAGCCGCCCGAGTCAACTGTCACATTTTATTCGATCATTCAATTCATTTCTGTGCCATGACAGCACAGTAAAACAGTACTGTAAAAGTCTGAGCCTGTAGAATATTAACGTAAGCTAACATTGACTCTTCAAAGGTTGCTTTAATCACATAAAACAACCCAATATTTGATTTCAACCGATCTAAATGTCTCAGTTACACTTACGCAGACAAGAATGCCTCAGACATTTTACATGTATATTGGCTCTGACCCAATGCATCCATTTTTCTTCAAGAACTAATAACATCTGAGACAACAAACAACAATAAACACATCAAATGCCAGATTCTCTGAAAACTTCCCCTGCCTCAAGTTAACCATTCGGCAGCTTCAACCTAACGGAGGGCGTGCTCGACTGCACAAGATGTAACCAAAAACAGTAAAAAGGGCAGAATCAATATTTCAATATTGGAAGGCTTCAGCTAGTTGAGTCTCATGCGTTAGGCTTCTCCTTCTTCAAGCCCTACTTATGCTCTTATAGCATAAGTAGGGCTATAATCAACTATGTTTTCCTATGTTAATGTAGGAGATATTTTCTTTTCAAAGAGAGAGTTTACAGGTTTGGTTTGGTTTGATAGCCTGAGGTTAAAGGTTAACAACCAGGCACTACCATAGAGCTGATCCATAGAGCCATAAAATTGGTGTTTATGGTTCATGATAGCGTCCTTAAACAACCCTGAGATGATTCTTTTTGTGTAACCCTCTTGTTGAAACACAGTTGAACTTCTGACTGGCATAATCTTCTGAGCAAATAATTGACAACATACAAGAAGTGTTATAAAACGGCTCCAACAATCCAGTCCTGTTTGTCAGCCAGAAAGACTTTGTTCAATACAATGATTGAACAGATACCAACATGTATCGATGTCAGTAAGTATTGTTGCACCTGTAATGCTTTTAATATGTAAATAACATAGTTCAAATAAAGATTAGGCCGCATCGCAACCAAACGATGGATAACATTTGGTTGAACCACTATGACATTTTTATTTTTCCCTCATAAAAACCATGTGATATGGTTGATGTCCATTCATGTGACCCTGGCATGCCAAATATATTTACAGTAACTACAAAACCAAGACTGGTGGTTGGTGCCAAATGTTTAATCGTGGGTAAGTCAGCTTTTGATTGAAGATGTCCTGAAGCTGACTTATAACTTCATATTAAAATAATGTATTACCTATTTGTACAGAGAAAGAATCATGTGATTCAAAATGATTGATGTTAGATACTTACTGGGTATGTGTACATACAGATAGTTACTGTTGAAGAGTGCTCATTAAAGAAATTGATGTTTGGAGATATATAGGTTTCTTGGAAAAGATCGTCCTGTAATACAGCCTGTATTATTGCATGTTTCAATAAACAATTATGGTACAAAATGCAGTTCATCTCGTCATGTAATTCCATGAATTTAATATTTTTGAGTCATGTTGTAGGCAGGTACAGCTTTTCACAAAGGTTACACTTCCTCATTAGCTGTAAAAACTCATCATGAAGATTTTCTGTGTGTGACTGTGTCAGATAGTTGTGCAGTAAAAAGCAAATGGACACACAGATCAATGCTAAAGAACGGAAAAAACATATGCACTCGGCATGACGTGGCTTAACTTTTGAACATACAAAGACACTATTGTGATTTCCTGAAATAGAAGACGCTGCCCACGATGATTGTATAAATACACGGTGAGTTGCACAAAGTTGGTTTGAAACGACTGTTTTTGCAATCTCTAGCCATCTGTGGCTAGAGATTGCATGCTACATGTGTTAACTTCCTCTTTTTTTAAGTGACAATCTAACAAACACAAACAAATCTAAACGTGTGTTCATTTAGCTAACGTGTAAATGTAGTTCATACTTTAACATCGCATACATACATACTGTAGGTCCCAAAAGACTAGATAAGCAGTGACTTTTATAATTAAAATACTCTGACAAAACAATGTCAATAGAGCATGATGACGCATGTGGAAGCTGTTTTTCAGGATGTGGCAAACAAATTATTCAACAGCCTATTTTTAAACAAGTTGCTGTCAGTTTCTTTTTGATGTTATCACAGTCTTGTTGCTAACAAAAAAAAGACGTTTCAAGTACAAAGTAAAAAGGTTTTAACTGCATTTCATCATACACTTGTTTGACGGAACATTTCTTAATGTTTCTGTGCATCAACCCTTTCCATTACATCATATACAGCTGCTTTCTCATCCCTTAATGTAACCCATTTGTTTATAATTGTAATGATCTATTCCCATGTTAAATCTGGCATAAATAATTCAACAGAAACATTAAAGGGATGTTGAAAATTGGCATCACACGTTTACGTTTACCCGTCTTTCACATTGTTTTCCATTCTGTGCTCATTCAAACTAATGAAGAGAAATTAAGCATCATTGTAATTCCCTTTTTATTTGGTCAAAAGCCACATTATAATTGTAACGCTCTAGAGAGATTTTGAGACATAATTCCTTAAATGAAGTCAAATTAAACAGATTTAGCATTCCACTTATTGTCTTACTCATGAAGCAGATACTTGACCATAAGTGCATTGTCACTTATCAACCAAAAAACCTTTCTTAAAGATGGTTTGCACGTTTCCCAGGTGAAAGGATATTCAGTGACTCTTGTCCTAAATTGAGTATTGTGGTTCTAAAAATGATATTAACACGCTAAAGACTAGTGGTTTGAGAAGCCCACTAAAAACGATCAGTGCAACAGACATGTAGTGCTTGTCATTGTAAAAGGCATGAGGTGCAGCATTATGACATCCTGTTGATGCGAATCATCGCCATTCAATCTGTGGTAACATTATAAAACATAACAACGCTATGTACATATTTCATGCTGAATCAGTCTTTCATATTCAATCCACCTAGTATTCCTCTGATATAGTGTCAGACAAAATGTTGCTGCTGGGGCTGGTGGGGATGTGGGAGTCAGCGGGCCCACCCTGAGCAGGCGGGGTCGGGGTGGTTGTGGAGGCCTGCTGAGAGTTCTGCAGCTTCTTACGGTTTATCTTCCTCTCTTTGGCACGTCTATTCTGAAACCAAATCTTCACCTAGGATTTCAGGATCAAAAACATATCGATTAGGAATAGGATTTGTTCTTTCTTTGACTTGTATTTTCTGTCTTTAGCTGTTATCGACTGTGTTGTCTTTGACCACTTGCACTGGATTTAGCTTTTTGTTTGTATTTTTCTATACTTCTGGAAACATCACCTAAACTAATAAATCCAATATATTATTTGAACCAACTAGAAAAGTTCATTCAATATATGAGAAGATGACCTACTCTCTCTTAAAGCCAGAAGTTTCAAACTTGTGTTGTTAAAGTCTGGAGCTGATCCAAAGACAATGAAAAGGAGACTAATGTCTGTTAATGAGCAAAGCAAGTTTAGTAATTTCCTTCTTTCCTAGAATTACTTTGTTGCACTCAACAGTGGTTTGACAAGATAAAGGACATTAACACTATTTGCATCAGATGTTTTGTTCGACCACATAACATTATGGTTTAAAGATGTTTATTCTAAAGCTGGTGTCTACAAATGGGATTGTTAAAGGATGTATGGCAATAAAAACGATACACCACCAGGCAAAAACATGGACCAAATGTACTGTAAGAGTAGCTGTTTTTATCGGAAACACATTTGATAAAATCACTTAAATATCAACAATGTCAATAGCCATACCATGGGGGTACAACAGAATAAGCTTATTTTCTTAGATTTTATGTCTAAAAATAGGCCTTCTTTCTTGCAGTTCCTTTGAATTACTTGTGATCGTTTCTTTTTTTTGTTTTCAACCCAGTCTTCAGACTGAAAGTATGTATAATTTGAAAGAAGAACAGTATCATCCAGGGTGTTGGTGCTACAGTTTGTTCGGTCTGGTATGAACACTAGCTTATGCTGCATTTTCAAATATCAAATATGTACATTAAGATTGACCTAGTTGGATAAAGGAAGTCTTTCAGTCCTTTTTCACAGCATTCCCCGGCCGATAGAGTTTGCAGAAAGACGGTGTGTCTACACTGGGGCTGCAACTAACTATTATTTATATTATCGATTACATTTGCAGATTATTTTCGAAATAAATCAATTAATAGTCTATAACGTTTCAGACAATAGTGACAATGAACATCCCAATTTCTTAAAGTCCAAAGTGACTTCCTTTAAAAGTAATTCTTAACCCAAGCATATTAAGTTCAGTGTGATACCAAACAGATAACAACAGGAAACCTCTATATTTAAGTAGCTGAAAACTCACTCCTCTCTCACCTGTCTCTCAGAGAGGCCTAGTGTCAATGACAGCTCGGTCTTCCTCCTCATGGTGATGTAGCGGTTGAACTGAAACTCCTTCTCTAGCTCCAGGCGTTGCTGGTCAGTGTACACCACCCGGTACTTGTCCTTAGTGCGAGTCTTGGTTCCTGAATCACACAAAACAACCCTGATTTAGTACAACAATAAATACAATGTGGATGATTGACTTAGTGAATGTAAATAAATAGGTGAGTAAAACATGATAATGTCAGTGAGTCACGTGCACTCTGAGTCCAAACAGATGACTAATTTGAAGACGTCTGGTGCCATGTTCAAGTTCAGGCGCCACTTAAAGCCTCATCAACTCTATTAATCACGCTAACTACAACTAAAGACTCCCCACTGCATTGCATCAGTGGCTCTCCTTATCCCTGTGAGTGGTGTTTACATAGGTGTTTACACAGGCAGCTATTCATACGTATGCACACACACACTCTTAAGCAAAGGGTGAGTCAGAGTTATTGATCGAAAATCTTGACCACGTGACAGCATCGATCAAGGCAGACTCACACACACACATGTGGAGGATATTTGGTTGCTTTCGGCAGAGTTCCTGTAGTGCACCTGTTATCTAAGTTGTCACTCTTCTGCACCCACCCAGTGGACAGAGAGGGTGGGGAGGGACATTTCTCCAGACTTCACGGCCGCCACTGTTAGCTTTGCTTTGACAACTCAAGCCATGCTGGCGGAAGGGAGAGGTGAAAAAATCATGATAAATGTGTGTGTGCAGTCAGTCTGACTTTACTTTACGTGTTGAATGTGTTCCTGTCTATGAATATGCGTTTTACTATAGCTGTCATCTAATCACCCACTCAACTCCAGGGGTTAAGTTTGTCATCATTTTGAAACTGAAACAAGTATCTTATCTTATAAAAAGTAATGCTTTATAAAGTTTGAGAACTTTTTTTATCTAGAGGATTTTAATGTCACATTAATGTACCGGCAACGAAGATATGATGTGATCCAAGACAGACCACAACATGTTTGTTCAAACAACTTAAAACTTGGTTTAAAAAAAATTGAATTCTTTAAAGTATATGTTTTTAAAGTGGTAATGTTTCTAAATAATAAAGGCACTCTCCCAATTCTATGAGTAATAATGATATATAATGTTAATACTTTATGAGCTTGTTGGGGTGTCCCATTTCACATGTTTCAATTATGTCTTATGATTGTAGTTGTATTATTAATTAATACATGGATGACTATGAAGATGAAGATGATGATGATGATATCTTTTATGGGTTATTAATCATAGGCAAATACAGTGTTTACTATTATCACACAGCATTTAATAGGCCTTAATAGCGCCATGGTATCAGGTATTAAAGTCTCACCTGAAACGGTTTCATGTGGTCTCCTCTTGGGACCGAAGGGGTCCTGTCCTGAGATGAAGTTGTACGGGGTGAACGACCCCCCTCCAGCAGGGGTGGGCGTGCCGCTCAGCTCCGGGGAGGAGAAGCTGGCCTGCGCCGCGCTGCTGGGGCTTGACCCCGGGAAGCTGTACGCGTACTCTTCCCGGGGAGCGTACATGGAGCTCCAGGCACCTGTCGACGGGTCCCCGACTCCCGGGACGTGATGAAACCCGGTGAAGTCATACGGAGGCGGAAAGTACTGACTGTTCAAAGAAAGTGTGTGAGCCGGGTGTCTGGCCGACTGCGAGTTGGGGTACATGCCGGTGTCCTGGTGCGACAGGTAGGGGGGCTCTCTCGTTAGACCTCGGCGAATCGAACTACCTGCGCATGTTAGGCCTCCTTGTTTATCCCTGCAGCCTCTGGAGCTCTGTTTTCACTTCAGTCCAAGGTTTGGCTACATGTGCAGTAAGACTACACACCTTTATAGATTTACTGCCTACGAGTTCAAAAGTATCATTGTGACGTCACGTTTTACCTGAGACCCACCTGCGAGTTCTCCTGTTGGAGAGGTGAGGGCATTGACCCTTATTTACCCAGTCTGCCCCGGCGGACCATTTTGATAAGGCCGTCATTTGCAAGTAGATGTGAAGCTCATCATGTGATAACCAGCACACAGATTGTAAATCAAGATATGAGTTGGCTCACTGGTGGCATGAGTACAACAAAAAAGTGATACTACAATGTGATGTTTCAAAGTCTTACCTTAGTACATACAGTATGTATAATAACAATAAGGAAAGTAAAAGTATTAATTAGAAAGGTCAGCAGGGTATTAGATGGTACTTGTATGTAAGGTCATGAGTCTTACTGCCACACCATGCAAACACATCTTCAAATTGCATGTCATATTTCTTTAGATTTAAATAATTGTATTTTCTGTGAAGTATTGTTGCTAATACTGTTGCTGCCAGACTTAAGTAGTGGGACGAAAAGCACAATATTTGCCTGTGAAATGTATGGAAGAGGCATAACATGGACATATTCAAGGAAAGAATAAGTTCCTCATAACTGTACTTTGTCACATTAAAGGACTAATGCTCACAAAGAACATGTGTCATTGGCATAAGAGATTACATATGATTTTAGGACATTATTCTATAGGTTGGTCAGTGAGGTGAACAGGTGTTTGTCTTTCCATTAGTTCCCTTTGAAGATAAAACTATCCTCAATACTTTGCACTATAAAGTCAACAACAAATATGTGGCATAAGTGATATTATGAAGTTTTGTAGGTTTATTTTACACTACATTCCTGCTTAAAACATCCACATGAGGGCAGCAAAATACAGGCAGGTAAGAAATCTGAAGTCCTGCAAATATACAAACCTGCTGTTCCAAATGTATAAGATTAATAATATGCTCTATGTATTTCACACATAGGGCCCTTCTGCCTCTGAGTCTACCAAAGATCCATTAAAGATTAATGTCAGTAACTTGGTTAGAACACTCATTATCAACTTCCCGCTGTTAGCATGAAGCATGTTAATGGAGAGAAAAGTGCTACAGGCCTGAGCATTAGGGAAAGTGCAATATCAAACACTTATTAGGAAATGCAATAGATCATTGCGCCCAGTAATAACAGCTTGGCTAAAAATAAAGAATGTGGTTTAAGCACTTATTGCATGCATTAGACTTAGAGCATTTGTGGATGTAAACACTGGCCTGTTTGGCTGTACATGAACCTAAAACTGACACTTATATTTTTGTCGAACATTAGTGCTCCAAAAAGATACCCATTATTTAAAGCACTTGCCTGCCAAAAAATGAAAACATTAGCTTTTTTTAGGCTGTATTAATCTTTAATATTTTTCTAAATGAGGGGTTGCTGTAGGGAATATTACATGTGTATATATTTAGTTTAAACTGTACAGAATACAAAGTGTTCCCCCATGACTCCTTTCAGTCTTCCCAACATTCAAGATCATCGAGGGGGAACTAATAAGAGCCTTGTAGCCTCTTTTCACCATTTCTAAAAGCTCACATGTGTTAGAAAGTTAGCTGCTGTAGGGGCCAAGACACACCCAGGGCTTTCATCTTCCACCGTCTTACTTCCTTTAAGACCTTTTACAGTCCAGAAAAAGCCTGCAAACAGTACTTATTAAGTGCCAAACAGCTACAGCATGCCAGTCAGATTCTGCTTTACTTTGACAGTCATTGAAAAGTGGAGAATTAATTATGTCATTTAGATGCAGCACGAAAAGCATATGAATACTTTATTATGATATACTGAACAACTAAATAAAGTAGCAAAACATTTATATAAAAACAGCATGAACACTTTCATTTAAGAAATGACTATGGTGACACCATGCAGGACTAAATCAGGTAACTATTGATAGTCAATGAATGTGTTTTACATTTGAATTAAACCTATAAATAGAGATAGAAAACATGGAAAATGCTGCAGAAAGTGATTGAAGTTGAATCAGAGTCTGTATAGTCTGAATGCAACCACACACATACGAGTAAGAAAAAAGTAGCACATGTTAAATTAACTTGACAGTCCACAGTTTTGTTTTTCTCTTGAAAGTAATGTTTTTTATTGTGCATTTTATTAGACAGTGTTCAGTAGAGAGCTGACAGGAAATGAGATCCAGAGAGAGGAATGACATGCACCGAGGTCCCAGGCCGGACTCGAACCATGATGTTGGGATTACATGGTGAGCGTCTCACACGCAAAGTCACCAGGACAACATTTGTTTTTCATTGTTTTTCTTGTTGGACTTTTACATGTCTTTATTTTTTTTCCTACTAAATCAAAACAATAGTAAAACAATCTCTTAAAATGTATTGTGTCTGAACAATAACAAGGTCCTAAAGCATCACCTTTGAGAAGAAAAAGGTTTCTATCAATCTACTATCAAATAATAAAATGTTGTTTTGTCAATTGGTTATTTGTAGAATAATGAACATATTGTTTCAGCAATGATTTGAGTTGCTCCTACTTTGCTTTGCTGTGAATTTTGCTCTTTAATTTAACTTAGAACATTGATATGGTGATGATTATTGCAGTTTTAGTTTGAAACTCCCCAGTGTTTCCTGAGTTTCAGGTTTCTTTGGGTCTGAATGGAGTAGGCCTGTTTCAAAGTCTCTTACTATTACAACCTTTATCGGCTCAATGTATTATCTTTCAGTTCTTTAATGGCTTCATCCATCTTCATCTATAAGAGATGTGTTGAGTTCAGCTCCAGGTCTAGGCCTTAGCCCCAGAGTTTCCTGCTTCTAGCTCCCTTCCCCCTCTCCCAGGGGCCACTGGCTGTCAGACAGGGAGATAACCTTTAGCTAAACACAAACACAGGGCCAGCATACAGGGTAATTGTATCACGTTCTGCCTCTCTATTCTTCTCCCCGGCCACAATCCCACTTTCTCAGTCCCGTTCACTGCTGTTCTCTTCCTGTCCACCAGATGCCCTCTGACTTTTCTCTCCTGTCACAGTCACCTGACCTTCCCTGCTCACCTGTTCCCACGTTCCTCATCAGCCCTGCAGATATTTGCAGCCTTTTCCCACTCATTTTCACCAAGCCTCAACTTTAGCCGTCCCTTCGCTCCACTGTGGAGGCAAAGCTACTTCTGATTGGACATGCCAGTAAGCATATATTTGTTCCCGTTTAAATAAATCTCTAAACTGTTACTGTCTGCTTGCGTTGTCTGGAATTGGGTCCTTCCCCTGTTGCTGTGCTCGCACCCGCACTACTTCAGCTGTGGAAACAGTCCAGATCAGCAGTGAGAGAAACCACTCTTTAAATGTTCTGATAGGATGAATAGACCGGGCATTGTTGGAGCAGAATGAGTCCGGTTTATCATGTGATTTGGCACTTTGGCGAGCTGTATAGATAAACAAGCGGTCAAATATAAAGCCATAGACTCCCCCTTGTGTTCAGTTTATCCACCACTTTTTGTAACAACAAAAAGCTGTGTTAGACATATTGGCTTTTTTACTCTTACTTTAGAAGACTTTCACTTTATTTTATTAACTTTAGAGATTTAAACCCAGTGTGTCACTTTTAGGGTTGCAGGGTGTTTAGATAGTGTCTTTTCTCAGCTGATAAAGGATTGCATTGCATAATTGTTAATGTCATGTATTATTGCTTCATTATTATCTCTTGCAAACATTTTAATTGACATTGCAAGTACTTAAACATACAAAAGTAGATTTATGGGGCAAAGTTGGTGGATCTATCGCAAGAAGGTGTTAATTACATAGTTAGGAATAGACTGCTGTTGAAGTGAAACAGTCCCGCGTGGTGTTGCTCCCTCCTAACTAATAACTGGGGCTTCACCGGCTCTCTAATTACTGCTAGCAGGGCCTTTAGATTTACCCTCACAATTAGAGGAGAACCTAGTTACTGTTCAATTTAGCCCGTGCTCCCCCCTCCCCCCTGTCTGCCCCCCCACCCCTTGTTAGAGAGAAAAGCCTTGGTCAGCTGCAGGGTTGCATTATGAATTTCAAGCCCTTCACTCATGGGAAAGGAAGAAATTAGGGACAGTGCCAATGCATGAGACAGAGGTATTGAATGTCAGAAAGGGGGTTAGGACTTTGTTGAGTTTCTGTGTGATAAATAGAAAAGGACATGAAATAAAAAAGATAGACGAATACATGTAAGGGTTAAATGGGTTAATCAAAGTTAAATGTGCCCTATGTGTTTAACCTCTATTACACCTGACTCTTGCAGCAGGACTTTGTAAGTGATGTTATTTTCCTGAGAAACTGAGACTTCTATGTTTGTTTCTAAAGCAGGCCACCATGAGCTTTGCCAAAACTTTTTTTTCTCCAGCTTGGGCTTCTCACTCACTCCTTCCTTTTGATTGTGTTTGTTGTTTTATGGAGGGGTTAGACGCGGTCCAGATTTCTGTTGCCAGTAGAGACCGTCTCAGTTCACCTCCAGTTGCCTGCCACCCCATTCATAAACAAATCACTCCAGCCGGGACCTCTGAGCTGCTACTGAAGAACAACAAGCAGAACTCAATCTGTATTTGAAGTTTCCCCCCTCTGTTTTTTCTCTTTCCCCCTACACTCCTTTTTTAAAACTTACCTCTAAAGCTTTTTTCTAAACTCCTACTCACAATTCCCTCTCTCTCCAACTCACTCTTACTCTGGCTGCAGCCGGGCTGGACCAGCGGCCCCCTCCTCTGTGTGAATCTGTCAGGGGAGTGTGTATGTGTGTGCGCCATTGAGGACACTTCTTTTTAAACTTACAGCACTCTTTAGGAGCGGTGGGCAGGCTTTTCCAGAGTGTGAGAGAGGAGAGGAGCCCCCTGTGGTGCTGTGATTTGACTCAACAAACAGCCGGGCTCAGAGCGGTACCTCCTCCGGCGGACTCTCGGGACAGCGGAGATTAACCTCAGACTCTGAACATCTGAGGGATCTATACATCTGAGGCAGCAGCCCCTGTAGAGACAACCAGCTGGAAGTCTTTCCTCTGATTTCAGAAGGAGGGGACCGACTGCTGGCAGACAAACTCCTCGGACAGAGAGGGAAGTCTACACTTGTAGGATCACTCTGAAGGTAAGAGATCTTGTTTCTCTGTCATTGTTTTAAAGATATTACTTTTAGTCATGGGTGCTTGACAGCTGTTGACAGAAATTAAGATGAACTGTACAAAGTGGTGAAAATTCACTTCGCCTGCATTGCAAACCCACTGTGACAGATTACATTTCTGTCTGTCAGAGAGGATGCACCTCATCCTTACAGCTCTGTACTGCATGTTTACCTTTGATTTACAGTGATACAATAAGCAGGTTCATCAGCTGAAGACACAAAAAATAATGTCTGTTTTTGTGTGATGTTGTTGCTACTTAGCGGTAATGTGTCTCTGTTGGTATTTGTTTTCCACATACTTGCATGTGTACACAACAGGAATTACAATGTGAAAGAGTGTGAGCAACCTGTTCAAACATCAACACGGTGACGGCTTGCATCTCTGCACATAGACACCTTTTCATTCTTTACCTAGCGCAACTTTAACAATGTTTATCTTCTCACTAAGAGAATGTGTTAGACATGGTATCCCAGGGTCTCACAAACACACACACACTGGTCTTTATGGCACAAGCTGTTTGTATGTGCTCCACTTTGTGCTCCGCTGCTAAAGGGCTTGTTTATACAGCTCTCTTCAGTCACCCTGAGTGAACTGGCGGTACTCTCCGCTAGACCATCAGTCTCTTTCCTCCCTTGTGAATCGCCCTAACAGAATCAATCCTCTGTGCATTGCTACATTGAGAGGCTCATTGAAAAGCCGTGGCTGTGTACTGATATCAGTCCTGGCATTAGTCACCGGCATCCTCTGGATCTCCCAATGATAACACATAGCAACCTCAATTCACAACTTAAAGACTCGGCCATCCTTTTTAAACAGGAAAACCCTCATAAAGTAGTGATACAGTCTGAGGAACGCAGAGACCCCCTCTCATTCATCACAGGAGAAGGTTTAAGTGCCTGGCATGAGTAACATTATAGCAATGTGAGCTATTTCATGGCAGACACATGTGGCATGCATGTCTTTTCTCCCTAATCCGCCATATGTTTTGCACCTGAAAGCTTCCTGGCTTCCCTACTATGTGCGGCTGCTGTAGTGTTAAGTTGTTGGGTTGCTTTGCTGCACATTCATCATCTTTATACAGATGACCTCTCTGAATTAGCACAGACTGAAGTCAAAACAACGTTGGCATGTGTTTTGTGTCTGCTGCTCTCCTCCTCAGTTGGGAGTTTCTTTTTGAAGTTTTTGATCTTCTCTGGCTTTGTGGATATATCGGTCCAGACTTTGTCTAGTACTGTCGTCTAGATGAGCTTTTGGGAAACTGCATACATGTCATACTTTTACCATCAATGGTATTAGACGGTGTTGCATTCATGTCATAGTTTAACCATCAGCCGGATGATTCCTGCTGAACACAGGACCAGTGAATACACTCTAACAGATCTTTATTGCACTGGATTTGTAAAACATGGTGATGTTTTATTTGTCTGTGGACGGTTGGGGATTTTTCTTCCTGTGCGTCAGGCTGCTGGTATGTACTGAAGCTCTTCTCCCCGGCCCCGATGCAGCGCAGCCCAGACCTAATCCTTCGTCATCAGCTGTTTCCTGGCTCTCCGGGCTCTCCACATGCCAGCCGCTCTCAGAAAATGTGCTTTACATTATGACCATGCAGAAAACATGCCAGGAGTCTGGCTTGGCTCACATGTGCCGATATGTAACAGCCTGCACTCAGCAGCAAGTTTTGAAACACATTCATCCTTTTTCTGTCCTCTTGTGATTTATCTACTGTGAGCGGAACTAACAGCTGTTCAGCAACCGGGCTCTGAAGACCAGTGTGACGTTGTTCAGATCAGCATGCAGTTTAGAGTTTAAAAAGTAATGCAGAGCTATCAGAAATGTTATCACGTGATTATTCTGACACTTATTGGTGAGTGCATTTTTTTAGACATAGCAGTGTCTGACTCACACTCTGACTCAGTCACTTATTGGCTGATTCATAATTCACCCCTCATACTTTTCAACTGAGCTGTTGGTTCTTAGAAATCATATCAGTCTCATGTCCCTGCCGTGCCTATGGGTCACTGATTCTTAAATGTGGTACTTATTGTTTGAATCACATAGCTAGACTAAGTGGAGCTGTGATGCAGCATCCTGTACGGCGGCCCGTCCATCTGGCCTTCCTTCCCTCCTTCTTTCTCTCCCACCCACTCACAGAGCTGACAGGCAGCTGCATCTCATCCTCAGCCAGAGAGCACAGGACCTCTGCAGGACAACTCCTGGAGGAAGTGTTTCTTTATGATTTATCATATCACACTCATGAAATCATTCTTAAAATGCAAAGAGGTCATTTTCAAGGTAGCTGTACAAACTGTAAATATGGCAAACTACATTTAAACTACATTGCAGAGGGAAATAATGTTCTGTTTACTCCACTGCATGTGCTGTACGAAAAGACAATAGCAACTTTTCTGGTAAATATATCAACAAAAACAAAGCCTGTTCACCATAACCATAGAAAAATCCATATTTTCAGCAGGAAGTTATGTCTCCATCAGATCCTTATAAAGCTCCACTCTTTCTCTCTAGAGTTGTTGCTGTCCTCGGTCCAACAAAAACATGCTAGCATTGGTGATGTACTGCAGTGAAACAGGCGGACAAAGAAAAACAGCCTTTGCTTTTCCAAGATACGAATATTCCACTTAATGAAAAACAGAGACTAGTTTGTATTTCTCTCAGGTTGTCTTATGTTTATGAGAAATGTGGTAACATTGTTGAGCAACAGTTATATGATTTGTCAATACTCATGCATAGAGAACAATACCCAACATACCTCTTCCAAGATTGTTTTGCAGCTAAGTTTGACTAAATCTGCACACATTGAATAATTTAGGCCAGAGTGATGCTTCACTGTCACTTTTTTCCTGCGTTTTCCTCTTCCTTCCAACATTATTGAGTTTAGGGAGTGGAACGTAAAGCCAGTCAGGACTAATTGTATTCAGCTGTTTCTAACTTTAAGGGGGGGTGGGTGTGTCAGATGGACTGGAAGTGTGTGTAGGCGTCCTCCATTTCTCACGGGGCAGGTTGAGGGGCTTATACCCTCAAGTGTTGGGGTGATGGCCGGTGTGTAGGAAAAAGGAGGGTGCAGAGGTCTCAAAAAAGCGTGGGAGGATGTGCTGTTGCTTATGCTAGCACATATACCTGATATCCCCTTATTCCCAATTGGTGGTTTGCATTAGCTGGGGTTGGGACGAAGCACACAACCTCACTCAGATTAACCCTGACTTGTTCTGCAAAATTGACATGACTTCAATGAAAACAGCTGCTTTAGTTTTTGTTATTTTATTTATTTTTCCCTCATTTAGGTTCCCAAATGAGTAGAAAATTAGATCATTAAACTGATTTCAAACACTAGCCACATCCAAGGCTGTCATTCTACAACCGTCAGTTTTACCCAGAAGCCCTTCACATCCCCCCCACCGCCACTACAAACAGCATTTACAACCCTGTTTGAAAGGCAGCAAACCAAAATCCACAGTTTCCAAACATGTGTTGCTTCAACATGAGTACAGAGTCGCTCTGGTTGCTGAGGTAAGACCACTCACAGTCACTGTGTCCTAATGCTGAACCAAATGAAACCAGAGGGGTTAATCAACAGGAGTAACGGTAAGGGACTTTATTTTTTTAAAGAACAAGGATATGATATTGCAAACTTTATGTGGCTTTAGTGCAGCTTCCAGCTCTAAAGTTACAGGATACATTTTTGATGATACATAATTTTTCAAAGTGCTGTGAACGGCAGCTTCTTGTTTGGGTTCACTGTAAGTGAGACATATCTATCAAACTGAAACTATTGCTGTTAGCCACTGCAGCTATCACAATAACAATGTCAGACTTCATTTCAGCATTAATGTGTCTCGCATTGTTTGCCAAAACTATTGCGACACAGACAAGTTGAGTTTAGAAATATGTGGCACGTCTCTATTGATGTTTTACATATATGTATATATTCCATGTTTCTATTGATTAAACAACAGAGAAAGATCTCCTGACTCTGCAGCTCCCCTCAGATTGTTGCTTTCAGATCGTGAAAAGTAATTAGCAGAAAAGTCTGCATGTCACTTAAATATCAAAAAGAGGCAAACATCACATCTGTATCTGGGACCAAAGAGGAGACTGTGATGGTCATGACAGAAGCGTAAATGCCATGTGTGAATGTTTTCTGTTTTCATTGTTTGAGATTTGAATGGCAAGAGTTTTATTACTTTATCTTATTGTGGGAGGCTGTGGCGCAGTGGACTAGTGCGTTGGTGTTCGGATCGGGGGGTGCACAGGTTCAAAGCCCACTGCAGTCAGCATGTCGTTGTGTCCCTGGGCAAGACACTTCACCCAAATTGCTCCTGTGGGGATTGCCCACAGTATTGAGTATGTAAGTCGCTTTGGATAAAAGCGTCTAACAGGTAACATGTAATGTAATGCTTTCATCTTCTGAAATTGCCTAATAGCACCCGACTAGGGAACTAACACCAATAACTGTTTAAAAAAGTGTGCTAAATTTCCATGGAACTTCTGTTAAGTGTTAAGGTCACCGGAACTGGCAGAATTATTATTGCAGCTTTAAACATGACACACATGGCTCGAAAAGTGCTTTTGAACAAACACATGGAATCTAACCTATTTATGAGGCCCTGACATTTCTGCAAAAACTCAAATGTTTCATAGCTCACAAGTTGGAAGTGTAACTGTCTTCTTTTCTCCTTCTACAATATGAAAGATGGATTTTTATGATACAAACACAGGCTCCATAAACAGACTGCACACATGTCCTGTTTACAGTAACTTAGCAAATTCTGACAGCATGTTGATGACATGTGTGCTCTCTGCGCTGAAAGGCCTTTTACTCATAAGCCTGTGGCTCATCATTCATTATTACAGCTCTGGCAAAGTGCAGTGTGTATTAGCCAAGAGAGGGGGACAGCTAGGGTGCCTGGGATTGGTGAAGTGCATTGTGGGTCTGCTGCAGAGGGACCAGAAGGTTTGTCTCAGGGGGGTTGGTCCGTGATAAAAATGGAGGTTTGTTTTAGCAAAGGCTCATTGGGTCATTTTTTTCCCACAGAGCTTGCCAAAGTCCTGCTGTTCAGAGATAGGCCAACACAACTTGACATCCTTCTAAAAGCTAAAAGAGTGCATTTATTTTGCGCTGCAGCTTCAGTGTTCAGTGATTGTTTTATCTGAGCAATAATTGTTTGCATTGGAAACAAGTGACCGCTAAATTAGAGATGTTTTTTTTTGCAGATAACAGCTTCCTGAGTAAACATCAGTGTGTGTGTGATGTAAGCTGTGTGTGCACTCCCTCTGCTCTGTCTCACTCTTTGCTTTAATGTGGTGTTTCATATCAATTGTATTCTGTATGTCTGCAATCTCCCTTTGTTGTCTTTTCCACTGTCTGGTGCTGTGTGCAGTGTTTTTGTGGTGCGTTGATTCGTCATGCTTTGTCATTTGTCTAATTGGTTAAGTTCTTGCATGTCGATATTTATTTGTTCAGTTTGTTTTTCTCCTGCTATCTGTTTTTCTCAGTCCTGATTGTGTGTTTACATCTTTTTCTGTGCAGCTTGTTATTTAAAACTGTTTTCCCTCTTTTAGAAGTTACATTTTGTCCTCTACTCATTGTGACATCTCTTGTTTTCTCCATGAGTATTTGGTTAGTTTGTGCGGTGGTCTGCTGTGTCAGTGATGCATCACAGCCTCACACCCACACAAGAACAAAAAAAATTCCCCCTTTGGCTTACAGGAAGTCAGAGCTCTCCAGCTGCTTTTTGGACATCTTTCTCCTCTTTTGTTATAGATTACACTTTTTCTAAATGCAACCCCCTTGGGACCCACTTGAGCAAACAGTTGGCTGCAAACGTGGTTCACAAAGCAGTTCCCACCTCATCGAGGACTGCTTCATCGCTGCCAGATGTTTGAATAAAACATGCAGCTACAGTATATATATAGATAATCCCAGGAGTGGGATTACGGGCTGCTGTGGGGCTATGCGTGGGCTGCGTGCGTCCCGCTATGGTCGATTTTAGCATTCTTTCTCATTAGCTTGTGACACTTTGAGTGTAGCAGCGTTGTTTATCAAAACAAGAAAGGGGTCAGTCAGCCACCAAATTCCCAGCAGCTGTGGGAAAACATATACAGTGGGATAACAGTTTATCCGTCAAGGCGATTACTGTGCCATCACTTACATAAACACTGTTTGTTTTTGACCTCCACCATCATTGCAGAAATGTAGTGTCCCATTTCAAAGATTAAAAAGACATAAATAAACATCTCTGTTAGAAAAATGTTTTCAGATCTTTAAGACCCTCCACAAGCTCCTTAGATTGAAAGCCACTTGACCTGACTTGAGTTTTGAATATCAAGGATTTTTCTTACTGTAAATTGCCTCAAGCACCACTTTTGACTCTGC
The DNA here is from genome assembly GCF_902827165.1 of Trematomus bernacchii. Taxonomy (NCBI): domain Eukaryota; kingdom Metazoa; phylum Chordata; class Actinopteri; order Perciformes; family Nototheniidae; genus Trematomus; species Trematomus bernacchii. Next base: position 39,727 of record NW_022987515.1, read on the forward strand.
TACAAACAACAAGTTTTGTTTTCTTTTTTTTACGTGTCAAACTGCTACCACTTGTTTTTATTAAGTCAAAGTTACTGAGATACTGAAAGCTGCTTGCCAGATTGACTTGTGTCCTGACCCCTTTAAACAAATCAAAGATATGACCGTGACAAAGCACAACAAATGTTTTCAACAGTTTCTTAAGATAACCTTGCAGAAAGACTTTGACTTTGACTTTAATGTTCCAAGTACTTGCTAAATATTGCTGTAGTGTTCACTCTCTTAACTCTTTAAAGTGCTCGTCTGGCTCTCTATGGCCCTCTGATCCTTGTCAGCTCATCATATCTTGAGGGTCAAATTCCTTCTCTGTTCAAAGTCCCCCCCCCTGCCCATTGGTCAACATGAAACCTCATCATGTTGCGGTAGCCAAACATTATTTTTCCGTCCTTTTCAAAGACCTCAAAAAAAGATTTGAACACACCTAGTTTCTTGTTCAATTTTCTGCTGATCTCAGATGTAAACTCATATCCTGCAGTGGCCCTAATGTAGCTCTTTGGCTTGGCTAAGCAGAAATAGCATCAGCAGCCAGTCACAATACGATTTGTTAGTCCTCATGCTGCCAAGAGACACATGGCTTTGGCGTCGCCGCGTTTGGCTGTTGTCGCTCAGAATCATCGTCCCTGACACGATGGTTCTCGTAAGCGCTGATGTATGGCTTCCTCAGTGGACTGTCCCTTGTTGCTGGTTGCTGGGGCCCCCGGGGAGAAGGTGCCCCCCCCCCCCCTGCTCCCGCCGTCATCACCAGCAGGGTCCCAAGTGTATCAGCGGTCCTGGGAAAGTTCCAGAGATATACTGTGGGAACGTGAACTGTGCACAAGCATCAGTGACACAAATTGTAAGAGGGGGAAATATGTGTGTGTGTGTGTGTGTGTGTGTGTGTGTGGTGTGTTGTGTGTGTGTGTGTGTGTGTGTGTGTGTGTGTGTGTGTGTGTGTGTGTGTGTGTGTGTGTGTGTGTGTGTGTGTGTGTGTGTGTGTGTGTGTGTGTGTGTGTGTGTGTGTGTGTGTGTGTGTGTGTGTGTGTGTGTGTGTGTGTGTGTGTGTGTGTGTGTGTGTGTGTGTGTGTGTGTGTGTGTGTGTGTGTGTGTGTGTGTGTGTGTGTGTGTGTGTGTGTGTGTGTGTGTGTGTGTGTGTGTGTGTGTGTGTGTGTGTGGGTGGGTGGGTGGGTGTGGGTGTGGGTGTGGGTGTGTGTGTGTGTGTGTGTGTGTGCTTTAGCGCATGTGCAAGTAAGGGTGTGTGTATGTGCGCATGTGTGTGGACTATGACACAAAGGAGAAAACGTCTATCCTTCACCCCTTTTGATTAGAACCAGGAGGCCGGGGAGGAAATGGACCAGTCATGTTTTTGGAGCAACTCAAGAGGTTATGGTTTGAGAGCGGAAATGCCAATGGCAGTTCATTTAGAGACAACATGTATCTCTGGTTTGAGTAACTAGCTTTGATTTGTTAGTCATGGAACTCCTTACCACAGTGACGAATCATCTGTCCTCTCTTAAAAATAGCCATTACTAAATCTGTGTATTGGACTCACTTTTGAAGAATTAGTCTTAGAGGTGATGTTGTCAGACAATTGATAAATGAATATTAGCAAAACACCTAAAAGTTTGAGATAAGATTGAGAAATGTAATCTCTCAAACAAAATGGTTAAAGATAGGCTAAAGGCTAAAGAAAAGAAAGAAAGTTATATTTCTTAAAATAGAAGTTTGAAAATTGGAATGAATTATCGAGTAATAACGTTATATGGGGTAAGATTGCTCAAGATACATTTCACAATTTTTCCACTGCCTCCCTCCCTCACTTCCTCCTCCACCCTCGCTCTTCCCAAGGCACGCTCTTCCGCCCTCACTCTCTTTCCCACCCTCTTGCGTACAGGCCTGTGATCCATCCTTAACTGTTTCCAGACGTGTGCTTGCTGCAAGACTTAACCCCCATCCCAAACATAATAACAAACCATTCCTCCCCTCCTCAATCTCTCCTTCTGCCTTTTTTCCTGGCAATGGCAACAGTGGTTAATGTTTGTATGGGAGGATGGCAAAGTAAGTATTATTCACCTTTGACCCCAATAACACTGATATCAAGTTGATATACAACATGATATCCTATTAATATATCAAAACCTAAGCAACTTTCAGAATCATGAGTACACGACTGTGTCAGCAGCTTGTGTGAATGCCCTCATTTTCACTTTTGTATACAACAAAACCAATTAATGGCTCAGCACGGCTCTAGAATAGCTTGGACGCAGCGTTGTTGCCAGTGAGCGTGTTGCAAAGCTGCACACAGTGACCCGTTTGTTAGTAGGCAGAATGCCGGTGAACCGGGAACAAAAAGAGACAGACATTGTCGCTCTGTCCTGGTGCAGCGAGGCATAAAATACCTCCAGAGTGAACTGCATCTGCACCTCAGACTCATGTTTGACGACCAGAAACCATTAAAGAAAGCAGCTTGACGACATACTAATTATATGTTGTTTCCTTAGTATGAGCAGAGCATTTACTTTGATGGAAACAATTTTTAAAATGTGATTTAATATCTAAACTCCTGTTAAAGCTCATGAGGACAGGAATAAATCCATCATGATATGAAGCCTCATGAGAGATGTCAACTGTTGTGCTGGGTTGAGTGGGGTCTATGTCAACCAGCAGTGTTTGAATATTTTGTTGACAGAATGATCTTTTTTCTTCTTGAAACATTTACTTTGAAGGCAATGTGGGGGCGTAACATTTCCATTAAGGGTACATGAAGGTTAATCAGCATTGTCATCACTCTTTTTGTCCTGCAGAATAAAGTGCATTGAATGCTTTTACCATGAGGAGGGTGACGGCATCCACGCTTCATCTGACGGTCACAGTGACAGGTGAGAGCTTCAATAAACAAACACAAATGGAAATCTGAAACAGGACTGCAGGTTGTTTTGCAGGGAAGCGAAGAGCATGACCTAGTATGCAAGCTTTGTATCTTACAGATTTCAAATGTAAAAGCATCCAAATAAAACTTAATATATGCATGGTTATAACTTAATATATGTATGGTTATAACTTTAACATCACATTAACATAACAGTATGAAATATGTTCTTTAGGGTGGGTAGGGGGGTAGATTTCCAAACATTTTTTCAGTGTATGAAGTTATAACGTAAAGAAAACTTTATTATAGACATATAACGTGCCCTTATATATAAAGACACTTTATTGATTATTTTTGGATTACTTATTTCATTTCAAACTTTGATGTAAAGGACAAATGATGCATTCAAACTAACCTCTGTCATTTGAAATACATCTGTCAGTGACAAGGCATCATTATCCTCCCACATTTCCTCTCCAGCAGCTCAAATCCTTCAACATTTAGAGATAGAACAGGATCTGCCATGTATTGTTGATTTAACCTTTGACCTCATGTTGCTGCCTCTTTGACCTCCAACCTGACCTTTCTTCTTGTTGTGCCAACTGCAGCTCTCCTGTATTTCTGCACCGAGCTGCGCTGTGTAGAGATCTCACCCGATGACAAAGAGCTCACCTTGGCTGAAGGCTCCTTTCTCAGCCTCACCTGCTCCGGCTCAGGGGAAACCACCTGGGAGTTCAAGAGGGACGATGTGCCGTACTGCCAAGTGGAACAAGTTCAAAATGGTGGTCCTAGCTACGAAATTGTGCAAAGCAACCTCACATCCAGTGTTTTGAGCTTGTGGAACATGAGCTGGAAGCACACGGGGGTGTATCTGTGTGTTGACCGACACACTGGAGAAACTAAGGAGGTGGCCGTTTTTGTTCCAGGTACTGGTTCAGTTTCATATATCCTGTAAGAGCTGCCTTACATCAAAGACAATTTAAGATTGACTCAGTATGTCTTGTGTAGTGGAAACAAGACTGTATCTCATTAATAAAATAAAGCTGTCTCAATTCCACACTGATGTGGTTTGTAGTGTGGTAAAGTGACAACATATAGTACACTTAGAGTTGGATCCATGATTTAGAGTATATAATCAATCAGATTGTGTTTTTCTGCAGACCCTAAGGTGTGGTTCATAGAGCGCTCCCACGGCATGGTTACAAAGACCAGTGAGGAGAGCATCGTCCCCTGTGTGGTGAGCAATCCTGACATCAACGTCACCCTGTATGAGAGGGACACTGATCAGCCCATCAGGGGGCTGTATGTCCCCAGCGAGGGGTACAAGGCACCGCTGGAGGAACGGACCTATGTGTGTCGTGGAGAGATGAACGGGGAGGTGATGGAGTCTCAGGCCTTCTACGTCTACAGCGTTACCAGTGAGTGTTCAGGTTAAAGAGTTCAGTTAGAGAAACAACTTTTCCCAAGATAAAAATGTGTTCATTATCGACTCGACCCTGTGTGTGCTGAAACTCCAGAAAACTCACACACACATAGTTGGCCCCTTTAATTCAATGTATGCCTTCACCCACACTATTAAAGTTAATGGGTCTATCTTTTTAAAGCACCATAAAATGACTCGTAAAATGTGCATCAGATCTCTTCAAACAGCTTGTGCAGCATTATGTACAAGTTTGGTAGCCAAAGTATTAAACTGTCAGTCCAAAAGTTTCATCCATTCCCATACTTACACAGGAGCTTTGGTCACTTTACAACTCTCTGGTGAAAAACTACTGGAGGGTGTGTGAGTTCTTTAAAGTGAGGAGATAATGAGGTAAATACTGGGTTTTTGGTCTCAGTGTGCAATAATACGTCTAGATCACACATAAATGCTGCACATCATGTTTAGAGAAATTAAAAGTATCAAAGTTTTTTGATTTTGTGGAGCTTTAGAGTTTTTGTTCAATATTGGAGCCAGCTACAATGTTCAGTTCTGACTAATACTGATGAGATAATGATATAAGTTGAGGGTATATTTTTGAACAATTATGTGATTGATTAGTTGTGAAGGACACTTTTCGACATATTGTTTTGATTAATAACATCACCACCTCTTCCTCCTCCCCCACACTCCCTCTTCCAGTCCCAGAGGCCATCGATGTCTACATCAATGCGTCGAACACCGTGCTGAAGCAGGGCGAACCGCTGACTGTAAACTGCACAGTGCACGGAGTCGAGATAGCTGACTTTTCCTGGGATATGCCCAATAGTGAGGTGAGTGGGAGTGGAGCAGAAACACACTTTTGTTCAGCATTCCCTTCCTGATCACTCTCGGGCCTCAGGACCAAGCCCTAATGGTATCAAGATGTGGACACACCTCAATTTGTATCCCCCTGTGATATTCCTCTGACAACATGTGGTGTTGGTATTGTAATGGTCTGTTCTTTTGAATTCATTCTGGGATCATAAAAAGATTCAGCTTTTCAGATTCATTTAAGATGTTGGTACTGAGGAAGGCAGAAAAACTCACTAACATGTAGAATCTAGAGGAATTCAAATATTTAAAAGTAAAACAACACATTACTTCATGATTGCTCACTATGCAGATATCTGATCACTCAAATGTTGATCATATTCAACTTTCTTTCTTTTTTGACACTTTTGTTGACACTTTTTTTTTGTTGAAAGTTTTCATTATAAAGAAAAATCCTACAGAATGTCATAGAGCAGTAAAATACATACTGTAGATGCAACATTGCACATTTCAACCAGCATCATATTCAACTATTAAAATGTCACATTCTTATCAATTTCCGTTTTCTTCAAGGATGCCGAGCCGCTGACAGACGTCCTGCCCAACATGAACATGCGCTCCTTTCTGATCTTCCCTCACGCCACGGTGGCCAACAGCGGAAACTACGTGTGCCATGTCCACGAGCCTGTCCTAGACCAGACTGCCTCTGCCAGCGTCAACATCACTGTGCTCGGTCAGCCTAACCCACGCATCCACACAAAACTAAAACAAACTGATGCCGGATTATTATTGTGTTTCACTGACAGAGAGAAATCCCGCTTATTATATAAACCTCTTCAAGTCAAGGTGAAAGAGGTGCCTCTTTGAAAGGAAATGAAGAGGACCTCTGTTTATTTCTGTTCACATGGTGCGGATGCCCTGAGTGATTCCTTGAATAACAGACCAAGGGGGTACAGCTGATCTATATTTAGACTTATGGGAATAAACTCCAGGTAGACAAGAAATGTTAGTATAGCTTTTTCTTTTTTGGACCAGTTTAGCCTTTATTGCAGAATGACATCGTTGAAAGGGGAAGATGACATGTGTCGAAAGACCGCAGGCCAGATTTAAACATCCCTGTGCCACAGCAGAAACTGAGCCTATGTTAACATAAACCCTCAATAAGTTCAGCATCAAAGCAATATGTGATCTTGCAACTTGAGGGTGAATAAAAACAGGGTTCATTACGCCAATATTCTCTCTTGACAGTCACTGAGTGCGCCTGGGTCTGTGAATGCTTATTCTTTCTGCAGCGAGGTGTGTTATGTTTATGAAATCCTTGAATAGCTTGAGCCGCCATGCTCCATGGAGACAGTTTAGTAGTGGTCTCTGGACATGTCAGTGGAAAAGACAGATAGTGTCTGGCCACAGAAGGTCAGCAACAAACAGCAGCACTCCAGTACTGTCTCTACCAACTTAAATATAATCAATAATATGACTATAATTCAATTAATAATGTTATATTTACAATGGATTACAAGACTACTGTATGAAAGATAATGCTTCTTGTGTTAAACCTACAGAGAATTACATAATAAGATTTGATGCAGAAGATCCAGTGTGTGACATTTATGTTTTGTTGCTAATGATGTTATTTTCTTTGCTCAGAGCGAGGTTTTGTGGACGTGAAGGCGGCTCAGAAACGAAACATTTCAGCCCGGCTGCAGGAGAACGTGGAGCTGAGGGTGGAGATTGAAGCCTACCCTCCCCCTCAGGTCCGCTGGAGCAAAGACGGGGCAACCATCAAGGGACACAAACCCATCACAACCAGACAAGAGCATGAGATCAGGTGAGACCAACCAAATCCATAAAAAATGTCCTACATACCATAAAACTAATTATAGAACTCTTACAAGTTGATCCATTTAAGAAGTTAACACTTCAGTTAGGGTGACAGCCTCCGGAGGCGCGCAGCTCTTGTCAGTCGTCACCAGATAAGGCCTCCGCAGAGAGAAACTCTATACTCTCAAGAGGGCCCACTCCATCACTCATCACACTGGAACCATAAACACAGGATACCTGTCACAACTCACATATGTCTTTCAGTAAAATCCCAAACAACGTTGTACTTGCAGGATTATGTTTTCAAATCTCCAACACACATTCAGAATCAAAGAGACAAAGTGAAATATCATCCGCATGCTCGGTTCACAAATTGGAGACAACCACAAGCCTACACATAAAAAACAAAGAAAAAACAGATGTGACTGTATTTTTCTAGGAATAAACTCTGCTGAATTAGAAAAAATACATATGACAACTCTTAAAGAACAGAACATAACAACACTATCCCAGGGTTTTGTTTTTTAATTATCCCACTGGAAATGTGATGTGATTATCTTGGGTTCTTCTAAGTCTAAATACTTTTTTCTGCACTAATCACAACAGTTATCTCTGTATTTAATTAGTATGTCACTATGTGAATGTTAATGTATGCACATTTGGTATACATGTGTGATTTCCTAGTTGAGTGAATTTGGATGTGTTGTGCCGTGTAAACACAATGTTTCAGTTGCTTGAACCTTTTAAACATGGTGTCTCGTCCATGATAGGAAAAAGGCAAAAGAATGAATGTTTGGTCACAAAAAAGGGTTGGATAATAATCTAGAAATTAGTTTGGACACCCAGAAGAAGCTAATATACATTCCTATTTCTAAACAAAGTAATATATTCATAGAAACTGAAAGCATGCACATGATTCATTTTGTCCATATGAATCTTAATGTTTATGTTGAAAAAAGCAATAAATAATCATTATTATTTTATAAATATCCTCACCTTCTCTTCTCCCTCAGGTATGTCACTATTCTAACCTTGGTAAGGGTGAGGACGGAGCAGAAGGGCCTCTACAGCGTCCTGGTCACAAACGGAGATGACACAAAGGAAGTGACGTTCGACCTGGAGGTACAAGGTGAGTGGCTGTTTGAGGAATATCACATCATACAATGCGTTCTTGTATAGTTTAACTTTTTTAACTGCAGCTTGACTTGAAATACTATGTTTGTATCCATGTCAGCAATGATTAATGGCAGCTGCTCCCTCTGTGTGTAGTTCCCTCTCAGATTAAAGACCTGACGGACCACCACCTCCCTGGAAAGAAACACTTGGTGACCTGTGTTGCTGAGGGGGTCCCGGTCCCGAGCATCCAGTGGTACAGCTGTGACAGCATGCACAAGTGAGTCCCACATTCATCACTGCACTGTCACATTACAAACACCAGGAGGCTGACCACACTCATTCAATTCAAATTTGACTTGTTTTGACTCTGTCCACTCATTCCCTGTCCTGCTGCAGGTGTAGCAACCAGACGGAGGTGTGGCAGCCTCTGATAGCAGAGCCGGAGGTGGTGAGCATCCGGACCAACGTGAGCTACAGCGACACTCGTAAAACAAACCAGGTGCGGAGCCAGGTGACCTTCCACAAGCCCCAGCAGGTGACGGTGCGCTGCGAGACCAGCAACCGGGCCGGACTCCTCGACAGAAGAGACGTCAAACTGGTGTCCAACAGTAGGTGTCAACAGAAGAATGTCCCACCTCTGTGTCTTTTATATCTCCTGCCCCACGAGGACGAAAACGGGTTGTATCCGCATATTTCTCTTGCGTATAGCCCTTTTTGCCACACGAGGCCGTAACTAAACGATAGAAATGGACCCCGCAAACGATAACGGGTCCCAAGGTGGATAGATCTGCAAACGGAGCGCTCTGGGGGGTCAAACGGCTCCGTGTGATCGCCCCTATACGATCATTTTCTGATAATGATGACGCAATAGCCTCGCCTCTCCCCCCCTCTGCTGCTCACCCCACACTGAATTCAGATTATTTATCTTTCTCTCGATATGGACATAAACGCGAGTGAAGTCTAATCTGACAGGACGGAGACACGCAGCTCTGCTCACCTTCAAGTCAGATCATCACCCTTAGCTATTTTAATTACCTCTCAAACTACCTAAACTAGTTATAAATATCTTTATTTTGACTATCGGGTCACTCATTACTGGATCAGCTGCTGCATGAGACAGACACTGACACTGTCAGAAGAGAGGGAGGAAAAAGAGAGGCTCCGTGTAATTTATAATTATATTATTATATAGAGTCGTTATTCATTTGTTTTAAAGCTCAATAAATAACAAAGAAGACCTTTGACCGGCACTTTTATAATTTTGTCCGGAAGATTTAAACTTTAACACACGTTGACCGGCGAAAAACTCTGCCCGGTTCCCTCGGCCCCCACCACGGAGAATAAACAGAAGGGCAACCATGACAACCATGCTTCTTCGCTGCTTTTGTGGAGGAAGTTACAGCGCCACGTACAGGCTCGGCATATGTACTGCAGCTTTTCCAGCGGTTGGAGCTAAACGGAGCTGTCTCGTGTGAACAGACACTATCCGGTGTCTATTGCGTGTGGACGGAAGCCTTTTTTGCGATTGCGATTGCGTTTGTGTATGCGTTTTCCCGTATGCGTCCTCGTGGGGCACCAGCAGTGTCCATAAAGCCTTTGATATATTTGAATCCTTGAAAGAAAGTGACATTTCTAAAAGTCGTCTAAAGTAATTTAAAATGTGTACTGTGTCAATGTGCAATATGCTGCTTTAGTATAAGATAACAAACATGGTGGTCTGGTGAAACACCTGTTTGAGAAGTCGCATTTCAGAGACACAGTACAACCTACATTAATGTGTTTTTGTACTGAAGCTATGAATATTCGTGTAACTTGCGTTGCAAACATGTTTATAAAGTGAAGTTTTGTGTTTGTTGAGAATATGAGACAGCTTTATTAAATGTTCTTTGTTTGCCTGTTGCAGCGCTGTACTCCCAGGTGGCAGTGTTGGCTGCTGTTCTGGCCTTAGTCGTCATCATTATCATATCCATCATCATCCTCGTTGCTGTATGGAGGAAGGTGAGAAACAAAGTCACAAACTCAATCTTTAGAATTTAGCAAATACAAAGTACAGCGAGTAAAAATGTACAGAAACCTCAGGGTGTTTTTTATTCGCCAACATGAGTGTTTTTCTCTGTGCTCTCAGAAACCTCGCTATGAGATCAGATGGAAAGTGATAGAGTCTGTGAGCCAGGAAGGGCACGAGTACATCTACGTGGATCCCATCCACCTGCCCTATGACCTCGCCTGGGAGATGCCGCGAGACAACCTGGTGCTGGGTGAGTCTTCAGATGAATCAGCTAAATGAGGACCATGAAGCCATTCAGAGACAAAATGCCATCCTTCATTTGACTCTAAAGAGACACTAAAATAATAATAATAAAAAACATATATATTTTTAAATATGGAAGTAAACTATTTCAAATGTCTTCATAAACATGGATGAATACCACTTAATTAATCCAAAGAAAATTACATGAAAGACACATTTCACAAATAAATATAATATAGTTAGCAATATATATATATATTAAATAGAAAATCAATACAATTGGATTGCATTCTAAGCCTGCATTGGCATGTATAAAATACATTAACCATTCTATTTATTTGTATGTGTAAGAATAATATTAATTAATGTAATCATCATGCTTTTTAGTTGCTTATTGTTTTGTTTTTTACTACTTTGTTAAATTGTATTTTATTTGATACATTTATGATAATAATCTAATTACATATACTTTTTGTCTTGAAGTCCAAATCATTGCAGTTGTTGTTGTGTCCACATCACTTGTTAAATGAGAATAAACAGACTTTTAGACCTTTAGTAGATCGCTAGACAAAAACATCAGCAGGTCACTTTGGTGCTGCTGGTGGTTTGGGAGGCTAGAATACAAAGTAAGGTTTGTTAAACTTGTTTTCTTGGCACCAATCCCTCCTCATTTTAAAGCTCTTTGTGTCTGTTGATGTGTCGTTGGTAGTCAGCTGCTCCTTACAGACAGACAGCTTCCCAAGCTCACTCAGGCCCTCCATGGTTAAACTCCTTTATCTGTTGTAACCTGCTCAGGCCAGTTACCAGAGAAATGTGTTTACACTGATCTTTGAATGAACAGAGTGGATCTCTCTTATTTTTCAGGTCTATCATGTGCTCCATTCACACTGTGTCCCACTGTGCTTGTCTTTGTGTTTCAGGTCGCACTCTTGGATCAGGAGCCTTTGGCAGGGTGGTCGAGGCAACTGCGTACGGTCTCGCTCATTCCCAGTCCAGCACAAAGGTTGCGGTGAAAATGTTGAAATGTAAGACATACAATGTAAAAACCCAGTCAAAAGCCATGTGTGCACTTGTATGAATAACATAGAGACCACAGCAGAGCCCCTTGCATACAGTAGCTGTCAGATATTGGTACACCAGAGCCTTGTTCCTGCGAGCCCAGAGAGAGAGAGCAGCCTGCTGGTCTTTAGTTCGGTTGCCAGCCTGGTCTGAGTTTCAGCCAACAGGTCATTGAATGTTTGGAAAGAAAACAGTGTGTCCTGCTCTCAGTGTGTTCAGGTCTCCTGTTCTCACACCTGCCTCATGCTGACCTACTCACAATCAGAAATCCTTTATTCGTCCAACAGAGGGGAAATTTACATTGTGACAGCAAAGTATAGATGACACATTATAAGATAAAAAGGCATGCACATAGTATTTAAATACTCACACATGTCTTTCAGGACACTCCCAAACAACATTGTACTTGCAGGACCATGTTTTCAAATCTCCAACCGACATTAAAAATCAAAATGACAAAGTGAAATATCATCAAATAAATGATTACAACTTACAGGAGTACACATTAATGGAAAACTAACTAAGTAAGCAGTAAGCAGTACTTATAAAATAAAATAAGTGTAACATTGTAGAATGAAGGGTGGTTGCGGGTAAATTACAGTAGTAAAATAAAATCTTATACATCTCCCTCTCTCTGTCTCACCATCCAGCTACAGCCAGGAGGAGTGAGACTCAGGCTCTGATGTCAGAGTTGAAGATAATGAGTCACCTGGGCCCACACCTCAACATCGTGAATTTGCTGGGAGCTTGCACCAAACAAGGTAAACATCACAAGGAGTGCTAGTGCTATACTGTGCTAACACAGATGATTAATTAGTGCATTTCATGGTTTGTATAACAACCCATTAAAATTAAATCAGCTGTGAGCATTTCCTACAACCGTCATGGCGGTTCAGTTGGTTGATGACTCTGCAAAGGCAACAGAGAAATGTTGGCTTGTTCATTCCTCTGTGACCCTTTCTCTGTCCGTGAACTACATAAATACATTTTTCATTCCAATGTTCTCTAAAAGGGAATATCAATACATGGGTGAAAAAAGCAACCATTCCTCATTTACTTTTGAGGTTAATCTCTGTCCCATGTCAAGTTTTTAAAGTTAAGTATAGTATGAGAAGGCTAAATAAATGGATAATATTAAGATGTACTATTTTACAGGATGTTACAAAAGAAGAGTGTATTTCCAGACAAGATTGCTAACAAATAAAACGTGCAATGCTTTGTAGTATTTTCTTAATTATGTCATTTAGATGTTTATTTTTAACTTGCTTTGAGTAGGCTTTGTATGTAATTATACAAAATGGTATTGTATGCATCAGTGCACAATTTAATTATTTTAAGGATTTCTTTCAAGTGAAAAGGCAAAAGACTATTTTAATAAGCCCATATACTTATCTTAAAGGCTTTCGTTAGTATTTACCAACTTCATGGAGCTTAATAAAATATTTTTTATGTGTATTTTTGTTGTATGAAAATTAATTGCGGCTCTCCTTCTCCACCAACCAGGCCCTCTGTATCTGGTGACAGAGTACTGTCGTTATGGCGACCTGGTGGACTACCTGCACAGGAACAAGCACAGCCTGCTGCAGAACTACGCCGAGAAGAACCAGGACGAAAGCTGCCTCATCTCCGGAGGAAGCACTCCACTCAGCCAGAGGAAAGGGTGAGAAAAACAGACAAACACAAGAAATCTCTGCTGTCACAAACAAAGACATGGAAACACATGTGTCCCCAGATAAGTTTGATATGAGTAAGAAACATGAGAAAGATAGATTTATGTCTGTTTAGTTATCACTTCATGTGTCCCTCCAGCTATGTGTCCTTTGGGAGTGAGAGTGACGGAGGATACATGGACATGAGTAAAGATGAGCCCTCCATCTACATGCCCATGCAGGAGCATATGGACACCATCAAGTATGCAGACATCCAACCCTCTCCATACGAGTCTCCCTACCAGCATGACATCTATCAGGAACAAGGTTTGTTTCTACTTTGATTTAAGTCTCAACAGTCTAATTCATTCTCCAGGGTTGTAAATGAAAATAAGTGTGAAGAATTCAGTATGCTTTATGCAGGAAACAAGGGAGTTACTCTTGAAGTACAGTATGATGTGACGCCCACCACTTCTTTTCTGCTGATGTTGCTGTATTTATGTGTGAAAAGTGAGCTTAAAATAGTGCTTTTCATGAACACATGAATTGTTTAGGCCTCATAAATCAATGAATACAGTTTGAATTCTCTACGGTCTTTGATCAAAAAGCCCTTATAAATGTTTCTCCATATGAAAGGCGTGAGCTACATTTCAGCCCATGCAGTCACAGGACAGCCAGAGCACCCCCCCCCCCACCCCCAAACAACAAAACAATGTCTTCATTCATGAGATGCTCCTCACCAAGTCTATTGTCTCACCTTGTCTTCGTGTTCAGGTGGCAGCAGATTGGACCTGTTCATCAGTGACTCTTCTGCCCTCACACATGACGATCTGTTGGGCTTCAGCTACCAAGTCGCCAAGGGGATGGAGTTCCTCGCCTCCAAGAATGTAGGATATTAAAAAGAATGTTGCGTGATATGTAGCTGAAGGCTAACTCGAAATTCTGTGGATTTGTCTACATTGAAATGGATAGTGCCACACTGAGTGTGATTAATCTATAATCAGTAATGAATGACTTCTGAAAAGTTGACATTATAGTGTTTTAGTATAACAAAATACTTAAAGTAACAAAAGTAAAGAAGAAAAATAAAATATGTATTTTAATATTTTTTATTAATTTGAATCTTCGAAATAACTAATAATGTCAAATACATTTAGTAGAGTAAAATATTTGGCTCTGAATTGATGTGGAGTATAAGCATAAAATATAAAAATGTTATTACTCAAGTATGAATTCCATAACATTGTAATTATGTAATGTAATTCATTAGTTTCTGTCCACCACAGATAGATAGATAGATAGATAGATAGATAGATAGATAGATAGATAGATAGATAGATAGATAGATAGATAGATAGATAGATAGATAGATAGATAGATAGATAGATAGATAGATAGAAAATAAACATAATAAAAAAAGGAACAGCCAGTTAGCCTAGCTTAGAATAAAGACTGGACACAGCTAGCCTGGCACTGTCTGAAAATAAAAATAATTCACCTACCAGCACCTCTTCAAATCATGAAGTAAGAGTTTATATCTTGTTTGTTTATTTTAAACCAACAAAAGTGTAAAATCAACTATTTTATTTTATCCAACCACAGTGCGTCCATCGTGACCTCGCTGCCAGGAATGTGTTGATTTGCGAGGGGAAACTGGTGAAGATCTGCGACTTCGGCCTGGCCAGAGACATCATGCATGATTCCAACTACATCTCTAAAGGCAGCGTAAGTGGCCACTGCTAAATGAATATGACGTAGAGTAGTGGATTATATTTGAAACTAAGTTAAAAGGTGCTTTATATCTAAATAAGATTCCGCAAAATAAGATCATTGTGGTTCCACAATTATAGCAAATAGATGCATTTTGGAATATATCTTAAGCTGCTGGACTTTCTAATTTCTCATTTCTTTCATCCAGACCTTCCTGCCCCTGAAGTGGATGGCACCAGAAAGTATTTTCCATAATTTGTATACCACCCTGAGCGACGTGTGGTCGTACGGCATCCTTCTTTGGGAGATTTTCTCTTTGGGTCAGTCCTAACACACTCATATTTACCAACATTAACACACAGAAAACACCACTAACACACAAAGAAGCCATTAACAGAAATCCAAATCACAAATAGTAACATATCTTCTTTTATTGCTTTATATAGGTCACATTGTACAGATTGTATCAGCTTGAATCCTCTTTCATTCATACAAACAAAACCCCCTGCATACTTCTGGGGAACTGTAAATGATATATTCTTATCGTCCATTATGACAGTAAATGTGTGTATGCAAAACGAATTTCATATCAGATTGAAAGTACATAGCAGTTTGTGTGAACACTCATAAGAGGTCTAAACCCTATTAGGCACAGACAATCTCTGAAATTAGCATTTCCTCAACAAAAAAAAAAGGAAACTTCCCACGACTTTTGGAAACTAAGAAAACAAAGGAGACAGTTTATTACATATGCATCTTAAGCTCAAGTGGTGGAAAACATGCTCACAATCCAGCCTCTGTAAGTGATAAACAAAGATTCTCTGCGCTTCCCCCGTCTGAATCACACTTTCATTGGACTTAAGAGATCCATTTTCTTACAGATCTGGGTCAGAACATGTTGTCTTCCAGACTGATGGACTTTGACTAATTGTCAAATTGAGATATAAATTGAGCTTTCTCTGCACTCTCTGCGTATTTTTTATTGAATAGGTTTACTTGTTATGTAAATCAATCAATCAAAGCAATGTAAGTAATCAGATGGTGCCGTTCATCTCAGATAATACATGTAAATAACATCACATTTGAATGCTGTCTGCAGGAGGAACCCCCTACCCTGATCTGCCCATGAATGAGTTGTTCTACAGCGCTTTGAAGAGAGGCTACCGAATGTCCAAACCTGCACACGCCTCCGATGAAGTGTGAGTCTCATTGTTACCTCGCCACCAATCTTACCTCTGCAGGAACTCAGACACACATTTGGAATAAGACATTTGTTAACTGTTTGTTGTTTATGTTGCAGTTATGAAATCATGAAGAAGTGCTGGGACGAGAAGTTTGAAAGTAGGCCTGAGTTCTCCTTTCTGGTCCAAAGTGTTGGGAATATGCTGACCGACAGCTACAAAAAGGTACTTTATTTAAATATTAATGCTGATTCCAGGGTGTCTGATATGTGAGCTTGGATTAAAAACTTTATACCATATATATTGGATCTTCAAATGTTATTTAAAGGGGACCTATCATGCAAAATGCACTTTTGTACGTCTTTTATACATGAATATGTGTCCCCGGTGTTCCAGGGAACTCACCAAGTGTCAGAAAACACAACCCTCTCTATTTTCCTCCATACCCAAATCTCTAAAAAAGGGGCTGCAACGGATCTGATAAAAACTGATCCAGATTTGAACACTGTCCTGACGTCAGGACAGTGGCGCTACGGCTATTGGGCCAACTCCACCAATCAGGAGGAGACAGCCACAGCCATTGCCGTTCGAATGCGCTGGAGACGCTGTAGTACATATGCCAGGCCTGTAGGTGGTGCTGTATTGATTCATTCATGTGTTTATCAAAGCTGGTAAAGGTGCAGCTAGTTTTAATTACTTGTATGCTGCAGGGTAGCTTGTGAATTTACTCCAGGTGTAACTAAAGTCTTATTTAAAGTGGACCTATCATGCTATATTTGAATAATATAGTGTAGGACCATACCTATATAAGGCATATTTATACTTTTTTTTTTTCAAAATACCAAACAGATCATGCATTTTAGCCATGCCTCATTTTGCTCAATTTGACATTTTTTTCGCTCTGTTTTTGCAAGGGCAGATTCTGTGAGAACAGCACCATCTACAGGCCTGGCATATGTACTACAGCGTCTCCAGCGCTTTCGAACGGCAATGGCCGTGGCTGTCTCCTCCTGATTGGTGGAGTTGGCCCAATAGCCGTAGCGCCACTGTCCTGACGTCAGGACAGTGTTCAAATCTGGATCAGTTTTTATCAGATCCGTTGCAGCCCCTTTTTTAGAGATTTGGGTATGGAGGAAAATAGAGAGGGTTGTGTTTTCTGACACTTGGTGATTTCCCTGGAACACCGGGGACACATATTCATGTATAAAAGACGTACAAAAGTGCATTTTGCATGATAGGTCCCCTTTAAGTGAATATATTTCACATCATTAATCCAAATCTGTAAAGTAACTCAAGGTATTAAATACATGTAGTGGAGTAAAAGTACATGATTTGCCTCTGAATTGTAGTGGGGTAGAAGTACAAAGTAGCATAAAATGGAAATACTCAAGTAAAGTACAGGTATCTCAAAATGGTACTTAAGTACAGTGCTTGAGTAAATCTAATGTGTTACTTCCCACCTCTGCTCTTTAGTGCTCATTGTCCTGAAGATGCACTCTACAACCTCACACTGTTTGATTATGGATTGATTCTTAATTTCTAATACCAAACATTTGTCCCCTGGCAACAGAAATACAACCAAGTCAATGACAGCTTCTTGAAGAGTGACCATCCAGCAGTCACCCGCACCAAACCCAGGCTCTCCTCACCCTTTCCGATCGCCAACCCAGCTTTCGGGTCCCCACCCCCGCACTACGTCCCCCCGGACCCCTACACCCAGAGCCCGGGCCCCGGAGAATTCAGAGAAGAGGCAGACACACAGGAAGTCGTAACTGCATACAACGAATACATCATCCCCATCCCAGACCCCAAGCCCGACGACGTTTTCACTGATGTCACATCAGAAAGCCCTGCAAGGTACAGAGCTGCTGAAAAAAGATGCTGCAGATGTGAGCCAAATGCTGGGGAGAATAAAGATGAGGATGTATTTGTTTTACAAGAGCAGTTCTCTTTTCCACCACACACCCACTCATCCAGATGTTGAGCTGAGACAATAGCTGCATTATGGAGGCAGATATAAACATGCAGCCAAGCACAGTTGGCTCTAAAGTAAATATTTGACTTTTACAAATCCAGATATATTTACAGTTTGTGTTTTTAATAATGAACATGGACTGTAAAGTATCAGTCTGTTTGTTTAAAGCAGCAAATCAGTTCAGGAGTGATAGCAGATTCCATCCCTGTGTTTTAAATGTTGGCAGTGGGGCGATTCTTCTGCTTACATTTGGGGTATACACTGAACCGTTAACATTGTGGTTAGCATTTGAGGTATTTGAACCCAAGCGGTGTTGGTCCAGGACCACAGACTCATGTCAATAACGATGTTGTGGACACAGCAGGCAGCATCTTAAAATAAAAGTAAACTCAGTAGAGAGTAGATCTCCGCCAGGTGTGACTCCCTCTCCCCTCAAAAATATTGAAAAGTTGACCTATAATTGACCCTATTAGTCAAGGTTGTGGCAAATATAACAAAATCAGAGATGTATTCATCTCTTGTTTTGCCTAACTTTAGAGGTGATATAACATATCGGGTATGGAATGAGCCGGTACATGCTCCGGTTCAACGTTAGGCTAATGGCTCATGTATTATGCGAGATTAGCTGCGGACAGACGGACAGATACAGACACAACCAAACACATGATCGCTCTCACGCATGCTGGGGATAATAAGAAATATTCAGTACATAGGCAAATCAATAACAAGATTTTTCAACAGGCTTAATAACGGTAAAGTTATGAAAAGCTGAAATAGTTGATTAATTAGTAGATTGACAAATAATTTGTTGATTAACAAAATAAATATCTATGTATTTTTTAGCAACATTGAAAATAATGTGTTGGATGCATTCCGTCCAAATCCAGTTATGTCTTTTCTAGTCGGCCAAATTATATACTTTTTTCAGAATGTTATTTTTTCTTGAAGGAACATGCCAAGGTCACAAACAGACATTAATGAACACTGTGTATGGGGTGTGTGTTTCTATTTCTTGTATAAAACTGCACAAAGTAAGTGTGTGTTTTGTCTCCCCCCCCCCTCAGCTCTCTGGCTCTGGAGGAGGAGACTGACTCCATGTCGCAGGACACGGCTGACACTCTCCCAGAAGACGACCGGCCGGAGGACACCAGCGAGAGAGACGCTCTGCTGGGCTGCTCCGGGACGCCCGAGGTAGAAGACAGCTTCTTGTAGCCATGTCTAGGAACCCTTAGAAAAATAACCCCTTTTCTGGGAAATTTAATTTGTAATCCTGCCTTAAAAAAGGGAACCTGATTTAACTAGAATGTAGCAAATTTAGACTGAGAGACAATCTC
Source organism: Trematomus bernacchii (assembly GCF_902827165.1). NCBI lineage: Eukaryota > Metazoa > Chordata > Actinopteri > Perciformes > Nototheniidae > Trematomus > Trematomus bernacchii. The sequence goes on from NW_022987515.1 coordinate 58,940, forward strand.
TGTATTGCCACCATGATTTCCTCTAAACACTAGAGAAGTTTTACCCTTTTTTGAGTTTTGTATCAAACTTAGTACCTCTGTAACTTAAAAGGCTACCAATAATGAGCAGGATGTTATCTTCCAGGCATTTCACGGAAGATTGGGATAATATAGATACGGTACTCTCCTCACACTCAGTTTACAGTCAGTAAAGACTTATGTGCCTTTTTAGTTAAAAAATACTTAGCCATATGTGTCTTTTAAGGCCTTTTCTGTTTTATATCACCCTTAACTGTTCACAACCACTGAATAACACAAAATGATTAGCACAACAATATAAACAAACCATAAACAAATGTACAGAAATACTGTTCAAACAAGACCAATGTGTAGTTCACATTTAAGTGATAATCATTATCATTAAGTCATTTAATTTGAACTTTATGTTACATTTCTTCCTGAAGTACGATCAGTAGCTGTGTTCACTGTATTATAATATTTTTATAAAATGTTATTTCCAGGACATGAAATACAGACAGAATCTACATGCACTGTTTTACTATAAGAAATACTTTCTTTTTAGTTACATATTCCATAATGATGTTTTTTTAGTTTATTTTCTTTAGATTTATATGAAACATTTATGAGTTTTTGTGAATTTCATACTTGTTTTGAATTCATAGTTTTGTGCCAGATTTGCACTTTATTAAGAAACAAATTGGGATTTTCATAAGGAAGATATACAGTAAATGTTCTCGACACAAAAAAGGGGAATAGTCCAACTGAGAATCATGTGGCTGTTACAGTAAATCAGTTTCTGTGACCACAGGTGACTTTCTCAAACTCTTAATACAGCGTATCACTGCCTTAGCACAAGACGGCATGCATGAGTGCCTTTGTATAAACTTTTAAAGATCTTTATCTTGCAGCTATTGTTGATATATAGAGTTATTGTACTGTTGCTGTTTGTGTACATGTTAAATGATGCTTTGAGTCTTCTGTTGTATAGCATTCCCTCACACCATTTCCACCATTAAACACCACACATTATCATTCTCTGTAGCAATTTTAAAATGCACAAGATCACTGTATCACAAGCTACGGTACCAAAGCTCTTTACAAATGTATTTTTTATATGTGCCATTGTATGTTGTAAATGTGACAATAAATGTGTATCATCATAATTGCAGCAGAAGTGTGAGTTTTTTGTGTGACCATTCTATGAATTCTGTAGCTCTCACTGAATGTCTTACTCTGTTAACATCTATTACATCCCTCTAAACACTGCACGAACAATGACTTTTATTCATCTTAATATGGACTTTATTCCCTAGTCTATAGGGCCTTTCTCTGACACCTACTGTAGGTCAGAAGATCTTTCACTTTAGGTCCCTCTCCCATGATTCTAAACATGAAAAGCCTGAACTGATTAGTCTCACCTCAACGGATGTCTCTGGAGAATCAAGCCTTTCTGTGGCAAGTTGGAACTGGCTCATTAATTTGTTGAGCGTGATAAGCTGATCCGCCTCCACACACACACACACACACACACACACACACACACACACACACACACACACACACACACACACACACACACACACACACACACACACACACACACACACACACACACACACACACACACACACACACACACACACACACACACACACACACACACACACTTCCCTCCACCCTCCACCACTTGCTGTCTCAGAGATTTCTTGTTTGCTGTGTGGCTTCAGTAGTGAAGAGACTGTAAACAAGCAGAAGGGAGAAGAAGAAGGTCAGAGACAGACAGACAGAGAGGGAAGAAGAAGGGACTCGTGTGTCCGCTCTGGATGGAAACATCAAACCCAGGGAAGTGATTATACCCCTCTTTGAGACTACAGACATTGACAGGTGAGTACAAATAAATAATGCATAATACATCAGCTGTATTTAAAAGTGAAGTGACTAATCAATTCCCTTACTTTACTGTTAGTATGAAACACTTCCTCAAAGTATTTCATACTAATACATCATAAGTTCCTGATTTGAATGTACACTTTTAGAAGACAAACATTGCAGTAAATGAAATAGTTCTTCATGTTTACGTGCAGAGCTGCTCTGACCAGTCAGAATAGAGAAGTTCATGAGGGGCGTGAGTGATAACAAAACTTTAGAGGATGTTTTCTTTCTCCAACACTACAGAACAAAATAAGAAGGTTTTGTCGAGGGCAAAAATCAACGTTCAAGCTGCAGGTTTGGAGTTGATCCAGGATGCGGTTCTACCTCGCTCTGCTGCTCGGGATTGTGGCATCTGCTGCTTCAGGTAAGGCCCTAAAAACACTCCTGCAGAGAATTCAGTTTATCTTCTCCTCACTGTTTATATTGTTTACACCTACAGTAGATTTAAACAATGCAATGGGAAGAGGATCACCATAAAACAGACACATACAGTGTTTTTCTTGGCCACTTTCATATTGATTTAAGGATGTAAAATCTGACAATATATAGCAATGTCTGAAAAAAGCTTTGTATTAAAGTTTTAAATAAATCCAATTTTAATAATATATATTCTCTAATAGACATATTTCTCTGCATCAACTGACAAATGATTTATGAAAATACAAACATTACATTTTGTGTATTACGCTCTAATGATTTCATCATACATTTTAAGGCATAAACTCGTGGTCAGTCCAGAGTCTGCTTTTCCATCTGAGATGCAAAACACACGCTTTTTTTTCCCCATTTTGGTTTGGCTCTGAATATGACACATATGAAGATCACCCGCCAAGCATCAAATTGCAATTTCATGTATTTAAATGTGAGTACATAAAAGCATCTGTTGTTGGGTTTAATTATGGCTGAAGGAATTTGTTTTGCTTTCTGGTGCATTACCGTATGAGGTGCTATTGGGGTCATTTTGAGGTTGGATGAATAGTCCATTGAGACGATGGAACAAGGACTTTTAGGGAAAGACAAATGTTTACACTGACTATCAGGAGGTTCAGAACTAAAATGCTGATTTGTTTCATTCCTAGTTCTCAACAGTACCTTGTTTACTGAATAGAAAAATGCTGAACATGAAATCTTGGTTCTGCTTTAAGCTTCAAAACACACTGTCCAAACCTCTTACTGACACTTTGATAACCTTTACCGAAAGTGACTGAACTCTAAATGAGAAAGCTTCAGGTTGACAGGAAAGATGTCAGTCTTTCCTGTGTTTTCACAAAAGTTAGCCAACCCGAAAGAATATCCTCAAACTAATAAATCCTATACAAAGTCATCAAAAATCTGAATATATATATAAGGCTTTACTTATTTACAATTGTATTAACACAATTGTTGAGATTAAAAAAAGCAGAAGTGAGAGGGAGCGACAGATTTTATTCGGCTCCCAGTCTTCTGTCTGTTTCCTGAATTCAGAAGGGGGCTTCCAAAATAGATCTGAATCATGGAGCAGGCGAGACAGCTCTGGGTCCTCAGTTGTTGTTTTCAGAAACAAAGTCTTGGATTTTCAACAAAGAAAAAAGCTTAACTTCAACAACAAAGTTAATATTGATTCATTTGCTCACACACTATGTTTACACAACCTGCAAATAGTCAATAAAGGCCTTCATGTATTCATATGTTGTTCCTTTTCAGCAGAATGGAGGCGTCCAGTGATCAAGTGGAACTCTAAGATGGTGGCAGGCTCTGAGGTGGTGGTCCGATTCGGGAGCCCTCTGGATCTGAGGTGTGAGGGGGACCGGCCTGTAACCTGGCAAACGCGGTTACCAAAACACAGACGCTACATTTCCAAGGGCAATGGGAACGTCCGCACATTGAAGGTGGAACGTCCCACTGCAGAATTCACCGGAACCTACAAATGTGTTTACACCACTGGGCCACAGCAACTCACCTCCTCAGTGCATGTGTATGTAAAAGGTAAGCTTGAATAAATAAGAACTGAATCATTTCTGTGATTGTTCACTAGATCTTCTCTGTGTAAATCAAACATCACTCTACTGCTCTTTGATCTAATTCATTCTTTACAACACTTTCTATACCAGACCCAAACCGTGTGTTCTGGACCAGCAGCACGTCTGTGCAGGTGGTGAGGAAGGAGGGGGAGGACTACCTGCTGCCCTGCCTGCTGACAGACCCCACCGCCACAGACCTGGGCCTCCGCATGGACAACGGCACCTCCGTGCCACCGGGGATGAACTTTACAGTTTACCGGCACCGTGGTATCCTCATCCACCGGCTCTATCCCAGCTACAATGCTGACTATGTCTGCACAGCCAGGGTCAACGGCGTGGAGAAGACCTCCAAGGCCTTTTCTATCAACGTCATTCAGAGTGAGGCCACTTGATTTGTAGGGAGGGTCACTCAAAGCTGCCATAGATTCATTAGAAGTGACACGTTCACCAAGTGTGATACTTTTTCATAATTTCTCTTACTCCAGAGCTTCGTTTTCCTCCATATGTCGTCTTGGAGACGGATGAATATGTGCGCATTGTTGGGGAGAAACTCAAGATTCGCTGCACAACACACAACCCGAACTTCAACTACAACGTCACGTGGAAATACACCACCAAATCGGTCAGTATTTGACATGTTGGGAGTGTTCTTGATTGCTGTAGTAATAGTATTTGTAACTTGGCTTTTATATCCCATATTTTGCCTTCAGAAATCCACCATAGAGGAGAACGTTCGCTCCAATGGAGAAAACCGCCTGGACATAGAGAGCATCCTGACCATTGCTGCTGTGGACCTGGTAGACACCGGAAATATTACGTGCACTGGCACTAATGAAGCAGGGGTGAACAGTTCAACCACATACCTGCTGGTCGTAGGTAAGGAACACAAACAACCATTCCCTCTTTTGTCTTATAATGAAGACGGGAATCATCAGCCTCTAAAAACAAATGGTTTTGGTTCATCCAAACAGACAAAGCCTACATCAGGCTGTTGCCCCAGCTCTCCCCTAAACTGGCCCACCAGGGGCTTTCACTGGAAGTGAACGAGGGCGAAGATCTGGAGCTCACTGTGTTCATCGAAGCGTACCCCCGCATTACAGAGCATCGATGGCTCACCCCAACATCCCCCAACACCTCCACACAGGAGCAGAAGCTCATCAGATACAACAACAGGTACAACCGTGCTGGTGAAATGGGAGATAAATAATATAAATAATAATAATACAATAATAATCTCAATATGTGAGTTTTTAACCTAGGGTTCCTGGATTTAAAACTCTGATAATACTCAATGTTATTACTTCAAGATGTCAGCACAGAAAGTGAAAATGAATGTGTGTATCCAAGCCATCTTTGTTTTTTCCGTGGCCCATTTTACACCCTTCAACCAAGATTCATAGATAGCCTGTAGGTTTTCTGTAATGCTGCTGACGAACACAAATACAAATAGACCGAACCCTAAAAAATGTCATTCTTTGCAAATGCAGAAAATAATAATTTGTACTTCAAGGTCATTGCATTTTTCTCAGGTCATGCTAAAGGGAAGAACAGTGTTCTCGTCTTCCTTGTTGATTTACTCTACGATGATAACTTGGACATGTCTGAATGTCCTCAAACTGCAAAATGAGTCATTTCATGTTCCTCTTTTTCTCAGCTAAAAAATATTTTTGTTTGATTTTAAGATACCATGCTACTCTGCAGCTGAAGAGAATGAATGCTCAGGAGCAAGGGCAATACATATTTTATGCCCAGAGTGACTTGGCCAATGCATCCATCAAATTCCAAGTCCAGATGTATCGTAAGTGACATAGTAAAGACAAAATCAGTAAACCCATTCACAGTTATTTGGCACGATTAAATGATCATGTAAAATGAAAATACAAGTCTCATTAAACTCTGAATGATACTTTGCTGTTGGTCTGTCTTAACATTACATTTCTCCTCACTGGCAGAGAGACCTGTTGCTGTGGTTAGATGGGAAAACATAACCACCCTCACTTGCACCTCATTTGGCTATCCTGCTCCCAGAATCATCTGGTACCAGTGTTTCGGGATAAGGCCTACGTAAGTTTCACTGCACAGGGATCATGGAATGTACTTTAAATGATACTTTAAAGGGGTAAGACATTTGTCTGACTGTATATGTTTTGCGATGAGGCAGGTGCAATGAAAACACCTCAGGGCTGCAGCTGGCCATCCCCCTCCAGGCCCCTACAGTGGAGATCCAGAGGGAGGAGTTCGGGGCCGTGGAGGTGGAGAGCGTCCTCACCGTGGGCCGGTCCACCCGCAGGATGACGGTCGAGTGTGTGGCTTTCAACCTTGTTGGCATCAGCAGCGACACTTTTGCCATGGAGGTTTCTGGTGAGTGTGGGATTATTTGATTGATGTACTTTTTGAATTGCTATTGTGCCTTCACATGGTGCTTGAATTAAATCTAATGTATTGCTTTCTCATGGTCAGCAGATCCCTTTATGGTGGTTATAAAACTGTACAATTCTTCTTAGAAAACATCTGCTTGTATGACACACAGTCCATATAACTAACATAGTGAGTTTTCTCTGGTTCACAGACAAACTATTCACTTCCACCTTAACTGGATCAGCAGGAATTCTGGCCATCCTCCTTGTGCTTCTTGTTTTCCTATTATACAAATATAAGCAGGTAAAGTTATGCACTAAGATGCTTCAACAAGTCTAAGTTGTAAAGTGTGGTTTGGACGGTTGAAATATTGCCCCAAGACGAAGGCTATCTTCTTGTGTGATGTTTGATGTTGTTGTGGTTTACTACCATTGGCTCATTTTTTCATCTTCAGAAACCCGGGTATGAGATCCGTTGGCAGATCATTGAGGCAAGAGATGGAAACAACTACACCTTCATTGACCCCACCCAGCTGCCCTACAATGAGAAGTGGGAGTTCCCAAGAGACAAGCTGAAGTTAGGTATGCAAAGAAAATAACAATAAAAACAATAGAATCAGAAAAATAATCTGACATTTAAATTTGGATAACTCAAAATGCTTTCTTCTTGTATTTTCTGTCCAACCAGGGAAGATCCTGGGTGCAGGAGCTTTTGGAAAGGTCGTTGAGGCCACAGCCTACGGCCTGGGAATGGAAGAGAATGAGTTGCGTGTAGCTGTGAAAATGTTAAAAGGTTGGTCAATGTCAAGATTATTTAACACAGTGATCTTTATCTACATACGCTAGTCAGATTGACCGGCCAATTTGAAAATGGCCAAGATAAAATGTCGCCTAAATGATTTTGAAGATATGATGACAATGTGTATTGTGATTCTGCAGCCAGCGCCCATTCAGATGAGAGGGAAGCTCTGATGTCTGAACTGAAGATCTTGAGCCACCTGGGACACCACAAGAACATCGTCAACCTACTGGGAGCCTGCACCTACGGAGGTCAGACCGCTTCCTGAATTTGTTCTGCATTATGTCCGATAAAAAAAGAATGCTGCAATAACATGTTTGTCGTCCAGTTCCTGGAAAATCTAGTACGCTTATGTAATTAGCATGCAACCACGTTTCCTTTGTCGAAAGGCTCATAACATGGCGTGTCTCCTCCTCATCAGGACCGGTGCTTGTGATCACGGAGTACTGCAGCCTCGGCGACCTCCTGAACTTCCTTCGCCAGAAGGCAGAGAAGTTCGAGAACTTTGTAATGAGTGCTCCTGACACTACGGACGACTCTAATGACTACAAGAACGTCTGCAGTGACAAACAGTTCATCAGAAGGTACATCACTGGACATGTGCTGTCTTATCAGGATTTATGAAAAGCATTCTATCTCTGACATCTCCATCTTTGTTCTCTTTTATTCTTCATCCAACAGTGACAGTGGTATCTCCAGTGCTTCTTCGAGCAGTTACTTAGAGATGAGACCAACCACGGTGCCGGGTATCGAATCATCTCCAGGTAAAAAGCTTCATCCGCAAATCCCAGTTTAAATGGACACAAACACGTGTATTATGCAGCAGAATATTAATGAAAAGCATTAGCCCTACTTCCTGACCCTGGGTGTTACTAATATTATTACTGTTTGGTTCCTTCCAAGACTATGTGTCTGAGGAGGCTGCTGACTGGCCCCTGGACATTGACGACTTGCTGAGGTTTTCCTATCAAGTGGCTCAGGGCCTTGACTTTCTAGCTGCCAAAAACGTGAGTGAGTTCATTACTGAAATTGAAGTCACACATCTAAAACTTCCTAAAATACCCCAACAACAAACAAAATCCCCTCTGCATTTCCGAAAATAGCAAACAAATTCCCATGTAAAAAAATTGCTTTTTATAGAATATGATAAAGGGTGTGAAATCATTTGGAAGCGGTTTTTTTTCCATTGGTCTGAACATTTACTTACATAATAATTCTTAATGTTGCATTGCGATGTGTGTGTGTGTGTGTGTGTGTGTGTGTGTGTGTGTGTGTGTGTGTGTGTGTGTGTGTGTGTGTGTGTGTGTGTGTGTGTGTGTGTGTGTGTGTGTGTGTGTGTGTGTGTGTGTGTGTGTGTGTGTGTGTGTGTGTGTGTGTGTGTGTGTGTGTGTGTGTGTGTGTGTGAGTGCAGTGTATTCACAGAGACGTGGCTGCCAGGAATGTCCTCTTGACCGACCGCAGAGAGGCTAAGATTTGTGACTTTGGCCTGGCCCGTGACATCATGAATGACTCCAACTATGTGGTGAAAGGCAATGTAAGCCCTCGAGTAAAGCTACTTCACATTTACCAATTTGAAGACTACATGAAAATAAAATAAAACGTTTTGTCCTCTTTATATCGTGTGTGTGTGTAGGCCCGTCTGCCAGTGAAGTGGATGGCTCCAGAGAGCATCTTTGACTGTGTCTACACCATCCAGAGTGATGTCTGGTCCTACGGCATCCTCCTGTGGGAGATCTTCTCATTAGGTCCGAACACACACATATATACCCTACATTTTCACACATGTTTTTTATTATTTGCTTGCTAAACTGTATATTATATTTTATTAGGCAAGAGCCCCTACCCCAGTGTGGCTGTTGACTCCAGGTTCTACAAGATGGTGAGGCGTGGCTACCAGATGTGCCAACCAAACTTTGCCCCAGCTGAGATGTAAGCTTCCCACTTCAGCATCATAAATTGTGCTTCATACAGACATGGGTTACAGCTCATTTGTCCATGCTCACTTTACTTTGTCCAGTCAATGTTGATGTCACCTGATTATCAGTTGAGTTTTACTGGAATATCAAGTGGCTATCAGCAGGGTTTTTAGCATTGAGTCATAGTAGCCTTTTTATAAGCTGGATAAATGTTACCATTCAGATTGTTAGACTCTGAGAAACAGTGGCAACTATTTACATATAAGTTGAGAAGTTTTAACAATGAGTGATTTGTGAAAGATCATTGATTCCAAGTCGACGTTGTACAATTCAAACAGTGTGCTCACCAAATGTTCATCACAACAGAACAAAGATCCCTTATTTCTCTGCCAGTGCATCTGAACTAACTGACACATGAGGAAACCTTATGAAGTACTTTCATTATTCCAGATTTTTTTTTCTGCTTCCGGTTATCTAATATCCCTTAAACATAACACACCTTGACTCCAAACTTAATAAGTGAAATGAGAAATAAGAAGAGTGTTTTTCCCTGTATCTCAGAGAACCCTAACATCTGTGTGTGCTGATTTGGCGCGGCTGTCACACCACCGCGGAACAAGCGTGGAAAGAGAGAGGACTGAATCTGAGTCAGAGCCTCCTCATCTGTTGTTCTGCTGTTTGTCAGGCCTCAGTTCTGCCTGTTAGCCACATGATCTCAAAGCTAGGAAGCCATGTAACTGCTATTTCACGGCAGCGTACTGAGACTGGAGGGGAAGGGGTTCTTATGAAGGAGTCTCTCTTATCAAACTGCGTCACCACCTCCATAAACCTCTCTTTTTTTTTACTTTATACAGCTTCCTGATTTTACACCACAACGTTTGAGAAAAGTCGAGTGTACAGTTAAGAATATAACCCCCTTAAAATGTATAGCTTAAATGTTTTTTTGTCCTGGAAACTTCTCTAAAATAAATCAGTTTTGTAATACCGTTCACTTTTTTTCCAGCTATACAATCATGAAGATGTGCTGGAATGTGGAGCCGACAGATCGTCCCACATTTAGCAAGATCAGTCAGATGATAGAGAGACTACTCGGGGAGCAGTCTGAGCGGGAACAGGTGGGTTGGTGTGAAGCACATTTCAGAGACTCAAAACCTGCTTTACCAAAACTATCAATAGAACAAATCATGTGGCGCCCCAGACAAAGTGTCCTCAGGAAACTCTCATTCTTAAATTCAATTCTCTCTGAGATTAAGCTAAGCTGTGAAACCAATTCAAATAATTAGATCTTTTGTGATAACATCTTATTTGGGTGCTGTTCCCAAGGGCGACACGCACATGTTTATGTTGTTTGAAAGCTAGTTTTTCCTATTATCACACCATAATATTATGAAGCTGAGATCAGTCTTTCTTGGATGAAGTCTCACCATCCTAATGCTGCCTCTCCACAGCTAATCTACCAGAATGTGCCGCAGCAAGTCACAGAGGGTGAAGTGTGTGACGCGCCCAAATCGTGCGACGGGCCCTGTGACCGGTCTTGTGACCACGAGGAAGAGGAGCAGCCTCTGATGAAGACCAACAACTATCAGTTTTGTTGAAAGCTAACCGCCAATCAATACGAAAAGAAAAAAAATAACTCATCAGCAAGCATCAGGGAAGTGGGATCAGCTGTAGCCTGATGCCAGGGTACCACAGCTTGTTCTAACCACCGGACAGTCGCAGAGAGTCATAGCTATTTTTTGCCTGTTGTGCTGTTCGCCAGACAGACAAGCAGCAGCAGCAGCAGCAATCATGTGACTTGCTTCTTTGCAGACCATGACTACAAATTGCCACGTCTAACACTGACTGAAGAAATGAAAGGAGGAAACATGTCAACTAACTGCACAATCATCCAAAGATCCACCACAGACTCTTTATTCCTACTTCTGATATGTATTTGAGGTATAATCTGTTATCAAAAGGATATCTGTTAGTCCTTTCCAGGGACATAGCACAACATGAAGGACCCTTACAGTCCTTACGGGCCCCTAGCACAACCACAGCTATTCATTCTCATATTTTGTGTTGGCCTTGCTCACATGAGGGCCTTGGATACTCAGTACTCTATTTTCCCCAGTCCTACGCCCCTGGTCATTTTCTTCAGAGAGTGTTCCTATTATATATTGTACACTGTATTTTTGTATGATAGTTTATGCCTGTTTTTTGTGGAGATATCAGTCAGGTTCCCTTCCTTTTTACTATGTTATTGCATGTACGGTTTTTCAGAGGAAGAAACCCAGCGGTCACATTAGATCCACAACAACAGCTGCTCATCTTTATATGCTGTAGACAAGTTAGGTTTTATTCTACAATCACCTCAAAAGAACATCTAAACAGTGCAAGTGTTTATCCCTGTTTTTAACAAGCTAAAAACAGGGATAATGGGCTAAAAACAGGGATAATGGCCAAAGAATGGCCATGTTGTTTTGCTCGCCGTGGTTTGGTCATAGCTGTATTTCTTGTTGCATACTTACAGCAGCTGTCAGTTGGTGGCAACATGTGATTCATCCACCTCTATCTAATGAATTAAGCATTGTTAAGTGTGATTTAGGAGCAGGGAAATCCGTTCTGCATCAGGTGAACACTGTTTCATGTTTGACAATGTGAAAGTATTTTTTGTTTTTTGTGCGGCACAACTTATCCTCTCCGATGTCTGTATGTAGCGGACAGCCTTCACTGCCAACTGTTTGAAGATATTAGATTAACGTAGAAGATTTTTGGATAACCTATAAGCTACAGTATGTGAGATACAGACTGCAAATGTGTGTGTCTTCAGGCATTTCAATTGTGCTTGCATCTGATTTAAACACGAGTGAGGTGTCTAATAATGTATAAATCTCATGATGTAAATCAAGAATTATCTATATTTTCGCTGGAATGTTGTAGAGTAGATAGTCAATATTTCGGTACCACTTTACAATAAGACTACCCTTATAAAGGGTTTACGAATAGTTTGTAATTCATTTATCAATTAGGTTGTGAACACTTTATAAATCATTAATAAGCTTTTATAAGACATGAGATAAACAGGGCAACTGTGACTGGTTGCTTGCCAAATAGTGAGCCCACATTTATCTGTACTGCTAAGTCTTATATTGGCTACTTAGCTTACTTCATCTTCTTCATCAGCCAGCATCCTTGGTATCTGTTGCTCACTGAGTTGATTCTCGCTAAGTAGCCAATATAAGGCTTAACCATCTTGCCAAATAGTGAGCCTGTGTTGATGTATGAAAACTGTTAGAACTGGTTTATAAATGGTTCTTAATGATAAATAAAGTGTTTACAACCTAATTCATAACCTAATTATAAACCCTTTATGAATCCTTTATAAGGGTAGTCTTATTGTAAAGTGGTACTGATATTTCATATACTGTATCTGTTGTGTTTTTGTGTGCAAATGAAACAATCAATGCAAAAGCTGCAAATTAAATCACTGAGAAACTGCAGAGGCTTTGGATGAAGATGTACCATTAAAACTCAAGAAAAGGAAGTTTAATATACTGCAAGATTACGATGCAGTGTCAGTTTGAGCAGATATAATGTGCTTACTTCCTTTTTCTTGAATAATGCAAAATCTGCATTTCCTCTGGAACATTTCCCACAGTATCTGTCAACATTGCACTCGGAACTCGGAAATATTTGCAGAGAAGTATTTATCCAGCGCTGAGAGTACGGAGAATCTAAAAGCATTTTCTCCTTTCTGTGGTTTCAGCTAAAATTATCTTTAATTATTTGAAAAAAGCTAAATTACATACAAAATAAAAATAATATCTGTCCTACTTTCTCTTTTTCACTCACAATAATACTAAGATTTATGATGTCTGAAGGCTCTTTTACATGACTGCTATGAGAGGGTAATTCTGCTGACGAGTCATCAGCTGTATTTGTGGTCAAGTTATTAAAAGCTTTATTACTGTAAATAACTCAATATTGCTCCTTCACTACTAAATCGTACTACAGCACAATCACATTAGTGATGCTAACAGATCATTATTCTGTGTTATCTTTTAAAGTATTTTGTTATATTTGTTAAATTCCCTTATATCCGGACACCAATCAATTAATGAAATGATCTGTTTTTATGCCTTACTCCAGGTCTTTAATAGGCACACCCAATCATTTATTTGGACCGCAGGAAGTAACCACAAGGCCAACGTGTGTGTACCTGTGAACTCATCGCATGTGACGGCAGTCTTGCACAAGGCAGCTTTGAGAGCGAACATTAGCCATTTTGTTTTTTTACGATCATAATGATAATGTTAGATGTTCTCTTACATCTAGTTGGACAGTTGGACAATCGTCGCTAACTTCATCAGTGCAGAATTTAAAACTGTTAGACCATTTTGCTCACAGTAAACGTTACCAGCTCCAAAAACTTTTTCTAAATATTTATTTGTGACATCAGCAGTTTAATTTACATGACTTACTTGATCAGATTTTGCCCACTTTATGATGTCGTAACGATTTTTGGGCTTGTGTAACCATTAGCCAATAACCAACCAAGGTAACCCCCCCCCCCCCACACCTTATCACCTGAATCTCCTCCTAGAGCACCATTGTGTTCTTTTTAACCAAATATCTCTCAGAGGGGCGTGGGGAGTGGCTCCTTATTTTCATCTAAAGTAACAGACAGAGAATCAGCACTTTTGAAACAGGGCTGAAACAGAGGGGTTTGTGGGATGCTACAATGATCTGTTTGGTGTTTGGAGCCAAACACTTCAGAGACATGTTTTTTATATATCTGAGACCTATAATATATTGATGAAAAACAGTATAATAGGGCACCTTTAAGCAGTATTTCTTTTCAACTATGAAGTTGATTTCCAGACTAGGAGGCGTTTCAGATTTGACCTTGGGACCCCACAGAGGGCAACATTCAAATGACCCAATTGGCTGATCAACTGACTGGATCCAATGATCAAGGTCCACAAATCTTTGGTGGGTCTTGGGAATTGCTATTTCATTAGCAGGAGAACCAATCAGAGCCTGTGATTTGACCAAATATTGGGGACATGCCAGTGTCAAACACTCCTTTTATTGCAATATTTTCTTTATCATATACATGGCTGCTGTGATCTCTTCCAACCAACGGCTGTACTGATTTAACATGTGTCCTAAAAGTGAAACTATTTGTAACCCCTTAGACAGCAGCATTCATACAAGTTTCATTAGCCCATCATAATTGTATGTGTTGCATACAAGGTCCATTAAAGCGTCATGATTCAGTACAAGAGAGAAATAAACATTGATCAACACTTTTCAAAAGCAAACGTCAGTCCAGAAGGCAACAAGTGGCTGGAGAGAGGTAAGAGTGTAAAATGTCTCTGGACGTCAAAGGGAAATAAATACAACGTACTATTCATGGTTAAATAAATACAATTACGCTTAGCAGAGCGATTCCAATCCTTCTTACATTCTTTCAGTCACCTTAACTCATACTTTCACTTCACTTTCACTCTTGGCACCCCATTATTAAAAAATACTAGTATTGTTAAATTCTTTTAGTCACTTAAAAAAATCATTTTGACTTTCAGTCTCCATCATGTTGACATATACTGACTCTCACACAGTGTTACTGTAGTTAGATCAAGTTAAGAATATGACCTCGTAAACTGTAATTGCATTATTTTAGTATAACAGTCAATACTTCGGATTATTCTTACTACATAAGGTCCATTTGAGCAAAAGTCAAACCACATCTATAGTCACCCATAATCCTCATATCAGTCAAATAATGTGAAGCAGATTGTACAGGCTAGGATAAGAGTCTCTCCACATCAAATTATGGTTAGCTCAGTGTCACTTCCAAACTCTTGAATCCTTCTGATAGCACTTTCTTCTCTCCTCATGTCTACATGCAGCCATCTTTACCTTCAGTCCGTCTCTTTGCCTTGCATCTTAACCGTCCATCCTTTCTATTCATTAAGCACCACCTCACATGTCTCTGTCCCTTCCTCCTGTGTCTGCACCTCCACCCCAATCCCTTCATCTTCCTCCTTCTCTGTGTCGATCTGTGCCACTCCCAGTCTGTACAGAGCGTCCCTGATCACCACCTCCCCCGGCTGGCAGGCCTTCACCACCTGGTTGATCTGCTCGCTCACAATGTCTCTGCTGGTGAGGAAATCTACCAGACGGTTGTAAAGGTAGTAGTATGCAGTGTTGGTAAAAACCATAGGTTGCCGCAGTGCACGGTTTGCTGAGTAACAGTCCTCTGAGGAGCCGTTCTCAGCTTTGTCCGTCTGCTCGTTCTGTTCTGCCCCCCCCCTCCTCCTCCTCCTCCTCCCCCTCCTCCTCCTCCTCCAGCGCAGCCACCAGGCCGGCGTAGGGCTCCAGGTCTCTGCAGAGGGACATGGAGTGGTGCTCTGAAGGGAGAGCTGCTCCGGGGGGATGAACCAACCAGCAACAAGACGATTTAGTGATGGGGTGGACCTGCTGGTTCTCTGCTGCCAACGACAGGTCAGCGCTGTACGGCTGCTCCTGAAGCTCTGCACACGACACAAACTAAAGAGGGGAGAGGTTGTCAACTCACTTTGTGCCTTCATCAAATATATATTAATACGGTATAGATGAGACATCCAGTTAATGACTGTGATTTAATATGATGTGAGTTAGTATAGTGTGTAATAAAAGCTAAGGCAAACACCAACATTCAGAAAACAAGATTGAAACCTCCTTTTACCAAATCTGAATTACTCTGAAGGACTCTTTTTTACGATTTCTGTTTTATATGGCTAATGTTTATTAATACAGGAAAACCTGGGCTACTTTTTATATGATCACAAAAATGAACATTTTAAAGCCAATCTTCAAAGGATGTGAATCTCTCATTTCTATGATTGGGCCTTACATTTTTACTATTTATTTTTATCAAGCACCATTTTTTCCTTGATAGATCATTGGATTTTATTTAAATCACTGACCTCTGGCTTTTCGAAAGGGTCAGAGAAGCAGCCTTGGTTCCTGCCCCACATCTGGGTGGCCTGTTCCGGGTACTGCATGTCGGCACAGAGCGCCACCTGGCGGGCGCAGTCACTGACGTAGACCGGGGGCCAGAAGCGGGACGACAGCAGCAGGTCGACGTGGTCACGAGCCGTCTCTCCTCTGACCAAACACTTAGAGCCGCACACCACCTGGAGACAGAAAGACAATGATTGAGTCCACAAGTTAACAAATACACAGAGACAGTTCAGTTTCACCTTTCATTGGGATTATCAAACAGATTTTTGTTTTTCATACATTACAGATTCTCTTTGAAGAGTGACATAGCTGCTGTTTTTACCTTATGGGGGCAGAGCTTGGACAGCTTCCCAGCCGTGAGGTGTGGAGGGGGGGGCTGCGGGGCCGTGGAGAGGCCACTTTGAACGAGTGTGTATAAGGAGATCAGAGAGGCCAGCAGCTCATCCTGACACAGAGGGAGACAGAGAAGAGGCTTTTATTAAGACCACCCCCCACACCCATGTGAGTGCACCAGAGAAAACCAAGTTAAAATAACACAAACACAGACGCATAAAGAAATAAATACCCTTACGCAAAGCACTTCTTGCCAGCCCACAGGGGGCCGGGGGGGGGCATTTCCTGTTGCTCACGCCAAGAATATATCACATATTAGTGAATCTATTGGTATTCTAGCGGGCATTTGTCAACTTCTTTACTAACAGTCTTTAACATACTTTAGCAGAAACACACACACACACATAAAAAATTGATATGCATTTATAAATGACTGCACTTTCTGAGGTCTCTGCTCTTAGCTGATGTGGTCTTTGTCCAACCACAGGGCCTCGAGAGGGTTTCTCAGGTCTCAAACCCAGCACTTTGAAGCAGCTCGGCCAGACAGTCCAGACAACTGCAGCCAAACAGGTACACACACACACACACACACGACACACACACACACACACACACACACACACACACACACACACACACACACACACACACACACACCACACACACACACACACACACACCACACACTACACACACCCTACACACACACAGCACACACACACACACACACACACACACACACACTACACATCACACACACACACACACACACACCACACACACACACACACACACACACACACACACCACACACACACACACACACACACACACACACACACACACACACACACACACACACACACACACACACACACACACACACACACACACACACACACACACACACACACACACACACACACACACCTTAGTGGAGCCCGGGGTGACGCTCGCCCTGCAGCTGCTCAGTATTGTTCTCAGCTCGTCCTCACTGTGATCTTCAATCTTGTCGAGTCTCAGCTGACCATCATGAATGAGACGCACCAAAGCTGAAGGATCTCCTGAAACAGGTGAGGTTATAGACAGTAGACACTAGTTAGGTTAGAATAGTAATAATCAAACAATGTACATCTGTACTGCATGGAAGAAAATCTTAACACGTAACACTAACATTGAATATGTCGAAACTGGAACACCCTGCATGACATTTGCATCATTATACTATTATATATCCGTAACACACAAAGCACATAATCGCACTGAATGTAATCATCTTGTGTAATCCCATTCTCCAAAAAGCCATTGCAAAAGATGACACATCATGATATAAAGAAAACTCTTTTTCTCTTTCCTTTCAGACTCCATAATAGCATAATTAGCATATACAAAAGATGAAACTGACTGGTGGTATAATAGAACGAGGTACCTGATGGCTGCTGTGTGTCTGGCAGCACTTTGTCCTTCTCCGTGTTGATGACAGTGGCACTCCTCATGAGGGGGGGAATAAAGGGGGCGATGATGGAAGCATCCACCCGTGTGATTGGGATGTCAGTGGGGAAAGTGGCTTGCTCGATAGCCTCACTTTCCATGGTCAACCAGAAGTCGTCCACGTGCACCTCGTCTGAGACCGAACACTCCGGCCAGGTAAACTGAGGGCAGAGTGAAGGGGTCACTACAGAAGCCTCTTCACAGGCTTACTTTCTTTAGGTTTTACATGTGGAAGACATACTGTTTAAAGGTCACCTATTATGCAAATTCCACTTTTTCATGTCTTTCATACATAAACATGTGTCCCCTCTGTGTGAAGAGATTCTGAAAGTTTCAGCAACAAAGATTCCCTCACTTTCTGTCCTGATCCATTTATATAAAAACCTGTCATGATGTCATAACGATGTTTTGACTTGTGTAACCATTAGCCAATCATCAACCAAGGTACACCCGCCCACCTTATCACCTGAATCTCCTCCTAGAGCACCATTGTGTTATTTTTAACCAAATATCTCTCAGAGGGGCGTGGGGAGTGGCTCCTTATTTTCATCTAAAGTAAAAGACAGAGAATCAGCACTTTTGAAACAGGGCTGAAACAGAGGGGTTTATGGGATGCTACAATGATCTGTTTGGTATTTGGAGCCAAACACTTCAGAGACATGTTTTGTATATATCTGAGACCTATAATATATTGATGTAAAACAGTATAATATAGGGGACCTTTAATACTAACCTTGCTTCACAGCACTAAGTATTTTGTGCTTTATTTACATATCAATGTTGTTGCATTAACCTCTCACCTCCACATTCTTTAGCTCCAGTACGTTTGTTGTGTGTCGCTGCGCAATCTCCAGTTTGGGAGCAACGCCACAAATGCCGCAGATCATGTCGTTGTAGTCGCGCACGGTCAGGCTCTCAAAGGCCCAGTAGCCACTCAGGAGAAACTCCAGAATCTGAGAGAACTCCTCTGCACTCAGAGAATGGACTGATGCGAAAGAGGGAGACACAATGAGATTCATAGAAAACCTACTTTAAAAACAGAAGACAAAAGATCACAAAGGATCAAAATACAAGACGAAAATTAAACCGTACCAGGGTGATTGGGGTTGTGTTCGAGGAGGGTCCTGGCTGCCTGGGGGGGGGGCTGGCCCAGTTTGATAAGGTCCCGGATCTTCAGAAACAGGTCGATACTAACAAGCAGTCTGTTCCCAACGTTGAACAAACCTGACACAAAAAATTAAAATCAACATTTCTATTTGGCTAGAAACAGGCCAAACCAAAAACAAACAAAAAAGAGACTTTTACCAGCTGTGATAATCATATTAATACATCAATACCTACAATAAAAACATATACTATATATTTTTCTGAAATGGGCCAAACTGCAGAATGAGTACTTTTACTTTTGTTACTTTAAGTACATTTTGATGGTAATACTTTTGTACTTTTACTTGTGTCACATTCTGAATTGAGGACTATTACTTGTAACAGAGTTTACCTATACTTTGGTATTCCTACTTTTAATTAAGTACAAGATCTGAGTACTTCTTCCACCTGTGAACATGAGCGACTGCCACTGGATGAGTCACTGTGAATAGTTGTGTATTTATAAATGATGCTAAAGTAAATAAGGCGACAAGTTCAGCACTTCACTTCAAAAATATATTTTTCCTTTTTGTATGTTCACTTGGATTTTTGTCTTCTACAGTGCAGGCACCTGGAAGTTGCATAAAAAAGGCTATTTGGTGCCTACCTTGGATCAAAAAAAAAAAAAGGCCAAACCACAGTTCTAAATAAATCGTCATCAGGATGAGCCGTGACTTTGCCCACAAATACATGAGAAATATTGTGGTGTGTAGCTTTGGTTTTTTGCACACAAATAAAACTAACCCTTGCTAAGCTGCAGCTAATACTAATTGTTTCTTGTACTAAGCAACAGAAAGTTCCTCTTCACATACAGAAGCCTCCACCTTGAAACAATCAGTCTGTTTTTTGGAAACTACGAGAAGAGATTTCTCGTAGCTTTGGATAAAAGCGTCCAACAAGTAACATGTAATGTAAAAGAGATATCCATAATTCCCAAAAAGTACACACATAATTCGATCTGTTGTGTTTGATAAAAAAACCTTAACAATGTACAAGTTGTGGTAGGTAGTGGCGTTTACCTGGATGCAGGTCGGTGAAGCTGTGCAGAGCCAGACACTGGACGTTGAGACACACCTTGAGCTGAAGAGTGACCGTCTGGATCAGAGTCTCAGTGAGCAGCAAGCAGTCCTCCTGTCCTGCCACAGTACTGCCATGGAACAGCACACACACACATAGGGATGCATTAGAGGACAGGACATCGACACAACGTACCGTTACTGAAACCAGAAGCAGGACAGTAAGAATACAGCAATCCTCTGACCTCTGACCTCCTTTAAAGAGAGGGTAGTGACACAGGCCACAGTGAGTAGCTTCTGATTCGTAGAACTGAGGCCACCCGGACTCCACCAGCGTCTCCGTCTCCGCGCTGCCCTCGTGCTCCTGGACACTCGGTTGAACCAGGACGATCTGAAGACTGTTGAGCTCCTGGATGAGGTTCAAGGTTTCCTGAAGCTCCGTCTCGCTCTCAGGAATCTGCAGGGATCGGTGCAGTAACTGCAGGGTGTTTTGGCGCTGGACGTCCCTCTGAGTAGGACTGAGGGCCTGGTACGGATCGAGCAGGCTCTCAGACTGAGGGAGTGGGAGAAAATATCCACATTACGATGAAATACAAGAGTATTGATATGAAAAATCTGCTTAAACAATGAGAAAGAGAAACTAATTCATGGTTTAAAAACTGCTCCGGGACACATAACGACGTTGAAGGGTTCTGGATTCAGCTGGAAAGTTGTTGAGAAGTTTCTGAAGGAAGTAAGCTTTCACCTTTGCTCCCTTGGCGTTCTTCTGGGTCAGCTCACAGCCACACTTAGGGCACACTGCGGGTTTGTGTCTGTTCTTATACATATAGTCACAGGACGGGTTCTTACACCGACCCCTTCCTCGTGACGTAGACAGTCCCAAATCCTAAAATAATTTTAAAAAACAGCAAGATTTACCTACAAATCAAGGAAAATATGAAACAACATTTATTGTGAGTGAAAAAAAAGGCATAGAGAAGAGAGGGATACTGACCAAGCTAGAAACGGAGTGTTTGAAAGGCAGGAAAGACAGGAAGTTCATTCTTCCATCAACCAATGAACACATAGGCTGGCTTCCATCTGCTGGGACAGAAGAATCCTATAGAAAGACATAAAGAAAGTGGGGATAATGGACCAAAATCTGCGTGCATATATATATATATATATATATATATATATATATATATATATATATATATATATATATATATATATATATATATATATGTGTGTGTGTGTGTGTGTGTGTGTGTGTGTGTGTGTGTGTGTGTGTGTGTGTGTGTGTGTGTGTGTGTGTGTGTGTGTACCTGTTTGGCTGCAGTTGTCTGGACTGTCTGGCCGAGCTGCTTCAAAGTGCTGGGTTTGAGACCTGAGAAACCCTCTCGAGGCCCTGTGGTTGGACAAAGACCACATCAGCTAAGAGCAGAGACCTCAGAAAGTGCAGTCATTTATAAATGCGTATCAATTTTTTATGTGTATGATAAAAAGACATGCCAATAACAAGCACTGATTGAACATAACATAAGCTGTATCCAAACCACAAACATGTATTATGTTAAGTATAGGCTGTTACAAACATAATCAAATGAACTACAGTACCAGAGGATGATTTATTGTTGTTTGCACTTTCTTTGTCAGGCGGGACAGTCATGATCTGGAACAAAGCCTGGCCTGGAAACACAAGACAATATGAAAATCTAAATGTTAAAACCTAATTCAACACACAGAGATACAGCCTTAGTGTGGTATGTTTTATCTTACCTGTGTTACAGAAGGCAGGAAGGATGGGTCTAACAGGCCTCTTTTGAACAGGGGCACTGCTTCTGTCGTGACCTTGGACTGTCGCTCCCTGAAGACCCTCTTTCATCTGCCTGCTCAGTGACAGATGGAAAGAACATCAAATGAGAAACACACTTTTGAAAATGTGAACAGCTGCAATAACATTATAACCCTTTTCAATCCATATTTTCTTGTTAGCTAAAGGTTTAAATTCTGCTTTTACACAGTTCAGCATTACAAATAAACAACAATAAATAACCTTTTATCACACATGAGTGTGAATATACCGGTATAGACTGTCACTTTCTTATTATAAAAAATAAAATACTGAAATGTTAATAATAAACAAGTGATAATGTTATGGTAATCAATCAAGCACCTGTTGATTTCTGTTTCTTTATCACCCTCACCCAACACCACACACACACAAACATGAGTGCAATTAATTTATTGCTATCCTGGCTTCAAAATGGTGGAATGAACTCCCCATTGAAATCAGGACAGCAGATAGCTTACACATCTTCCGGCGCAGACTGAAAACTCATCTCTTTCGACTCCACTTCGAGCGATAGAATTACTAACAAAGAATTGCTAACAAAGCACTTATATACTAATAAAGGACTGGCTTATCTAAAGCCAGTTGAGTAGCACTTTAAATGTTTTGGCTCTATTACATTACATTACATTACATTGCATTTAGCCAGTCCTTTATTAGTATATAAGTGCTTTGTTAGCAATTCTTTGTTAGTAATTCTATCGCTCGAAGTGGAGTCGAAAGAGATGAGTCTTCAGTCTGCGCCGGAAGATGTGTAAGCTATCTGCTGTCCTGATTTCAATGGGGAGCTCATTCCACCATTTTGGAGCCAGGATAGCAAACCAACGAAACCTGATGTACTTATATGATTCTGTTTTCTTCAAGTTTGTATCTTCTTGGTCGAATGCACTTATTGTAAGTCGCTTTGGATAAAAGCGTCAGCTAAATGCAATGTAATGTAATGTAAAAGTTCATAGTTTATATATTGCTATGATATCATTATCCTAAATCATTTTGGCCAAGATAATTGTGTTGTGATGATACCAAGCCTAGGTTTGTGCACTAAATCTGCAAATGGTGGATAGCACAGTTTTAAACACAATCCTCACAAAAACATGCTTTTGGGGCCCATTATGTAGCAAACAGAACATACTTCATAGGTGCTTACTTTGTTTGTTCCTGCTCCTTGGTGCTGCTGCCCTCTGCTGGCCTCACAGCTGGAACCGCATGCTGCTTTCGGGAGCACCGTTTGACTTGCCTTCCTCTTTTGCTCCCAGTGGAGTCTGTTTTTCCCAAATCAGCATTCCCCTCCTGAGCAGGGGAAGGTGTGGGCTGGCAGCTTGCATTAGTTTTGGTACGAGCTCTCGGTAGGAGTTGCCTGGACGCAGCTTCTTTCGCTTGTGTTTTCTTTACCTGACATAGAAACACAGGCAAAGTTAATTAACCGGAACTGTAGGTCAAAGGTTGAGGATGAATCTTTGTACGACTCGTGGATGTTCATATACATAAAGATTGAACATCCCAACTCTGTGCAGACATTGCTTTACACTTACAGGAGGTATCCATTTCCCCCCCAAGTGGCTCCCACATTCAGGGCACGTGGGTGGTTTGTGGCGGGTGACATACACAAATGAACATCCAGGATTTAGACACCTTCCTCGACCTCTCCGGGTGTATGTCTTTAAAGACTGAAAATGGGAGGAAAACAAGTTAATGTATCTCAGCTGTTACTGCTACATTACAGAACCCAATTACTTTAATCCTAAATAATGATATTATTCATGTAGACACTGTGCTTGCCAATTTCAGTAATGACATTTATAAGATTGATGAATAATGAGGGTGCTTACCATTTTATAGCAAGGATTGGCACTTGGGTCTCTGTTCACTGGGCCCACGGAGCCAACACTTGGCAAAGACTTGGGCTCGAGCAGGTTCTGAAGTGATGGACAAATCACTTCAGTGCATTAGTAAAATCACTTCTCTGTGATTAAAAGCCCTAATAATTCTTTAATAAATTAAGCTCATTTTGCTAATTGGTAGAAGGACATTTAAGTCTCACCTGGAAGGGTATGATGGCAACCATCGGGGTAGTTTCCCCCTGTACCTGCTGCACCATGGCCCCACTGTAACCACTAGCAGCAACTGTTGTCTCATTTCCTTTCAGCGTGACCCCGTTTGCTGAGAGGCCAGCAGAGACCTGGGAGACATGTTCGTCTGTGGAGGCCAGAGCTTTGCATGAAACAGAGGAAGAAGAGGAGGGTGGGATCCCTCGGGTGTCGGAGGGATTAGACGATACTTCCGTTTCCTCTGCAATGTTGTCGACAACAATGGCCTGCTCACAAAGCTCCACCTCACCGGCCAACACAAGAGGTGTGGGCTGGGGCTCCTGGGTGAGAGTTCCCTCCACATGAGGGTCCAGAGACCCTGCGCTCACCTCTGCCTGAGAGCCCAGCTGCTGATTTGAGGAGCCGCCTTTAGACAGGAGAAAGTAACTGCCTCTGGGGAGGATTTTGCGGAAGCCTGGCAAGTCTTTGGAGAGACTGGGAGACGACTGAGGGAAAAGCAGAATAAAGAATATTGTTCATGGCTGTCCAGAGAATCACTCGACAATATATAAGACAACACTATATTAGCAGGAAAAAGCTGTTTTATCTCTGCTGTGGTACTTCATTTAAATGGGCCACTTCATTCTAACACTAGTTTAGCTTGCACAAGTCAAATGTGTTTATTACAAATTAAATCAGTTATAATATCAGTAATAAAATCAGCTATCAAATCAGTTATTCTAGACTTTTCAGCAACTTGTTTTGCCCTTTTTGAAAATAAAGATGATTAATGGCCGCTATACTTTTAAGTTAGAGTTGCACTTGGCAACAACCATGTTTACTGATAGGTGATCAGTAAACATCAAATAAAAGCAGTAAGAATATTTGACCATGGAAAGAATATATATTTTACACAGCTCGAAAATTGTTAGTGTTATTAGGCCTTTTATTTGGTGAAATGAAAGGCCTAATGGACACTCAGTACAGTATTGATTATGTAAAACAGTTGAGGAAGTAGCTTACTGTATCTATGCCCTCCTTCTCAGACTTGGCCTTCTCCAGATAGTAACCTTTCTCAGCAACGCTGAGCCTTTTCCAGCTCTCACTGATTCTTTTGTTAATCTCTGACTGTGGTAGATTAGGGATTTCCTGTTGCATAATCTGATGAACATCAAAGAAGTATAGAAGAAAGGCAGACCTAAGAGACAGACAGAGTACAAGTACAATCAGAACAAGCAAATGTAGGAGTCATTTCTCTCTTTTTAGAGGCTCTAAACACGTCTATAATGTTTTTTCCAAGATATTGTAACATCTGTGAATGAAAGTCATTTGAGCTAGTATGGACATTACCTGGGTTTCTTAGATTTCTCAACACTGTCTTCATGACCTTTGTTTTTCCTCTTTTTTGGGGTTGTCATCTTTATTTGGCTGTAGAAGCTCTCCACCTCCTCAGTCACTTTCACAACCTCAAACACCTCCACTTTCTCCATGAACTCCAAAAGGCTAAAGGCCAAATAGAAAACAGTATGAGATTAGTTGGTTGTTCATGTTTAAAGTTTAAACATTCACAAAATGTAGAGTTTTATCAGATGTTGTATCAGACTACATGCATTTTGGCTGAAGTAATGTTTATTAAATACATATTGCATTGCATAATAATATGCATTTCATATATGCTAACGCCCTACTTTGTAGACCCTAGAATGTTTCAACTGAGACATGATTGTGCAGCATCACTCCTCTGCAATTAAATGACAGCACTGAATTACTGGAGTTTATTATAGTTGAATATCTCAGCTGATGAGTCAGGGGAAAAGATAGATCCTATGTCTAATAAAAGCCACACACAGTGGTAGAGAATAACTACGGGCTGGTACTTCATGCAGAGAAAATATAGCACAACGGTGTCTTAGTAAAAAATAAAATCGGGTCATGCATGAGGCTCTGAGAGTCTAACAGAGTGCTAACATGTTAAAATCAATGGTCCTTCCCTGCTTAAAAGTGGGTTTAATGGCGTGTGCTTATACTGCATGCACAGCCAGCGAGTTAGCCAATGAAATGCCTTCTTATTGAAGCCTTACCTACGATGGCTCGGAGCTCTACAAACACCTTTAGAAGTCGCCGACACAGTCATGCATTGTCCTGAAGGTAAGTAATGCCAACACCAGGCTTTACTTTATATTACATTAAGGATTGGCGATACATAAATGTCTGTTAAGTATTTTTCGTTTCTCGTCGACTTGTAAAAAAACATGGCGATTTGTTGCTATGGTCCTCAACCAATCAAATGCCATAATAAACAGCTGCGGGCCAATCACGGAAGACGTTTTTAACACGTGAAAGTAACTTGTGCGTCCCATGATGGTCCAATTGGCGTTATTCCCCCCCCCTACCGGTTTTGCCTCAAGTCCCGCCCTTCTATGCTGTGATTGGCTCGTTACTTCCATCCGCCTTTGTGATTGGATGAAAGCTCAGCCGTTTTCCTCAGAGTCGTAGGCGGTAGTGTTTTCGGGTTATATGTCTCCATCAACTGCTTCAATCATAGGTTTCTAACTACCAGCGGCGCCGTCCTATGTCCTAAAAGCCCAAATTGCCAATACAAAAATGGCACAAACCTACAAACACTTTAACCCAGACCAAACTAATCGAACCGAAAGTGTCCGAGGCCTATGAGTCGATCACTGATCACCCCAATGAGCAAAAATGGCGGGTGACAAGGTGAGTGAGTTCTGTGTTCTTGCTTCAAATGTATTATTATTATTATAAGTGTTTCTTTAGGTGACTGCATCTGCAAGAGGAGGGCGAGAAACATGTTATTTTCAGCAGCAATTGGCGGTGTGAAATTACATTTCAAGGATGATGGTCGCTTGTAAATTAACTTAATCTATCCTTGAGCCGGTTATAAGTTCGGTAGCCATTAACGGTAGCTAACCATCACACTTCGACAAAAGGAACAGTTTTGTTACAGAAGTTTGCATGGTTTATATGCCAGCAACCATAACTATAAGCTAAGTTTTACACCAACGTTAGTTATCCTCAGTTACATTAAGTTTTGTTACACTGTTTTCTTATACAATTGTGATGCATTACTTTTATTTTAGGATCCCCTGAAACAGTTGAAAGATCTGACGAAGCTCAAAAGTCAGTTGGAGGAAATCCAGAGGCGAGTGGAGAACGAAGTGACACTAGGAATCCCTCAGGTGAGATAAATAACCTGCACTGAACGACTTCCACCCACACTGGTACCTGTGTTACCGTTTAACTGGTGACGCGGGGGAACTCGTGACGTTCTATAAAATACATATACACATTTCGATCGCTTCTTTTGGTATATTTGGCTGGATAGGAACACTTTGATGCACATTCAGTACCAGTGTGTGAGGTTGTGGTTGCGATGCCGATATCCGGACGCGTACAGCGAGGACTACAAAAAGACACATGAGGTGACTGGGGATGTGTGTGTTCAAAACATTGCACGCTTGAATAAATCATTTAAACCAGTTATTTTTGCCAGACTTATTACTGAATATCGTTCTTAATGTGATACCAAGTCCATCTGAGACTCGTGTACACCTTCAGACAGCCTCCAAGTGAAGCACACGTTGTTTACTCACAGTTTGAAAGCAGCGTGGAGAAGTCTTCAGCTGTGGAGCTGTGATCCGCCCAGTTTAACTTGTGATACGACTTCTGTTCTGTGGCTATCAACCAGCAATCATGTTTAATATTAAAGACTACACACATGTATCCCTTATCAAAACGGTATTCTGCACTTTGCAGCACTTATCCAGATAAGATGTGACTGTTTACTCGTTTTGCAAAGATAGCAGCAGAAATGTCATTGCTGCATGTGCAGGGATATTTAGACTGTAAAATGCTGCTTGGTCATTAATTTTGGTCTCCGCAAACAATATTATGAATCCTCTATTCAAACATATAATTCAGTGTCCATCGACATGAAAATAACTAAAAAGTTCATGCTGGACTCAAACCCGAGTCCCAACAGCAAATATCACTCTAGTCCTGCGCGTTGTGAGTGAGCCACGAATCATTACGACATATTAGTTCATCACAGCTGAATTTTTACACATTAACATTGTTAAAAGATTCAGAAAAATGCAAGCCAACCATCATTTATAATGCGAGCGAATTTATGTACACTTAAGCCATATAATATACATATTATAGTAGGCATTTGCTTTTAAATAGTATACTGACTGAGGTCTGTATCAAGTCTCATTAAGACCCACCGAGATCAGATATCCTAGTTTATCAGCCTGCGAGCCCACATTATGTTGTGATAAGTGGTAATTTTACATATAAATGTATTCCAGTGCACACATTAAGTTATATAATATAAATATAAAATATGCTAATCAGGCCATGTGTTTCGTTATGTAGTATAATCATCACCGACAGATGGAAAGACAACAATAACAAGGAATTCATATTAATATTACCAAGTTACACAGAAATAGATACAACATATAAGACAAAATAACACAAAGATAAACGTTAAGATAGAAACGAAAACATGTTCACAGCAGAGTAAAAATTATGAATATATGGGTTTGTAGTTCTCAACGTATGCGAGTATCCTCGTCATTCGGTTTGTGTCGCTGTATCGATGCATAACGAAAGTTAACCAAGCAGAATACCGTTTTGATAAGGGATACATGTGTGTAGTCTTTAATATTAAACATGATTGCTGGTTGATAGCCACAGAACAGAAGTCGTATCACAAGTTAAACTGGGTGCATCACAGCTCCACAGCTGAAGACTTCTCCACGCTGCTTTCAAACTGTGAGTAAACAACGTGTGCTTCACTTGGAGGCTGTCTGAAGGTGTACACGGGTCTCAGATGGACTTGGTATCACATTAAGAACGATATTCAGTAATAAGTCTGGCAAAAATAACTGGTTTAAATGATTTATTCAAGCGTGCAATGTTTTGAACACACACATCCCCAGTCACCTCATGTGTCTTTTTGTAGTCCTCGCTGTCCGGATATCGGCATCGCAACCACAACCTCACACACTGGTACTGAATATGCATCAAAGTGTTCCTATCCAGCCAAATATACCAAAAGATTAATGTAAACGACAGAAGAAGCGATCGAAATGTGTATATGTATTTTATAGAACGTCACCAGTTAAACGGTAACACCTGAACAGTTCAATGTATATTTAGCCTTGCTCACATATCTGTATATGTAAATTCACCTGATCAGAGTTTAACTATTTTTGTTAATTCTCTTATTTTATTATTATCTTCATATCTCTGTGTATATTCCTATGTGTACTGCGTGTGTTTCTCTTTTATTCTGTTGCTGCTATAACACCTGAATTTCCCTACGGGATCAACAAAGGTCCATCTTATCTTAAATGCGACCACACCATTTTAAATATTTAGTCGATGGTGAATTTAATTCCCATGGTTAATAAATACAAGTTTGCCTTTTTGTGAGCTGGTTGTTAGCCCCTCATTCACCTTTTGTGTTAATGCAGTTAAAAAGCATTGAGTTTATTTGATTCGTTTTATCTTATGACTTCCTTAAATATCCCCTTGTGATTCTTTTGTATAGCTATCTTTGACCATATATCTTTTTATTGTGCTTAATTAATTCCCCTACTTGTAGCCTACTCATCAATGTGTTAAACATTCTGTATGGCATTTCTGATGCTAATATTTTCTTCCACTTGTAGGGAGGCTCAGTGTTGGGATCACCATTTCTGAAGGGCTTTCTGGCCGGCTATGCGGTGGCCAAGCTACGTTCCTCTGCCTTCCTGGGACTACTAGTGGGTACAGCCACTGGTATATACGCGGCACAGAACTATCCAGTGCCCAACATTGAACGGACGGTGAAAGACTATATAAACAGCTTGAAGAAAGGACCAAAATAATTTGGGCTGACTGTTAGTTTGGTCAGTGAAATAACAAGAAAAAGAGATGCAGCTGCTGCCTTGACAGAGCCTTGTGACGGATCAGCCTTCAAGTAAACTTGACTATGAATATAATGACATAACTGGAATTGCATTGGGGACTCAAAGCAAAAGACTTCAGTTTTTATTAGCATTTTGTTTCAGGTTCAGTTAATTACTGCCATTTAGTTTCAGCTTGTATATGTTTGATGTTAGCACAAAATGGAGGACTGTATTTCAAGAGTGCTTGGTCCATCAGATTATAAAAAATGTCTGCTGCCTGGAGCAGTTATCTAGGCATGTTAGAATTTAAATTGGTCATGTGCAAAACATGCAGTAATTCCTCCAAGTGTCTGTTACACCCTTATTGTTCAGGTTCAAATATATACACAAAGTATTACAAAACAAAGAGCTTCTACGTATTTTGTAATAGATATTGAAATGGTTGAGAATTATAGCTATTTATTTTTTTGCACTATAGCTAGTATTCAGATTTGTTAAAGTTACGAGTTTGTTTTGAGTCATAAAGGATGATTGCGGTCCAGAATATTGGGACCAGATCCCCAGCAAGGATCAGGAGACAGTGGGTGAAAAGGGTTCTGTGGGGGGTCCTCTTTGGGCTGATGGTCCTTATCTATGGCTCTCATGCCCCACTCATCACCCTCACCAAGGTGGATGGTCAAGTCCCTTTCAACCCATCATCATGTGTTTTCATGATTGAATTATCCAAACTCCTGGTTTCTCTGGCCTCTCTTGTTCTAACTGAGGGTACATCCGCCTTACAAGCTCCTCCACCTCTCCTCCGTGTGGCCCCCTACGCAGTCCCTGCCCTCCTCTACGCCCTCAACAACAACCTAGTGGTTCTCATGCAGGCCTACATGGACCCAAGCTCATACCAGGTCCTTTCTAACCTGAAAATTGCCTCCACCGCCCTGCTGTACTCCTTCTGCCTGGGCAAGAGGCTCCGTCCTTCTCAGTGGTTAGCTCTGGGGCTTCTCATGTGCGCAGGGGTGTGCCACAGCTACAGCAGTCTGGATCTAGGAGACCCCGGGAGGGTTGAAGCGGAGGAAGGTCCCAGGATTCATATCACAGCTTGGGGGCTTTTCCTTGTGCTGGTGTACTGCTGTGTTTCAGGGCTGGCAGCAGTTTACACAGAGAGGGTCCTGAAGAGCCAGAAGCTGCCCCTCAGCCTGCAGAATATCTACCTCTATGTGTTTGGTGTGGCCATCAATGGGCTCTCCTCCTTCTCCTTTATAACAGGGGAGAAGAGCTTTCTGGAGGGATACTCTGGGGTGGTTTGGGTTATTATAGTGGGGCAGGCAGCCAACGGACTCCTCATGTCTGTGGTGCTGAAGCACGGCAGCGGGATCACCAGACTGTTCGTCATTTCCTGCTCCATAATGGTGAATGCTCTGCTGTCTTGGGCCATGTTAGGGCTGCAGCTCACGCCTTTCTTCCTCCTACCTGTTTCTATGATTGGACTGGCAGCTTACCTTTACTACAGATAGTAAATAACTGAACCACAAGGCTCATTGAACTCATGACAGTCTACCTGTACCTGCTAGTTTTTCAGATGGGATTTGTTTTCTGCCTTATATCTATCTGCCTTCTGAAATCCAGAATCCAACACATAACCATAAACCAAATAAGTGAACATTTATTTCAGCTGAGCTCTTATTCCACAGTTTGCATCATATTTTAAAATGTATCATGTCATACTGATGTAAGTCCATTGAAATAATAATGCAAGTTTGGGGTATAATATCTTCAGTTCAACATTTCTGAAGAGTGCTGCTATGTCTATTTGTATTTCGTTCTCTGGCCAGAACACTGTCAAAGATAATGTCATGGTGTTATAAAGTGTGTTAATAAATAACATTGTTTCAACAAATGATGTTTTGTTTCCAATTTCATATTAAGCACACAGATTCAGACTTTTAATTCATATATTTATTGTAGTTGTGATGACAGTTCAGCAGTAGGATCACCTCGCACAGCTAGAGTATCCTTTAACTCTCCGAGTGCTGTAAAATAAATATATATTTTGAATGGTGGTGGGAAACAATGTCTTGGCATTCTGACACATTTTATGAGAGTGATGTTGGGGTAATTCTATCTATAATGTAACAGCAGGTAGTCCTACACACACTGACCTTTACGGAGCTGTCTGTTGTCCGCCTGCAGCTGCTGGTTCTGGGCCGACAGGTAGACGGCGTCCTGCACCGCCTCCAGCAGCACGCTCCGGTACCTGTGCTCAGACATCCTCCTCTGCTCCTCACACACCTGACGAAACACTCTGAAAACCTGCAGAGCAGTCAGAAAGTTAACACAAGAACGTATGCTACTATATTGGATATGTTTTATATAAATCTTTAATAATAGAGGAATATTATTTTAAGTAAAAACCACCTGGACACCTAAATCCTATACATCGACTTTTTCTTATCCGTAGGGAACATAGGAGTTAACCAAAAAGTGAAACACTACCATAAAAGTTTACAGGCAAGATTACTTGATTAATAGTCTTTTCTGTGTTTTTCACTGACTTAAAGGTCTCCTATTATACTATTTTTAGGCATATATTATAGGACTTTTTTTACACATACTCTCTCCAGTACAGCGTTAGCTCTGAGTGTTAGCGATGCTTGCTAATGTAAACACAGACCATATTACTTCCACAACAGGTAGCGCATTGTTTCTATTAAGTGAGTAATGTCGTCATGACCGCAGCAAATCTGGATCAGCTCCGTTTTTAGAGATGTCGGTAAGGAGGAAAAGAGAGAGGGTTTTATTTTCTGACACATTGTGAGTCTCCTGACACACAGGGGACACATATTTATGTATAAAAGACATCAAAAAGTGCATTTTGCATAATAGGTGACCTTTAAACAATTTGTGAGCTACTTAACAAAAATGTGTACAAACTACATAATTCTTAAGATCTCAACGTACTTAATACCGCTCATACCATAAGCGGTATAATACACATCAGGCCTTTGTTTGAGAATCCCCTATATAATCTAAAACACTGGTTAAACTAGTAATAACTCATGAAATGAAACTGTGACATTGGTTGACTCAGTGTCCTCTCACTGAAACAACAGACCCCCACCTGCAGGCTCTCTTCTCTGAGACAGTGCAGCTCTGTTTGGTGTTTCTGATATAGATTCTGCAGGTCGGTCTCAGCCTGCTGGGCCTCGTCGCGCAGGGCCTCCATCTGCAGCACCAGGACCCTCCTCTCTCCGCTCAGCACCAGTAGCTCTCTCCGGGGGCCTTCTGTCTACCGGAGGAATGGATGAAACCATAAAAAATGCAGGGGAATAACAGCATTAAGTTGCAAATGCTGTGGTTTTACCCTGCCCACAATAAATCCAGCCTTGCATTAATTTAAACTGACTCAGCATCCTCAGCCAAGATAGATCACTCTCTGAATAATATTAAGCAGCAGTGAATCTCATTATCTCACCGGTAGCTGTTCCTGAGCCAAGTCTCTCTCCATCTTCTCCACCTCCTCCTGAATTAATCTCCCGTGGTCCTCTTTAAGTTGTGTCCTCCGTTCCTGTGCTTTGCTGTACTCCAACTCAGACTCAAATTGGAAAAATAAATTAGTGTGTGCTGCCAAATCTCGCACATAAATCGTGTTAATATGTTTAAGGCTGTATTCACAAAACCTTGTAAACAATGTATCTAATCAGAAGTGCAGGCGAAAAATATCATGTTTAATGGATGGAATGCATTACTTGTTGACAGAGGTCAGATTTCTCAGTCGAGGCCCCGTTCTTCAGCGTCTCCTCTCTCAGAGCCTCCCTCAGCTGCTGGATTCTTGCTACTCTCTCCTGCACTTTCTCCACATTCCCTTTACCCTCTGTGGATTTAAGAAACACACATAAAAAACATGAACGATGATCTTATATACGAACTGTTTTAATAAATCAGCAAGTTACCTCTGATATGTTTTTCCATTTCTTGTTTCAGTTGGATTTGTAAATGTTTCATGTTGTTCGTACTCTCTCTACTATCTCTGCTGTGCAAATGGATACTCGGGGTTCGACAACTCTGTCAAATGAATGCAAAACTTGAGTTATGAACACATCATCTGCTTAATACATATATGTTAAACTTGTGGGGATATGTAAACAATAGGAACCTGTGTTTTGTCTTTTATTTTCTTTGACTCTTCCCTTCTCTTCTCCCAGGACTGATCTTTCACAATCTGTCAGTGAGCATCAAAATGTGTTTGTGTTAATGTTGTCCCCAATCTAGAATAAATATATTTATATAAGGATAAAGAAATAATAAAGGAATATGTATGTAAAATGATGTGCATTTTACTCAAATATACTACATAACAACAATTAAAATAAAATAAAAGACGTATAAGAAATATAAAAAAATGTGTATACCACACACAGCTTTATTTTATATTTAAATATTATTATTTCAGCCATGAACTAGGTGAGAAGCCCCATTTTATTATAAGCTTCTCTTGTGTATTACCTGCAGGTTTTGGGTCAGCTCAGCTAGCCTGATGGTGTTGTGAACGTCATTTCCCCCCTGTGACATCATGACGGCTCTCTGATCCACGATGCTGTCTCTGATCATTTGCTCTGTTGCCCTTGGAAACCAGCGGTTAACAGAGGCCTTAGTTACCAAACTTCTTACTGTCTGGGCCAAAGCTAAAGCGGAGGGGGTTTCATCGTCTAAAACACCTGATGGGTAAAGAGAGAGCGTTATTTTTATGCTCGGAGAATTGCATTGGTGGAAGAAGTGATGTGATACTTCAGTTAAAGTACTAAAAGCACAACTGAAAAAAACAAAAAAAACAATTTCTGTATTCAAAATCTTAATTAAGTTCATAATAATCAGGACATTTTATTTAAAGTATAAAAGTATAGTACTAATTATTTAGTTGTTACATCAATATATTTTATAATATTAGAATATAATTTATATTACAATCTTATCCAGTAGTATGCAATAGGCATTCTTACATTGCAACTGGCTGCAAGACCTATTTGTTTTAGCTTTAAATACTGTTGGGTAATCCAATTTATTGTATGCATTGTAGTTTATAAACACATTATAGGCATTTAAAATGTAATCTGAAAAGTAACTAGTATAGTCATAAAAGATCGAGTTGTTCGACAATATATCCTTCTGATAATGTAGTGGAGTAAAAGTAAAAAGTAGCATCAAATGAAAAAGTAAGTAGTGTAAAAGTGTCTCAGAATTGTCCTGAGGTACAGTACTTGAGTAAATGTACTGATTCCTCCTCTGATTATGGGTGGGTTGGTCCCAGAGCAGCACTTACCCTGAGGGTGGAGACAGTAGACGAGCACCGTCCTGCTGTTTCCTGTTAGCGCATCATTTAGGAGGGAGGGGAGGATCTTGTCACTAGTTGTGGCTTCACTTTGGGTTTCCTCCACCACCTTCACCAGTGGGCTGACTCTGGAAATATTGTTTTAATGCAAGAAAGGAGGACTTTCATGGCAGAAGTCTTGTATGACATTGAACATACTGTAACTCTGTTTACATAGAAAACAAATGACATTGTTGATTTGACTTGATTAATATTGCTTTGTCACAGCAGATATTTTGACTTGTCATGCATTAACATTGGATTTGTTCTATTAATACATCCCTGTAAACCAAGACAGTGTGGCAAAGATCTAGCATGCACAATACCAGGATGCTGAAACAAGAGCAGCTGAATAGAATTCAGAGATTATGAATCAATATATCGTATATAATGTAATCAGCTTTTTCTTTTGTTGTCCTTCATTATGACTTGCTTTGCCACTTTCTTCGAGCTCTTGAATTGACCATGATCACCAACTATGGACATCTCAAAAACATTTAGACAAAGCTGAGTATCATTTAAAGTGTCTCTGGTCCATGTCATTGATGGCTCACTGTACTGTATGTGAGTGTATGACTGACCCTCGGAGGTCCGTCCTGCTCGCACCTCCTGCCAGGCTGAACAGCTGCAGTCTGCTGCGGCAAACGTCTGACTCCACCTCTTCTGGATGGAGTTTCCACTCAACAGCTACAGAGAACAGGGAACTACATCTGAAGGAAGAACGCAACACAAACATGTAGAGACAATACCATGAACCACAACTGCTCCATGACCATCCAATCACTGATGGGACATTTATCTCTATTGGGATCCACCTTTGTGAATAATCCATTCAAAGCAATTTAACTAATGGATTGAGACGTATTTAACCTGTGCTTTACCTGCTGGAAATGGAGCCTGGATTGGCCTTCAGTGTGTCCCTGCATGTTTCATACAGAGTGTAGGCTTCTTCTGCTGAACACACACACACCTCACATAAACCTCCTATGAGACTGAGGACAAAAGACAAATATGTTCAAAGGTTAAATGTACAAGTGTAAGAACATGGAAAATAAACAACAAACACAATTACAAAATGAGCGTAAGATACTTATTTCACTCACACTT
Organism: Trematomus bernacchii; assembly: GCF_902827165.1. Lineage (NCBI taxonomy): Eukaryota > Metazoa > Chordata > Actinopteri > Perciformes > Nototheniidae > Trematomus > Trematomus bernacchii. The sequence goes on from NW_022987515.1 coordinate 95,168, forward strand.
GTGCAATAACAAAATAAATATATAATTTACATGTATGGTGGATAGATTATTTTGGAAAAGACGAAGTGATCACTAAGACAGGTTTTGAAAAGATTGAGTATTTTTTGGATTTAGATCTTTAATTAAAACTTGTGAAAAATGGAAGCAATACCAAAAGCGTGAAGTGTACTATGTGTTCTGTGTTTATCTTGATCAGTAGTCATCTAGAATCACCTTCCAAGGACGGGGTGTGCCACACGTTTTAGAGTCTCTCTGTTGGGGCTCAGAAGATCCACAGCACTGCCGTCTGGATAAAACTGACAGAGACAGACATCAGATGTTATCTTTCACTATATTGCATCCAATATGATTTATGGTGATGCTGTTAAATAGAAGGACAAACCTGAAGGAACGACACAGAGATGAACAGCTCCTCTTTCACTTGTGACAACACACGACTAAACAGATCTGTCAAGACCTAAGACAGAGTTAGGAGGAGTGAGAAAACATAAAATCGGCCAATATTAGGTGCAGTTTTGTTTTTTGCTCTACCTGTTTGATAATGCTGTGGTCAATCAGAGGGGTCATATTCTCCAATGAAGCTCCTCCACATATCAGCAGCGCTCCATTATAACCACCAGATATGGACTCAGTGAGAGGCTGCAGGAGCTCAGGGTGGAAACTCTGAAGATTTATATTCAGACTTTTAGTTTCCACACATCCCAGAAATGTGGTGAGGACAAGCTGTAAAGCGGCTGATTGGAGTAAAGCTGCATTATTTCAATGACATTGGTGTGAATCAGATCACCTGTATGTTGTCCACAGTCACAACGTGGTCGAAGGAGAAGGACTTAACTTCCTGATTGGAAAACATAAAACAACAGTAAGAGGTTTTAAAAAGCAAATTGTTGTTGAAGCTGATTCAAATGTTTTACCTCATCTGTCCGCAATTTGTATTCCAAACCATGTCCTTCCTCACAAATAACCATAGAGTCTTTACCCCAAAAAAAGAAAAATAACATTCAAACACAAATCCCAAACAGCAGAACTAATATAAATATTACATTTATCGTAGCTTTACCTGGGACTGCAGTGAGTATAACTCCCACTCTCACTGTGTCAGCTGCCTCACACATCTGGAGAAACATGTAAAATGGTCAAATATGTTTCGAACCAAGCCATTCTTGATCCCCCCCCCCCTTTTTTTTATTAAATCACCCTAACGTTGTTGTCAAAAGCAGATACTTACAGCTGTATTCATGTTCACAGTTGCCATCCCGTGTCGTTGTGTCCAACAGCCAACAGGTCCCTTGGGTTTTTGTTACACTGTACTGAAATATTGATGAGTCAGAATCCACTTTCACTGGTCTGGGTGTTCAGGGTGAAGTTACCCAGATGGACAGAAATTCACCACAAAATATTGAAGTGCCACCTTATAATACGCCAGCCTTTACAAGGTGGTTATTAGCTTTAATTAATGAGCTTTTTTAGTAGAGGTCGTTTATGTTTTGATTCATATTGCTTTATAGATAAATTATTCTTGCAAATCATTGTTTCCCAGGTTCCCGGGTGGCAACAATGCAGTTAAAACATTTAAAAATCATTTTTTCTTGCTTTAAGTTTTCAACAAACTGATTTTGGTTGAGCTCCTCTAGAGTGTAGTAAAACAATACAATCTTGACCCCCGAAAGCTCTACTTATTATTGGCCTGTAAGTCATTTATACATTTTAGTCTAATAGCCAATAATAAAGTATTTGTTTAAACTGAACATAAACTATGCCTTTTATAACTAGTACATGTTTGGGTTTGTGAAAACAAAATGTCTAAAACCAGGTGAAAGCTGAAACATGAAACTTCATACCAGAAACCGATGGTGGAAAATTCAGGAGCATTGCATCTAATCATTTTAAAATGTATTCGGTATCATTCATTATTCTAAAGCTTACACAACTGTTTAATATTATAACATGATGAGGGATGAATATTGTATGAACAATGCAAAAGTTGTATTAGGAAAACTTTATTGAGCATTCTTAACACAAACACATAGAAGAGTCACTTACTCATAACAACCCTACATGGTCAGCTCACCCAAATTACAAAAAACCCCACCATATTCTCTTACTCACCTCTCATATATATATATATATCCATGCAGATATTATTTCCTTTAAATAGCTGGAAGTCATTTAAGGTGCTGACGGCACATACAAACATAGAAAACATTTAACAGCGATATCTCTTTCCAGAAACAGTGTACCCATTTCTCTGAATAATCCACAGACTGCACAGTACACTTTACTGGATTTACTACTTTCTAGCAAATTAATCGTTTTAATAAAAACTGGTGGTATGTGGATTATCAGAACAACAAAGGACATTGTATATGGAAAGAGTCTGGCTTTTACATTTTTGCATGTAATGTTACAACGCTGTGTAAACCGCAAAACAAACTAACATGACTAACACGACAAACCTGGACCATCTCTGTCTCTTTATTATTAGAAGTAAGTTTGAAGAATACATAATTTGGAGAAAACAACCCTTAAAGCATTATTTAAAGACAAACACGTTTTACACATATACTTTAATATACTGTATATGATATGAATAGCTTGGTTAAAATCAGAACACTCTGTAATTAAAAAAAGCAACACAGTGTAACAGGGATCTAATGACTTCATAATAAGTGGTCAGCAAAATGGTTCAAATCAACAGATAACATGGGAGTGCACTAACTGATCAGCAATCAAAACAATTACTTAATGCTGGTCTGGATCCAGCTTAAATTCTCAGATTTCTCCTGCCTGCAAAGCTTGATGAAAAGAAACCCACCACACTTTGCTTCATTCGCTTCCCTAATCTGGAAATAAAGAAAAAAAGACAACATGTATGATATGTCACAAGAAAAACACGTTTGTGAATAAACACCTAAACTATAAATCCACTAAAAAACATCCTGACAGATGCACTCACCATCAGGGATGAGGGTCTTCTGCATCAGCATAGGTGCAAAGCCCATACGACGAGGAATCCCTGAGGATAAAATAACAAGGAAAAAGGTGAGACATGTAAATTCACAGAGTCTACAAATGCAGAGATGAATCAAAAGTCCTTCAATCTACGTCTCCTACCTGTCTGACAATCGGGGCGGCCGCGCATCTGGGTGCCCTCGACGGTCGTGCCCTCTGAGTCCACACACCAGCAGTAGCCGGTGCCGTGCCAGCACTGCATGGACAGGTAGTTCCCGCGCTCGTCACACTGGGGCTTGTAGAAACCGATCTTGGCTTCTCCAAGTTCTGCCTTGATCTGACACTTGGTCTTGATGACAGTGACTGAGGGGTGAAAAGAGAACAGGAAGACATTAAGGACCAGTTCAAGTTGAATTACTGGTGACTGCAGCAAAGTAGTGCTACATTTTGGGAAGTACGTTTCTGTGCTTTTGGCCAAGAGTTAGATAGGAAGAATGATTTCACTTGTATCTGAATGGGGTGTTGATATTTTTGTGTAATTCCCAGCCAAAAAGTAATTAAGTAATTGTCCAACTATACATTTAAGGAAAATCTAAGACTTTGCTTCAAGTTCCATAATGAGAAATGTAGGACTTGTGATATAAAAAAAAGGTGGATTTACTCTTTGCACAATACAAAAATCTCTCCTATAACTGCTCCTTAAAAATTACAATAGCAAAAGTAATATTGGGTATGTAATCGTAACCTTTTTGCACCAAAATAGAAAAATAAAACAGTTCTTGTAAACTCAGAAGCTTCACTGCTCAGCAAATGGCTTTTTTATTGATATTGCCACAGTATTGTGTTACATCCATCCTTTACTGGAAATAAAGGAAAAACAGCATCTACTGTTACACCTGTGTGGATCAGAGCCTTCGCTAAACACTACAATGTGAAGGGAAGTAAAGGCGAGTAACCTGGCTTAGCGGATGGGGGGGCAGGCTCCTTCTGGGCCATCTGGAAGATCAGCCAGTAACGCATCCAGGACTCAAAGCTCTGCAGAGAGCAAAATGTAAAAAAACAATAAAACATGATGATTTTATTCAATAATATCGTATTTGTAGTCTTCTCCATTTAAATGTGTGTGAAGCTCTACCTTCCACTCGCTCTCGTTCACATGCTGCTTCATGCTCTGCAGGTTGGCCAGGAAAGTCTCGTTGAACTGCGGCAGCTGGGGGTGCTGCTCAAATAGTTTAGAGCGTACGTTTAGAGGATAGCTTTTTTTACAGCTTCAGAACACAGCATTAACAATGTGTCGACAAACAGGAAACACAGTGCAACAAACCTGCATGAGATCCTTCAGCTGAGTCTCCATGCTGGAAATAGTGTCCTGAAGTTTCTGATGGGAGGGAACAGAGTATTTAAATACTTTTGCTTGAAATAATGTTGAAATATTCTTCATTCATTATACAAAATTAGGTGAAGTGATGTGTCAATTTAAACCTAACATGGTCTATTCAGTTCATGTTGTATTTGATAGGAGGTAGAAGTAAACCTACAGTCAGGGGTGTCTTGGTTTCCACTTCTGAAGTGAAGTCCGTCAGCAGAGGAAAGCTGCTCATTGGCATGTGCATCTTTATTGGGGCTAGAGGTGTGAACAAACAAAAGAACAAACTCAAAAATAAAGGCCACATGATAAAATTCAGTAGGAGAAGCATTGTTCGTTATTACTGATTTTGTTGAAAATAAACAAACAAATAGCTGATCAGAAATTCTAAAATTACAAATCCAATGAAAACCAAAAAGGCTCCATAGAATTAAAAATATATAAACAACTAGATATGAATAGAAAGTGGTTGAAATGATAAAACTGAAGGCAACACGTAATTTTAATGTTGAATGCTGGAAAATACATGTTATTATCACTAACATTTCACGCTGCTTGACATTAAAAGATCAACATTAGAATAGTAAACAACTGAATCATGAGGACACTTTCATTTCTCTTTCTACCTTTTAGATCAAGTTCCTTCAAGTCAGCTTTCACTTCCCTGTCCCTCATTCTATAGCTTCCTCATGTCTGACTGAGGCTATGATTCATTACTGACACATTTCTACTTGTCCCCCTCTATCTGATCATTAGGATTTTGATGCTTGCTTTTACCCTTGACTGGGCGGGACAGCTGTTTGTCTAATCTCTCAGAGTTTTTCTTCAGAGAGTGGATCTCCTGCTTCTGGTCGAACACCATGTAAGCAGTGAAGACCTGGCTGGCCAGCAGCAGACAGGCCAGGGTCGTCAGGCCGGCCACCTTCAAGGCACGTTTGTTGGAGCTCCTGAGAGAAATACATGAAAATAAATGTGAGGATAAGGCAGACGGGGTGAGGGGATAATATGCCAAACAGCCACATTCAGATTAACTAAAAGTGACATGGTTTTTAAACAAAGGTTTCGTAACAAATGCAAATGTCCCCTCTGTGGGACGAATAAAGGTATTCTGATTTGGAAGGTATTTAAGTTACTTGAAGGGGTTGCCCGAAAGTGCTTTTTGGACTTTACGTCACACAAAAAAAGCCCCATGTCAAACAACATTCTTTTTATTATACATATTCTAAAGAAAGGAAAATATCAAACATAATCTCTTTTAATAGTAATAATTAAGTATAAAATATAAGTCCTCTGACACATACAGTCAGCCTTTTTGTCTGCTGCTCATAGTATGCCAATGCATCACTTGTTACCAGGCAGACCTTTTTACTGGAGTTATAGGGAAGTACAAATCCAACTAAAAGTTAGAGCCTAGATGTGAAAAAAAGTGTTCAGTGTCTCATAAAAGGGTCTCAACAAAGCATATGCCTATTTTATAATAAGTTATGCTAGAAAAAAAAGTAAAACTATGACCTAGAAACTCAAGGTAGTATGTAAACAATATCTATAGGAGGTTACTGTATGTTAAGAGAATAGGACAGAGTTCAAATATTTTTCAGAGACAATAATTACATTCATAAATCATTCGTTTCTTAGTTAAAATCTCCAACATTGTCCAATGTTTATCTGCTGTGGTTAATTATGAACTAATAGCAGCATCATCTGTTGCTAGGTAGACGCCTTCTGTAAAGTGACCGATGTCCGATTGCAATTGACTAAATATGGTTTACATGTATAATGAATATATATAATTATATTATAAGTAAGCATTTAAAATGTTGGAAATAAATCACTTTAATACACTTATTTCATGAGGATATCTGCTGGCTAAGAAAAAGACGACATTTGAATTCAATTCACAATTTTTTAATGAATCTGTAGAGACTCGCCCTTATAATTAGAATTGTGTTATACTGCATAAAAGACAACTTTATTAGCACACATTAGGATTTGGTGGTACTACTTTGCAAACTGTTATAAAGAGTGTAACGTTTATGAGACAGGTTTCTCTCACCTTGAGGGAACTTCGGGGATAACGAGGACTTCTTCACTGCCAGCCAGACTCCCTGTGGCCAGGGGGGACTCTTCTGTATGGTCGGCCATCTGTCTTGGAAGTTGGTCTCTTTCTTGTCCTTCAAAGCAACACACTAAAGAAAGTGGGACCCGTGCTGTAGATAAATGATCTTAGAAATGAGGAAGGACAGGTTCTTCGGAAAGGTGCACGGAAGCGGGAAGTCCCCGTTAAAAGCGCTGTGGGATGGCTCGGTTGTTCTGTGAGGGAAAGGCTTGTGATTGGTCCATTAAAGCCCCATCACTTGTTGTTAGTGGCAGAATAGTGGAGATGTTTCGTTTCATTTGTGCCAGGAATTTCACCTAACTGGTTTTACTGTATGATTATGTTCTGAGTAAAAGCTCACACAGTCTGTTGAGTTAATAAACGCTTAATATTAACACGTAGTTTACCTATATCAATAACATTTGATGCCATTTGCTTATTATTTATGGATAGTAAGAAAGAGCAAACATCAATATAGAAGTATTAATAATACTACCTCAATTACCAACAACAAGAGGACAATTACATTTATTAAAACTTAAATGAAGGGTTATCAGTAGCAACCATGGGAATTGCGTATAAGGTATATGCAAGTATTTTTACTTTTATGTTTGATCATTTGCCTTAAGAAATGCAGCATTCTATTTATGGTCATGCACTTCCTAGAACACCAGACTGCTTCTCTTGTACATGAATGCTGTCTTTTAACAAGGAACTGAACATAAATGAACCATGTTAATATATCTTGGCTTCATTTATACATCAGGAAAAAAACAAAAGTGCATTTTGTTAGTGAACAGGCCTTTGATTTGTGGTATTTTCAGAGAGAAATAAAAACCCCCAGTAAAGTGAAACCAAAAGACAAACCAATCTTCAAGAAATCTCTGCACAAAAGCAACAACCATTATCCCGCTTGAGTTGAATTTAAAGTCATCCTTCACTAAATTATATTGAGAAAATATGAATGAACAGACAGAAATTCAACTAAAAAAAAGAGAGCAAAGTATATAGCATATATTGAAAAATACAGTGGTGTTTTATTTGCAAATTAAAAAGCACCGACAATATTAGTTACACTGTAAAAATTATTGACAACAATTACAAATCTTTATCATACAGTCCAGGAGATTAGTACCATCATTGCTGTTATGTGTTATCACTTAATACTTTATATGGAGAGACTCAGTACCTGTGTACAATGGTTGGCAGTGAGAGGAATGAGAGGAAACAATCTTAGCGACACACCTCCGCATGATGACGTCATCCAAACTCCCCTCAGTACAGCACTGACATTTCACACTATGGGAATGGGCTGATGGAGAGTGTAAACCCAAACACATTCAATAATTTAGGTCTACTGAAGGTTGCGTATACTATGTACATTACAAAGTCAGGAAATAAAGGACCACCATGTGCATTATTACATCAGAACATTGTACAAAACTATTGCAATAAGAGCAGCTTTTTGTTATCTATGCTTGACATCTAGTTGCAGTGGTAACACCTCGATCGACAACCAAACGTCTGTATGGTCTCACTGGGCATACTGTTGGTTCGCCTGGCAACTTTTCCCAGAGACAGCTTCTTTCCCCCAATCTTAAAAACTCATCTAATAAATGAAATGAAACAAAATATACAGTTCTGATGTAAAATACAAATTAAAAGTATCAAATGCTGAAAAAGGATTTGAAATGCACAACCTTGTTCTGTACACTATCTGACCAGAGTGTTATTAAACATACAGTAGCTAGCTTAAGATCTTCTTCACATGTTGTAGTAGGATCCTTTTTATAAATGTGCTTTCCAGTAACCTGTATGTTTAGAATCGATGTTCCTTAAATATTGTGCTTTCAACATCTAAACTGTTCCTGCTTGAGCCAATTTAACGGTCATGGAACTGACTACAAAAGGCCGAACAGTTTAACAAACCAGTCTTCAGTACATCTGTCCTATATGAGAAAACTGAGCTAAGATTTAGTTTTGGTACATTCTATAATAATGCATTGCAGTCAGCATTGTAGAAATGTTAAAACAAAATCTGAGAAATGAAAAGAAAAAAAACGTTGCAAAGAAAAATAAGCCCCAATCGTCCATGTGGTGATATTCTGATCTGTCCTGGCACTTGTAAATGCAATAACTAGATTCTACCAAGGCCTATTGAGTAAGGCTACAACATGCAGCCTGATTCAAGACTCCAGATGTCCCGTTCTCCTCTCAAACAAACACTTACTTATGTCAAAGGCATTTGGAATCAATGTCTCTCTGTCGGTCAGGCTGTCAACTATTAAAGTCAATGTTATGTTGCCTGTTTTAATCCAAACACACCACAACTCATAGCTGGAGACAAGGGTGATTTTGTGTTCATCTCTTCCACCTATATTTTTCTCCTTTCTTTGATTTTCATGCGAAGAAGAGGTTTGAGTAGAGCAGGGATGTGATTATCAAACACTGAAGGTCCCTCCTGTGCATCGCTGAGCCTTTCCTTCTTCTGCAGGACACGGCGGTGGCCATCTTTCAGGTGTCCATGCTCCTGGTGTGTCCTGCAGGGGAGCAACAGCTTCTCGATGCCCGGGGAGAGAGGAGCGCCATCAGCTGCGCAAAGCGACAACGCTCTCTTCCTGCTCATCATCCACTTGGGAAGATCACAGTTAAGATTTGAGTTCTGGTTGGGCATCCCATCCTTACATTTTGACATATTTCAGACTCTTTCAAAACTATTTGGGGATCTTCAACATTGCAGGCCACTTGACCAGAGTCCCTTTGGCAGGGTGGAGTTCAGTGTGGAGCTGTGGTCTCCCCCTGGGGTGCTGCTACCTGGTGTGGACCAGCTCTTCTCTGAGCCAGCTGGGCAGCGGCTGACCCATCCTGTAGAGCAGCTTGGACAGCTCAATGTTGTGATCCCTATAGTACTCCCTGAGGAAGCCCTGGGACTGAGGGAGACAAAAGGAGGTCAATGATTAGGATACATATTTACATTTATGATCAAGAATTATGAAAATGTAAGGTTACATTAACAGTACAATGTATTTCTTAGAGCATAGGTTTTTGCAAACGATCGTACCTCAGGGTCCATGTCAGGGTACCTGCGACCTTTACTCTTTCCTAAACATTTGGTCTTCCCTCCCTCCAGCAGCTGACACCAAAATCCTTTCTTAGGGTCGAACCTGTACATATGAGATATATATATAATGAATGTGTTGTGAACTACAGAATACTTCATTTAGAGTTTAAATCTACAGTTATGAAACACAACATTTCTAAGTTTTAAAAATGGAAAGAAAATCCTTGCAACAGATGGTGGTTTGTACAACAAAACTATTCCTGCCAGAAAAAAAAATTAAGTTTTACATATTGGCCTTATTTGATTCGCTGAAGTTTTGAAACTAAAGCAAAGCAGACAGAATACTACTAATGTCAGTTGAAGTAGAGAGTTATTAATCAATGTAATTATAAATTAATTTTTAAACATGCTGTTAAAGTGAAGCAGCTACTCACGCTAGGATCTTGTGGTAGTTGATGACGTTGACCAGGGACAGATACTTCTGGATTTTATCCATGATTGAAGCGGGCTCAGTCTTCAGCATCTGCCCATCCAAGACTAACAACTGGGGGAGAAACACAAACAGTGCCAAATGTCAGATGGGTTGCAGGACAGTCTTGTATGTGAACCACTGTGAAACAACCTCTCATCCTTATCCAAGTAACCCAGGGGTCGGCAACCTTTTTGATATGAAGGGGGGGAGCTTGACGCTCGTGAACTATCAACAGGAGGGCGGGGAGCCTCGCTGCGGGGAAGCAGTGTGTGGACCTGTCAGCGCAACTTACATGATACCGAATTTAACAAACACATTTAAATAATTGGTTTAAACTGCATAATAATAAGGACGATCGTCCGTTCTGTGATTCTCCAGAACACACATGTTATGATATTAGGGTCATGCAGAGTGAGATGAGATCGCTGTTCCTTTAAGAGAGAGAGAGAGAGGGGTGTGGCGTGTGCGTGTGTGTGTGTGGATGGTAGAGCGAGAGTGAGCGAGCGTGTGTATGTATGTTTCTGGAAGTGAAACGAGGCAGCAGAAAAACAGAGGTCTGTGATGTATTTTGTGAAACAGAAGAACAGCTAAATAAATGCAACGGCCTCCCAAGAAGAGCTCGCCTCTCTCCAGTCATTTAAGCTAAAGTGGGTTATTGAACCTGAAGCTTGTTGCTTCTGCCCTCCTCGACTACACGGTCTGGGAGCCGACAGGAAAGTTCAACACACAGATGGCCAATGCTGGCACGCGTGCCAGGGGTTGCCGACCCCTGAAGTAACCAATCCAATGCAAATGGATCAAATTGAAAAACACACATTTATTTTTGACCACACTGTCTGCCTGATGCCTGAAATAGATACTTTTTTAATAGATAAATGATCACATCTTTCTTAAGAAATAATGACCACATGTCAGGGTATCATAGATTTGGTCAATTTGAGGCAACAATAGCTTTGTTTTTATTCAAACTGTCCCTAAAAGGGCAGACTTCTTCTCTTATGGTCAAGTGGATTTAACACACTGCCTGTAAGGACTGAGCAAAAGAGATAAAAACATCTTCACCCAAAACCATTCTGGAAAAAAATACCTTCCAGCCACCCATAAAGTGTCTGTGTGATTTACACAGACAAAGGGAAAAGGTTTCACACCCAGATCTGAGCTAGCTTGGCTGTTCACTGCATATTGCCCACCACCATAAGCAGGAATACTCCCTCAGTACCTGGCTGGAGTGGTAGTGGTTGAGCCAGCGCTCCAGGTGGATGGCGTACCAGCCTGGCACCAGACAGCGATTCTGAAGGACCCGCAGTTTGACTGGAGACTCGTGGCTTGCGGTGATGACGTCGCGGAAGGAGTATTTCAACGCCACCGGGTCATCGTGGGCTCTTTGGTGCTGAGGGTATACAGAGAAGGAAGGAGGATGAGTCTTGAATACATTCATAATAATATTACAATGGTGATCATGCAGAAATGAACAGAGCAGTTTGCAAAGTGCATTAAAAGAGTTAACCCTCTGAACACCACAACCTGCAAGGGGGTTTACAAGTTAGCCAGAAACTGTAAATCAGAAATAATTAAACAAATCTAAGCTTAAAAAAAGTAATAATTCATCAAGACCCCCTTATCCTATGTGTCTTATTTAAAAAGTTGGCAGTGAACAGAACTAGGGATGCCAGCGATTATTCGATTATTCGTTACAGTCTCCATAATCGAATATTATTTTTAAAAATCGATTTTATTAATATATTTTTTTATTAATATTTATGTTTTTCTTTTTTTTCCTGGTTTGGTTTCAACCAAAATATAGACTAATGCTAATAATAGTAATAGTATTAATAATTGTAAATGACCATTGATCACACCACCAGTTTGTTTTACTGTAAACTTGGAGGAAGCCAGCAGCGCAGAGTGCTGCAGCCTGCTACACACCGACCCCGCCCCTCCCCTCTCCGTCGTGGAAGGAGGCGGTTTCCTTGAGTTTATGGCAAACGTGGAACCAGATTACAGGGTCCCGGGCCGTACTCTTATCAACTGTCTCAAAGGTGTCGATAACCACCGACGGGTGGACGGCACTCACAACTGAATCCTATGTTACCATAACCTGACATTATATCGATAGTGAATGGGAGATGAAGAGTGCGGTTAATTTAGCTGAGAGGCTCCGCAGTGCTCTGTGCCCTCGGAAAGGGTTTTTTTGGCGGCAGGACTAATCCTTAACCGGCTGCGCTCTCGCCTACACCCATACATACACACATAAAGTAGGCTATTTATTTAATTTATTTCAATGATGCTATTATTAATACTGTTAATACTGAAGAGCCCTTTTGTACCATGTACACGTTTCAGTAAAAGAAAACAACGGAATACCATTTGTCAGTGTTTTTTTTTTCCTCCTCCCCGGGGGGGGGGGGGCGATTAATCGATTAATATTCGCCAGGGCTGTCCGATCTTCGATTTTGGTCATGGTCAGTTTCTGGCATCCCTAAACAGAACCTGTGAAGTAAATGTGGGCTCCTCAGCGCAACTTGGGGGCCCGAAATGACACATTTGAACCTATTTTATTTTGGTAACACTTGTGGGCACTTAGAAATGCTTTGTATTCATGGTTTCCAGTCCCCCACCCATTTTTGTGAAATAAACTGAAATTCTACTTGCAAGTCTTTCTTTTTTTCTGATTTATGGGATTATAATTGTTTTATACTGCATTAAAAGACATGTTTGAGTTGGCTCTTTTTCTCATTATGATTAGGCTGTTTCCATTGCAGTCAGGAATTAAATATGGCAGAAAAAAGGAGGCCACAGTAAGTCAAATGTGACAAAAGCAAAAAATGCCCTGAAACAGCTCCGGGTTAAGAGTTATTAGTCTTGTTCAGGGTTTCCTTTGACTGACCTGGTACCAAGAGTAAGCTCTGTCCGCCGGGTTGATGAGGATGGTGATGATCTTGGCTTTGGGCAGGAGAGCTGCGGCCCTTTGAGCAGCCACCTCCGAGTCAAAGTAGTTGGCACTCTTCTCAAAGTAATAGTCTGAACTAGTGTTGGAGGGCAGAGGAAAGTACTCCATGTACCTGGATAACACACAGCAAACACAAACATACAAAGTGTTACAAGCAGCCGGAGTTGATCTGGTCAAACGTACTCTCCGTAGATAAGGATAGTTTCTCTGTGTGCTGTGTGGACGATCGGCCATGTGCAACAGTGTGTCACCTCGCACACAAAAAACACAAACATCTAGCAGCAAGTAGAATGTTAGTATTTGGGCAGCCTGCTCAGATAAATATCAAGCCGGCCAAGAAAGTGTTGTTGTGCTGTTTGTGTTGTGATGCATGAAGCTTCTCATTGATGCAGGGTTCAAATCAATTAAACCTACAGGCACATTTAAAACACTGAATTACATATCTAACTAAATAGGTGTTCATTTTCGTTGCTTGGCTTGATCTTAGGGATTTATCTAATGAGTGTATCTGTTGTTCTGTTGGGACCTAGCCTCATTTGCATTTTGATTCTTGATTTAATTTTCATTTAACAGATCATGGAATTTAATGAGAAAGTAAGAACAGGGCTTATTTGTACTTAAAATGCTTTGGACAATATTTTACCCTAATTTATACTAATTGATATGGAAAGGAAATATTTGAGATTCAGAAGTTTTACTCCTAAAATTAACCGTCAATTTAGCAACCAAAACTTGGAAACAGTACACATAAAACCCTGAAAAAACATGATTCCTAGAAATGAGATGCAATGTTAAATGTGGTTGGTAGATGCTGCCCAGCACAGCCCTGTTATAAAACACTGAGGAGAGTGTGTGTTGTTTCCTACCAGTCAATGCCTCTGTGGTAGTTGTGCCCATTGAAGAACTGGATCTCCTCAAAGGTCTCCTTGCTTGGATAGTTACTGGTCAGGTCCGGGTGCATGCCAAGAAACAAGTAGAGAGCTGTCGTCCCTGAGAGGCGGGAAAAAGCCGTGTAGAAAAGATGAAAGAAAATAGCAAAAGGTTAAAGGGAGTGCATATCCTGTAACACCCTGAAAACAAATCACAATCTACTGCCATTCCCTTTGATTTTCAAAGACATATCAAAACCTAATTCAACCCACTTAGAACATCACTCAACTTCTGCTTTGAACTGAGTGATGAACTTCAGATCTAATCATTTCCAACTCCTCCTGTAGGGGGTGCTGAAGCACTGTGTCTCACCTGTCTTCTGAGGCCCGATGACGAGCAGTTTGGGGAAGCGGTCACATGTTTTCTCTTTGGACCAGATGTCCTTGTGCCTTTTGTCCTCACAGGGATCCTGTAGCCACGAAAAGATAAACATTCCTTTGTTTTAGGTGTGGTTCTAACAGAATTCATACAAACAAATACATACATTTAACGAGACAAAATAACGCAAGTTTAGGTTCGTCTTGATCTAACAAAGGAGACGTATTAAATAAAATATGTTCAGATGGGTACCAACAGAGCTCTCCATACATTAATAAATCATTGTATTACTCATTGCTTAAGACATACACACCCTGTTTCTGCATATTGGACGCACTGAGAAGCATTTAAGCTATTACTGCTTGACGTCATATTTTAAGGGATGCAATGTGTTTTGTACAATAGTTGTCTGCCTTACTTTTCTGTTATTGCATCATTCCATCACTGACATCTGTAAAAAATGACTACTATATGCTAATTTCACATGTCAAAAATCTTCCTCACCTGCCAGAGTGGATCCCTCTCAGAGGGGAACAGGCTGAAGTACTTCTGGGCCAGCTGGATGGGGGGCAGGGTCTGTATCTTCAGGTTGGTCCACGTCTGGAGGAACATCACCAGGCTCTTAAAGGTGTACAGGCCGAGCCGATCGTTCCCGTAGTTTGACAGATGGGTCATGAAGATACTAATCTGTGAATGGGAAGGAACAAGCAGAGTAATATTTAGAAGGAGGAAAGTTAACTCAGTTTGGTTTAGGTGGTATGAACTGTGTATATTATTTAAACACTGAATGTTAATGTCCTGTCCCTATCCTGTTACTGAACTGCTAATTTAGTGTTTGAAGTAATTTGCTGTTTGTTCAAGTCTCTTTCCTATATGTGACATTTCTTATGTTGTTTGTTGTTTTATTTTAAGTCTATTTTTTTGTATTTCATGTGAGACTGCTATGATGCCATTATGGCCAGGAATCAATAAGAATATCCTGTTAAAATAAATAAATAAATAAATAAGCAGTAATGATATTTAGTTGGCGTTGAAACAGTTGATGAATGGCTTTGTCAACCGACAAAATGTCAAACCTCACAGATCCTTTAATTACTTCAGAAACTAATCTCTTTAGTGCAAGAGGAATATTTACAGCAATCAAAAACTGTTGCAATGTTCATATGAGCGCCTGGTTATGGTTTTATGGAAATTCTGGACTGATCCTTCAAAATGGGGCAGTATCCCTTGAAAGTCACTGAAAACAAGGATGAATGCTTCCCTTTCAGGCTTAAACATATGCACCAAATGTTGTGGAGAAATGGATACATGGGAAAAAACAGTTTAAAAAACAGGTTAAAAAAGGTCAGCCTTTAAGAGGAATACAACTACAGACTATACAGGGTAACATTTATATGGTATTTCTAAAAGTATTAAAAGTGTTGTGGGAATGCAAGTTACCCATTGCTTGGCCGATTGGTAAAACATTAAACAGAGAGCCTGGTTCTTGAAAACAAAACGTATATCGTGAGGATGAAAGCTTAGGAGCTGGTCAATATTTGGGAGATATTTTTGGAATGTGTTAAACATTCTGACATTGAAGAGGCACTGGTCTGAAGACATTTGGTCATTTTTGCTGTGAGTAATGTGTGTCGAACCCTGTCTTATATGTGGGACAGCATTTGAATTGTATTTTCTTTTCAAATTACATTTTTATGTCCAATTGCTGAACATAAAGTTTCAGCTTTAATCCTTTTTTAGTTAATTATTCATGTGGATTCAGATGTATTATTATCATTACTTTTTGTAAGTTAAAAAGTGCAATAGGTTATATTTGAGGAGAGTTCTAATATGCATGCACACTGTGCTTACACATGTTTATAAAGTAACCTTTTTTGATCATCGCAAAACAAAACATGCTGATGAATGTGGCGCTAGATAAAAGAGGCTTTCATAGGAGGGTAGAAACAGAGAGCACGACGCAGACATCACTGTGTGAGTCACTGACTAGTCATTGTCCCGTCCCTCGTTTATATTTCAATTCACACCAGCAGTGTAATGGGTTTCCAAGCGTGCAAGACAAAAGCTGTGCTGTGTGGATGTGAATTTCACTCACAGGGTTCAGTAAAACAGTGAGGAAGAGCTCTCCTCCATTGATGAGCTTGTCCAGTTCGTTCGGGCTGCCTGGGTAGTCTTTGTAGAAGATGGTGTGTGTGAAAAGACCACACGTCTGCCTGGGCAGCACCTGTAATTCAAACAAACACAAAGTTACAACAAAAAACAACACACATCCAAAAGAAATCACGAAGAAGTTCATTCAAACAAATAAACACACACCATCAGCCCTCCGCTGAGAGTGGCGCCGCCAGTACTCCAGGCGGTTACCACACACATTGTTTGCTCTCAATAACATTCATATTATGCAGCTCATCTAGCCAAAGCAAACCTCTTATTCACTGTGAGTCTATATGGAAATTCATGGAAATGCGTTTACAGTTTGGAGTGTCTGGGGAAGTGAATATCAATCATCAGTAAGCAGTGGGGACTGTCCATTCAGACGGCGTTATCTGAAGGACGCGAGTAAAGCTCCGAGACCACACAGGCTGACTGAATGCCAACACTACAAAGAAACTGGACTGAGGCTGCAGGCTTTCCTATCAGCGTTGAAGGTCAAACCAGGAAAGAATAGATACCATTTTTCTTCTTCTTCTTTGAAACCTCTTGAATGTAATCTCTTCGACTTTAATTCGGCACTCATAACTTATTTTATTCAGCACCGGCTAGCGCTGTGAAGTTGAATAGAGTGCAGTTTTTTAGGAGTGTTGACATTTCAGTGATTGGTTGTGTGCAGACACTTGCTATGCTGTTGCCAAAGATGTCCGTCTTCGTTATGGCACTGAAGCCTGCGGGGCAGCGCTGCTCCGACAGGTGTCTCATGCAACATCGGCTCACTTCACTACACTATCATCTCATAGCAAGACTAATGAGACGATTGCCTTTCTCAGGACTTCTGTTGCCTCAGTGATATACGCCGTAAATGAAAATAAGACTCTGCTCGGTATCTTAGGGGACGAGACTTAACACTAGAACCGCCAATCGGGTCAATTTGACCCAGAGCTGTTTTTTATTGTATGTAACTTTTTTTCAATCAAATATTAAAGTCTCCCAGTCCGTGACTTTTCCTGAAAGTGTGTTATGTAGCACCCTATGTTGTTAAAAATGGTCAATATGAAGTCAGATTGAAGAAATCGCCAAAAAAATTGCCATTTATACCTATTTCCGCCCAGCGGGTCATATTGACCCCACCCCTTTTCATATAAACATGACGTGTTGCTATAGCAACGCCTTTTGTCTACTGCAGTTCCTTATAGATTGAGAGATAGATTGAGAGAGAGAGGGATAGATGGATAGATATATTGATAGATAGTTATAGATAGAGAGAGAGAGAGAGATGGAGACAGTCTGTAGTGAAGGAGTGCGCTCCCGCTCACGGGAGACTGCTCGCGCTGCGCTCCGCAGCAAACAGCTGTGGGGCGAGTTGAAAGTACGTTATGCTGGCCGGGGTGTCTAAATAATGCTTCCGGGCCAGCGGGCCATTTATAATGTCGAGCCCTGTCATATGAAAAGCTGAGAGTCCACAGATTCTATTTGTATACGTTTCATCCCTGTGCGATCAAAACTCACTGTTCAATAAAACATTTTACCTTGAAAATCAATGCATTCTAATAGCGGGTCAATTTGACCCAGGTGGCAGTTTTAGGTATACAAAAACCTCTGGCGGTTCTAGTGTTAAGAAAGCAGAGGCGGAGAGGAAAGTTGGATGATGGACAAATGCAGGATGGAGAGTAGCTGCTGGCGAGAATAAGCACAAAAGAACTGGAGGAGGTGGAGATGGAGAGATGATTAATGAATGAAGGATAGCATATGTAGATGGAGAAAGAGAACCCTGAAAGAGATTATTAGCTCAAGGTAATGGATGTTGAGAAGTCAAGTGGAGGGAAAGCATCGGCCAGAGGTAACGAGCTAATGAGGCCTTATGGATGCGGTGTGTATGAAAAGTGTTCTTACGCTAATGCCGCTGTGGATGAAACCTCTGCGGAAGCGGGCGGGCTTCAGGTGGGGGTATTCCTCCGTGCTGGTCACCTTGATGCCCCACACCTTCTTCCAGGCGTCGTACAGCTGCAAATGAACAGGGTAGACGCCAGAGTGGTGGGGCGCCACCGCATAGCCCATGTTGGTGGGGATCCCATGCTCCTGGAAGAGGGAAATACATGAGAGAGAGTTAGGAGTCAGAGAGAAGAGCAAATTCTAAAAAAAGAATTCTACCTGTAATGTTCCCAAGATATTAAGGCTCTAACGGATTTTTTATAAAATTAAACCACATTTTTTAAACGTTTTATAGCCAACATATTTTTTTAACATTCATTCATTATCACAATTTTGTAGTTTATTTTGTAAAGGCCACTCCCCCGCTGGGTTCAGATTGTCTACATAAACATGAGGTATTCAGGAAAATTATGCTTCTTTGTAATGCAGCTCAAATTCATTATATAGTTTACGCTTAGCTCTCTTTAATTCACATCAGACCTTATTAAGTTACCTCCTACTGCTGATGCCTAACGTTTCATGTGTTTAAAAGGCGAAACGGGATGGAAAAAAATGCCAATGTAATTTTTCTTCCTTTCACTGTCAGCATATATTTTTTTATGTTTTCACGGGAGTAAGTGAACATGAAGGAGCCTTCACAGAGAGCTGTGAGATTTAGGGCAGACACATCTCCAGTCTGACTGAGCCAGCTAACAAACCCCACTGTGTCCTCCTGTCCTCTGGAAAGCATGAAATCTAATGGCAGTTGCAAATATATTTTTGACTGGGATTTAAAACAAAACATGACTTTTTATGGCTGCACTGCTAACACTAGTTGTTCTTTCACAAAGTGTCTTAAACCACACTTGCGGTTACTTCAATAACCCAAGGTATTCAACCTGGATATAAATCTTAAGATTACAACCGTAGAAAATAATTAACACCTTGCACACATGATAAGCAAGGATAACTCAGCGCTCACCCAGAGCTGTGATCCGACCTTTGCCCCTTGTGACTCACCATGGCAAATCTCTTGTTGAGCAACATCTGCTCAGCCAAAACGGACTGGTTGTGGAAAAGATGGGGCTGCATGTGGCTCCACATGTGAGGAAACCACCAGAACTCCTTCACGTAGGAAAGCAGCAGGTCGTCTCCCAGGTCCTCCTCATCAGATCCTGGTCATAAAAGAGAGGGTGGAAAGAAGGGAGAGGAGGGAGGTTAACAGAAGAGCAAGGGGTGAGGGGTTAAAAGGAAATGGAAAAAGAGATAAAAATGGACATGGACAAAGAAGAGGAGGAGGTGAAGTGGGGTCAGGGAGGAAATGAAAGTGTGAGGGGAAAGAGAAGAAGTTCAAATATTAAATTGAAGCACAGAAGCATGTAAGGGGAATAACGGCACCAAAATAAAGTTAGGGCGTGAAGTAAAGAAGAGAAGTAGAGAAAATTGAATAATGTGAATCGAAACACAGAAATGGTATCTTTTTACTTTTAGAGTATGATCTTATCTCGGCTTGATTTAACAGCAGCAAAGGTTTTTCTTCACAGGCAGCATCTTACCAGCGTGAAAGAATTTCCCTGAGTAGCCCAGATTGAAGGTGAAGTTGGGCACATGGGTGCGCAGCTCCCTTTGAGTCTCCAGCAGGGCCTGAAAGGGTGGGAGGAAAGGAGAGTGAGTCAAACCACGTTGTGCTCATACTGGTGCACGAATGCATTAATGAGGATTCGTGAACACCGAAGCGCGAGTGTGCCCACATACATATTTCATTCTGCAAGTTTCTTTCGGTAAACATCCAATATCCACTCCCTGTTGCCTCACTCCTCTCCTCCATTCTGTTTGATATTTATCCTTCCTCTGATTCGGGTGTTTGTTTCATTTGATCTCCATGCTGGATGAAATTCCCAGCACACACCCTCTCTCACACTCACAGATTTCTCCGGTCTTGTCATCGTGTGATTCGTTCCTAAAAGCTCGCTGTTGCGCTGCCAGTGAGGAGTCTTGATGCAAGTTACATATTTTCGTCTTACACCCTCTGCCTCCACATGTGATCAGGCTGTTCTGCTCTGAGGGGACACAAGCAAGGAGCTTTTCAACATTCTTTGTATGTCCCTGGGCCCCCTGAAATATTCATCGCTGTGGAGCTTCTGTGACAGTGTGAGCAGTGGGGCCTGTCAGCTTTGAGCGGCCTACTGGGACGAATGCATTGAAAAGGAGAAGGGGAGCGAGGAGACGAGGTTTCTGTTTGACTGGCAGAGGGTGGCACAGGCTATGTGTGAGGCAATCTTATATTTTAGCAAAGAGCTGTTTAAAAAAACACTGGTTTATGAATACATTAGTGGGTTCAGTTACAATTCTGATAAAGTTTCAACACTCATGCAGCAACTCACCTTCACATCAGGCACCTTCATGCGTGTGCCCTCTTTGCCCACAAAGATGTCGTCTATATCCACCAGGACGTAGCGCTCCAGGGACAACGAGAGCCTCTTCCCCGTCAGAAAGGCCACAGCGTCCACGAACACCAGCTTGTGCAACCAGAAGACCAAGTTGTTGCCGAACAGGACCCTCTGGATGCCGTCATGGAGCCCCAGGTCCTGCACCACAGACGGGAGCAGAGCAGCGTTCTGCCCCATTGATGCCACGCTGTCAGCTGATTGGGTCTTGGCCAGCAACACAGGCTCGTATGTTGAGTGGTTGGATTGGAAGACAGTCCAGTCATCCCCGGGGAGGGGACCTGGCAGGGGCTGCCCGGATCGAGTGATGAAGAGCAGGGGGGACTTGGGGTTGACAGTGCAGTCCTTCAGACCCAAGTTGGAGTGAAGGAAGAGGGGGAAGCCCTTCAGCTGTGCACTGAGCAGACTGTTTTCATTGGCCTGATCAACGGAGAGACAAGAGAGAGAAACAGATGCATCATACACCACAGTGATGAAGACAGAAATGTATTGGATATAATTCCCAAATTTCTCCAATCATGTGTGAAATAAGGAATGTCAGGCCTATTCGAACGTGAAGGCATCAGGCAGCTTCTACCTGCTACGCTCAATCTGCTGTGCCCAGAGATTGCAGTTGAAATGAATAACCTCCTGCTGTGTCCTCTAACATTCAAAGATTTAGAGTTCAGCGATTATTCATAGAAATGTCTCTCTCCATAATGCGCCTTTCTCAGATACTCTCACATCTCTACAGCCACAGATACATAAGTCTGACTTCCTCTTAATATCTTACCTCAAATGTCACCAGAATGCATGTGTGGGCGTCAGAAAGAGGATCATAAATATGGAGCTAATTTCCTGCCATAACTCCACAAACAAACTAAACAGGTTTTACAAATGCCTTATGATTCACTAACAAACACAATGTGGTTTGCAAACACAAAACACCATCTACAAACTAATGCATTTAGTTTTGCGGAATATTACTGCCAAAAGTCACGTGAGTGAGTCACGTGACTTTTGGCAGTAATATTCCGCCGTGAGAAGAAAAAGATTTGTACTTGTAAAAAGAAGTGTTGTAGTTGTAAAAAAAATGTGTGTACTTGTAAAACCTATGCTGAATTTGTCTCTGAAACATGATTTATTAGAAAAATGGTATGTGTTTATTTGATAGACACGTTTTTTCTTTGCAAAACTAAATGCATTAGTTTGTAGATGGTGTTTTGTATTTGCAAACCACATTGTGTTTGTTAGTGAATCATAAGGCATTTGTAAAACCTGTTTAGTTTGTTTGTGGAGTTATGGCAGGAAATTAGCTCCATACATAAAGTTGACATGCATTGTGTGGTGTCAACATCTCCACACAGATTGGATTTGGAGGCAGATAGAAATATGTGAATATTTAAAAAGATATGATGACACATTGTTGGCCCCACTGACCCCATTGCTGTATGTGTTGATATTATAATTGTGAAATCAACCAATTTAATTATTAATTTTTTCCTTTGCTTTTCTTCTGACCTTAATTAAACCCAATATGAAGATACATTTGGAGTTCTGGCCTTTCTTTCCAGAAACTGGGCTTGGAAAAAATGATGTTTAAAACATTTTATCTAGCAAATGTTTCATGTTTGTTGTGTTTTATAGCCCCTAACTAAATATACCTTTTGTTCACCAAAAACGGATTCACAGCACAGTGCGCAATTCCCAGAGAAAGACATTTACAGAATGTAATCCATAACAAAGATGTTACGTATGCTAAGTGTCCCTCTTATTAACAAACTGCTGTAAAAAAAAACAATAACAGAAATACAACTCAATTAGTATTATACAAGTGTGGATAAAGGGCTATCTGTATTTTTGCATAAATTAATCTGTTTCTCTATGTATGTTTTATTATTGAAATCTCCAAGAAAGAGAGTACTTGTCGATAGTGGACTTCTGCAGCATGTCATCAGTTCAAAATGATGTTTATAAGCAAGTCTAGGAAAATTAGGAAAGGTGCTGCACCAAGATAATAAGTATTTTAAGTATGGTTTTTGAGTAGTTAAAGAGGGCAAAACACACAGTAAGAGTTAATATAAAAACTTCACATAAACAAATATTTTTGATATAAATTCTTGTTCTAAAATTTGGTTTAAACGAATTGCGACCCAATGTATGTAAGATAAGATAGATCTTGCATATTGGTAATGCAACACAAATCAATACATATGTTTGTAAAAACCTCAAATTGGGCATACAGTCATCTCTTGGGTTAATATAGCAGAGCAGCGCTGTGTTTCCAGGTCATTGGGATGCACCCCCTCGCTCTACTTCTCCTCTCCCAATAGCGGGTAAATCCCACCAGGCTCTCATTCCTAACCTTCACCTACACCGCCTTACATCACGGCACCACCATCTATTCCTCCATATCTCTATCTATATTCTTTCCATGGCTCAGAGATGGTGATTAAAACTATAAGACCTGAAAATAGGCCTCAGGCAAACAGTCTCAGCTAGGGATAACAGAGAGAGAGAGGAGAGACAGAGTGAGAGAGATACAGAGGAAGAACGAGGTACAGAGAAAGCAGAGAAACTAAAGCAAAGAAGAAAAAACAAGAGACTTGGCAAGAAGAGTAAAGTAGACCAGATAGCAGAATAAAGGAAAACAAGAAATAGATAGAACATCAGAAAGAGTGATATGGACCAGGCAGGTCTTTCCAACCGTGTGAATCCAATCTCCTTAGAGACGCTGGAGCCAGATGGACAGGGCAGAAGGTGTCAGTGAGAGGAGGGAGGGGGAGGGGGGAGGGAGGGAGGGGGAGGGAGGGAGGGAGTGTGGTGTTGTCCTAACCTTGAAGAAGCCAATGATGCCCACTCCATATTCCACGCAGTACTTGTCCAGCAGCTCTCGGTTCCAGGCGTCCAAGTTAACATACTTGAGAATGTTCTCATAAATCACCAGAGTGAAACGCCCCCTCTCTTTGTCCGTCAGTGTGGGCATGTCCCCTTTACCGGGGGAGATTTCAGTCCGGTACCTGAAGCGGCCAGACTCCAAGATGGCCACAATCTCCTGACCCAGTTGAGAATACTGGCTTTCCACAAACACCAGAACCACAGGATCTGTCCTGGCCCCTCCAGGGTCCGCCCCCGGACCCCCCGGGACGCCCCGCAGAGGAAGTAGGCGTGACGGAGTGACCCTGGGGTCGTCGGAGTCGGCGGAGGCTCCCTCTGCCCCCGACACGCCCCCTCCCGACGGCTCCAACTCCCGCTTGACGCCATAGAGGAAGTAGGCAGAGATGAAGACACTCACGGTGCAAAAGAGGAAGAGGAGGAGGAGGGAGGTCTGCAGAGGGAGGAGACGGACCAGCCGACGGAGGCGTGTCACGCATCCCAGCATCGTCTCACGCCACACCACTCCGCCCCACCAGCCCAGCAACACGGGGACAGTCTATCTCGGTGAGGGTAGAAAACAGCGAGCAGGGGTACCTCACAACAAACTCAGTCTTTCTATTGAGTTAAACACAAACGGCGTCAAGGGAGCAGCTGCAGCAGCTACTGGAGAAAGAAATGAGACGGTCTCACTTTGGCTCTCCCTCATATTGCAGCGCTGCTTATGTCACCATGGCAGAGAAATAGGGGGCCTTGGACCGCTGGTACACACTTGCGCCTTAGAGGGAAGGCTGGCTGCCCGAATCACTGGTGGAGAAAGATGATGGAAGACTCCATCACCTGTCCATCATGTGAACCTGCCAACCATGTCCCGGTGAGATTTCCCCCCGCTCTTTTGATTGGAGAATGATCTCTTGAGAAAAGCAATGTCATGCAGGTCATCTCAGCATTCCCTCAGGATCGAATCTCATCACCTAGAAAACAACAAAAAGAAGAAAATGATGTCAAAATCTTAAAGCACAGCAACGGTTTCTATAGAACAAACGACATATTGCTTTCTGTTGTTGTGTGGGTTTAGCTGTGTGTGGGAGATGTGTGTATACTGCCAGTGCCAACGCTCTAAAAGTTCACTTCCAAAGTAGTCCCTGCATTCACCTACACACAGTTAAAGCTGCCAATTTCCCCCCACACACACACGCGCTCATAACCCCTGTGTACGCAAACAAAAACACACACAAAAAACATTCGCTCACGCAGCCTCCACACAATCGATAGGCAGAATGTGAGTGACAACAAAGGCTGAGGGCGAGCCAATTCCTGATTCAGTCCGATAGGAATGTGCGACTGCATACAGGTGAAGCCATCACCCGCGGGGACACTCGCCTTCTATTTCCCTCAAATCCTCAACGGTATCACGCCGAGAATGGAGAGCAGGAGAAAAGCAAGCATTCGGTAGGGAAGCAATCCAAGAGCAGAGGAGTGGGTGACAGTGACAGAGAGACCTAGCAACAGTAAGATCCTTTACTCCGGGAGAAACCCCCTTATCACACTCAATATACACCCCTACCCACTCTGCAGACCTATCATAATACTCCAGCCTTTTAGTCAATCTCCATCAAGCCGAGTGAGGAAAGTACAAGATGCAGCATGGAAATGGTGTGAGCTAGTCACTTACAAATACATCATTTCTGCATTTAGGGGCTTGTGGAGAAAAGAGACAGAGCTGCATTACCTTTGCATGGTAACGCTCTGTCCATTAAGCTAGAGAGCGACTGAGGTGCACACATTAAACCCTTTATAAAACCCTAGATACCACATTAGAGTAGAGTCACAACCCTCTCAACCCAAAGACATTAAACTGTGACCACCAAACCCATCAAGACTCATCCGACACAAATCAGACATAAAATAGATTTGATAATGCCATCAAAGGGTTTGTTAGTAACACTATAAACTGAGGTTTGATTAAAAGGGGGCTGACATTAAAAATACAAAAGTGGCCATACTGTGCTCAGTGCAGTGAATCCTATGAGCTGCAAACATCCATCTGATAAATTTACAATCAATAAAAGATTTTTCACGGCCTCATTGGAGATAAAGCTCAGATCATTTCATACACTCCCTATAGATATTCCTTTGATTGAATAATTTATCATTCATATAAACAGAGTACTACTAAATTCAGCCCATATAGTGTCCCTTAGATGTAATCAAGGTCAGCATTCTCTTGTGTAGCTCTGCCCCCTCCAGCCTTCCAGCTAAGCTTATCAGGACGCCTTCGATGTCCCTGCAAGAGCAGAGGAAGAAATCACACTTCCATTTCTCTGAGTCGTGTCCAAGTTTCTTCTTTGCAGGGAGGCAGAGTCTAATGTAAAGAGAGGCCGTGAAAAAACAGTGGGCGTTCAGAGAATGTATCGCAGCCAAGCAGACAAAAACCAACAGCCCTGGTCTCTTGAAGATCCCCCCGGTACCTTGTTTGTTTGTCTTTTAAAGGGTATCGGGGTTCGTGTCATGGCATATCAAAGTATGATTAGCCACAGGAAGCGACTGCTGCTAGAAACAGTGAAGCAGAAGAGAAGCCAGGGGAGACAACACCCGACAACAGTTCTCAAGGTCTTTTGAAGAGAGGACTTTTGTTTGCAACAAACAATACAAAAATAATAATTTAAACTTTCTCATAAAAAAAATTCCTTTCAAAAAGAAATTGGCCTCTATATACCTCAATATTATTGGTCAATGTTTCCAAGCTACCTGTTTTACTTGTGCATTGTGGATTTTTCCTACAATCAAACAATATTTGTGTTTACTTTAATTGTTTAAAACTTGAAAAAACACTTCAAATAAAGAATTGGTCACCTTTTCCATCTCCTTCACTGGTGCATTGCTGCATTTCTTGGCGCACTACCGTCACGTGTACATCATTGGAACGGTGTAAAACCATCACATCATGATGCGTACCATGATGCCCTTGTGCAGATGCATGAGACGTGTTGTATATTGATAACTTTATCAAAAAATGCAATAATTTAAAACAAATCCAGCTCCACTCTTTAGAAAGAAGGTCACCTTAAAGTCATTTTCTGTTAATGATTCATCTGAATGGATGTTATCTCGGTCTGAAGGGCGACAATGAGCTCTGCCCTGACTCTACGGGCACTGTTGACAAGGCTTAGGAGCAGATTGAATGTCGACACAACACAAACAGAGCAGAGGCACAGAAAACCTCACTTCTTGCCCAATTCGCAGCAGTGATGACCGCCTCCCAATGTTGACCTTCAGACTGAGCCACAGAGAGCTACAACCAAAGGAAGGAAGGCAAAGGGAGAGTGTGAAAGCCTGAGAGGGGGAGTCAGAGACGTCACAAATAGAGGGAAAGCTCAAGGCCTGGAGTGTGAAGCTACAGCTTTGAGATTGGGTCAGCTAAATAGAGAATACATTACATTAGACTATAATGGAGATGAGGATATAGCACTGACCAAACAGAATAATGGTTAATGGATCTTAAATGTCTGCACGGCACACCCATATCACCTAATGTGTCTTCTACTTCCTGTGCTATGTATACCTTAGAAGAAGCCAAGATACAACCGCAAACATCTCCGTACTCCTTCCGCCAAAATAATTGATGAAAAGTGTAGAGCAGGAAGAAAAGAGAACATGAATATTTCATGTTTAGCTGATGAGAGGTATAGCCAGCAGACATCTCTCTAAGGTAAAGAGCAGCCGAAAGGTGCGTAGAGACCAGAGTGTTTCAGTCTGCCACAGAGAGTCAGATGGCAGATGGAGACTAATGCGTACCTGATAGCCAACCGTTTTTATTCTCAAAATATGGAAAGAGCAGAGGCTGAGTATGAGCTCTGTAATTGTGCACGTGAACTAAATGTTTCCCTAAATGGAGATGGCAGAAAGACCAATAACAGGAAACAAAGAGCAGCAAAGTGAAAGGAGAACATGAATGTAAAAGGGAGACAAAAGCAGATTAAAGGACAAGATGATCGACAACCAAACCGTGATAAAAAACAAAACGGATTGGTGGGAGAAAGGAGCAGGAAATTCACCCCTAAGGCAACCATAAATCTCGAGGCTTTGAAAACATCAATTAAAACAGTCCCCTCGTTATTTTATAGCAGCTGAAAGATGGTGACAGAAGGAAGTGGCGGCATAAACAATAGCAGGTGACGGCCGAGAGGACAGACTAATGCTTTTCCTCGGGGTGGGTGGTCACTAAAACCCGCTCCCTCTACATCATGGGAAGCAGGCCAGAACCATACTGCTAGATTAATGAGAGACGATGAGGAACCGGGCAGCAGAGCCTCAGCTGTAACAACCCCCTGGATAAACAACGCTAAGGTTGGCCATATGTAGCCTCACACGTCCTGTCCACTCTTCCCCCCCCCGCCCCCCCCCCCCCCCCCCGCCCCCCTCCTCCTCCTCCTCCCTCCCTGACACTGCTGTTGCACTTCTTTTAAAGTGTGTATAGGACCAAGTGTCCCAGGGCTTGTGAAGAGTGTTAGTACATTAACACTGTCGGCCAGGGTCGGACTAGCCGTGGGTGATCCCTTCGACAAATAAACGTTTAAGAGGAGAGCTGGACCCTCAGAGCCCCTCAGGACATAACAGTATCCCCTTCTCTCCCCCCGCTGCCCCCTGTCTCCGACCCCTCGCCACTGACTGACAGAAATAAACGATGACCCTCTGTGTTCAATCACCACAGGCCTTGGCAACCGCACGCTCTCCATGGAAACGGCGGAGTTACGTTGTGTTCAGAGGCATGGAAACTGTGCAGAAGGAAATAGAGAGAGGGCGGTAATCCATGGGACACTCGTCAAAAGGCTACTGTGGTTGTCACTTTTCTGTCTTTGTCTGGGAATCAAAGTGCATGTACCACAGCGGCTCGATCACAGTGGGGACACGCCCGAGAGACTCATTAAGAGAATCAAAATTGTCCCTCTACAAAAGCATGTGTGTTTTGTTCTTCTTTTATTCCTGAGCAAATATTCGTGAGCTCTTGTGCAAACACTCAGGCTTCACAAAGGACAAAAACAACTTTGATCTGGCCGTTTGAATTGTACATGGGTCAAGGTTAAGAATTGGCAAAAAAAGACGCCAATGTAATCCCCAATCGGTAATCCTGTTAATCTCGACACTGCAAACGGCACCAAATGTGCTCATGCCAGCTCTGTTACTGTGTGAGATGCCTTGAAGGGATTAAGAAAAGAGACACAATAGAGTGATGAAGGCGGGGATTGAACATTGTATTGAGAGTGATCAAAATTCGATGTTATCTTTACTCCTCGCTGTGTCGGAAAAAGGGTGCACGAGTTACTCAACCGTAATAAACAGCGACAAGACCACTGTGCAAAATTCTGCACCACAAGCAGCGAGAAGCAAACCTAAAGCGAATTTCTGTATTTGCATTCAGCCTCCTACCCTTTCTGGCGAGAGATTAAACTTCAAAAAGCACAGTTTTTCATATTTCTTTTAAAGCACATCTAAAGCAACAAACAAGCACCCAGGAGAAGCAGGGGCTCGCCTTCTTAAAGAGGTTACATCTTGAAAGCCACAGTCACAGGTTTTTCTTCCTTTCCTTAAGCCAGCCTTGGCATTCATCAATATAGAATCAATCAATCTGAAATTTGAATTTCATTTATGCATTCATTGTGGTGACTGCGATTAAAGGCTTAGACCATGAAATAGTGTGGAACGCGTCACCGTATTTTCACTCCAGCTTGAGCCTCCCACCCTACAGCCAGCCTGAATGCACAAGCAGGCAGCTTCATTTTAGTTGCAAACATTAACACCGACACTTCCCTCTCCCTCTGTCTCATCAATTCATTTCATGCCACTGCGTGAAGGACAGAGGACTCGGGAGGGAAATGTAGTTTTGCCTTCTAATTCCCCAGAAAGTGACTTTCAGACCATTTCCTGTACCAAACCATGCGGCTGAATTATCACATCATTTTTCAGCACCTCAATTTACTGTCCCCAAGACTGAGGCAATTTCACAGAAGAAAAATGCCTTTTCTCAATTTGCCCGTGCCCCTCGAATTGCATCTCAAGGCCCTACTTGAAGACCTCGGTCCCAGCGCTGTCGTAATTGAAATGATTGCAATGTTATTCGTTGACACAGTAATGGGACAAAGAGGCAAAGACTCATCTTTAAATCCAGGCAAGGGAGTGCAATCTTTTCCTAAGAGCAATTATGAATAGAATGGGGATGACAGCTTGAAGTGTGTTCAATGACAATTAGGGCGAATTGGGGGATTTCTGTACCACTGCTGTTCTGTATATATACAGCACAAGATAAAGATCTCAGACTTCCATTACATGAGATCATGTCAGATCACATCAACACAGATATCATCCGCTATGAAGATAACCTGAGCAGGCACAGGCATAATGGCATGATTACACATTCATATTATGTGGGGAAGATTAGGCCCAAGATGAATAAAAACACAGGGCAGAGAATCAAATATACATGGCACTCTCAGAGTCTTTTTCATCTTAGAAAAGGCTCCCAAACCTCCTGTTCCTTTAGATCTGGGATCTCAAGCAGGAGGGATCTGAGAGCGGCAGGAAGTGTAAAATGGATTACCTCACTGTGTGAAAAGCAGTATGGATGAGCTGTGGGAGCCAAGGGAAAATTGTGGCAGGGTGGAGATGAAGCGAGGTAGGGTCATTAGGGAACGGTGGAGCAGAGATGTGAAATGGAGACTTTCCTCAGCGGATATACTCCTCTGGGTGGTGGGGTAGAGTGGAGAGCGCAGAACACCTTCATCAATAGCCTCGATCCCCTCGATCGCAAAAAACAAAAAGCACAGCTTACTCGTGTATAAACACACACCCCCACTCCTCCTGCTGATAACCACCGGCAGCTCACTACCACAGTATATCTATTTATAGACACTCTGTGCCCCATTTACAGGCATTGGGACACTGGATCTGTACAATAAAAAACAGTGGGGGCCATGGAAGACATCATTTGTATACTGCAGACCTTTATTAGTCACTTTTAAGCAGCCAAAAAGGAGTCAGCGACGGCACAGAGAAAAGACAAAGACACGTATAGAAAATACTGTGCTGAAAACTCCATTAGGACGGACTGTTGAACCGTTATTATTTTTGAAACGCCGACAGACCCAAACACGCGAGTTGTCACGTCTAAATTAACTGCCATCCAAGTCATGTGACTACACTGCAGACAGATTATTCAGAGAAAGAGAAATAATTGACCCCACTTTGAAAGCTCTGCACATGATTTCATCTTTGAGTGGCAATACAGAACATTACCCAGCGCCCGCATGAGAGGATCTCCTATGGTGTGTGCAATTGAAATACATAATAATTTCCTTTTTTTGATGGTTCGACATCATGCATATGGATGTCCAGCAGGCTTGAAATTAAAGCGGTGGCATGTTTATGTGTGGAAATTATAGGAAGTACCTGAAGCAATGAATAACCCCCACGCTTTATTTTATTTCATAACAATAAAAAAGCTAAATTCCAAGCAAAGTGGGGTCCACCTAAGTCTATTGGATTTGTGAGAGGAGAAATAGGCTTGTAGAGTCTGGGACAGCCAGTGCATGCACAGGAAGGAGGTGGCTGAGGCAGGAAGGGGTTGGTCATTTATCATTTTTGTCAGTCCTAGTAGAAGAGGGAGGTGGGGCACGGGGGCTTTCATATAAATTGAGTGTAGGTGGAATCAATGTGGCGTTGTTGGCGAGAGGAGGGGGGGAGAGGGAGCCAGATCAATGCTGGTGGGAGTGACTGTTTGTTCCCATTGTTTATCTACTGTCATCTCAGGACGCTGCTGAAGGACAGGGGAGCATGGCGGGCAGCACAACGTCTCCATTGGGACTTAGGATTGGTAATTGGTCTCTCCTTATACAGACAATGAACATCACTCGGAGGTGAAAGTCATACTGCTCGTGTATAAGGCACGTCTGTGTGTGTGTGTGTGTGTGTGAATATGCGAGTGAGCGTGGGAGTTGGGGGGGGTTGTGAGTGGAAGGGAAGGGGCACGAACAGATAACCGTGGTTTCATGGTGCAGTGTCTGCTGATCAAATCAACTTCCTATTGAGCAGAGAAAACCCTATCCTGAGCGGCACAGATTCTCTGACGAAAGCACAACAGTTTTATTAAGACCTTTATACCTGCTGGGGAACAGCAATAACAGATTTGCTGACCTGACTTGAACCAGAGATGCTATCGAACAACAACAACAATGCTCGCAGATGAATAAAAGAAAAACTATCAAACTAATAATAAAACCCCAGGCATGCTGTGACACGGCCAGTGGCACACACATAAACAATATAACCGTCTTATCTACTCAATCATTGTTTCAGAGACTGAGGGGAAACGAGCGTGTATCTCGCAGTGTAATAGGGATAAGAACAATACCTGCTCATGAAATGATGATGAGCTAGATTCGAGGCCGCTCAGTGAATCTCAGGTATTATCATTCCCAGGGGAGCACTACCGCTCCCTTCCTCTTTCCTACCCTCTCCCCCCTTTTCACACCTCCCTCTTCCATCTTCTCTTCTTTCATGTCCAGATAAGAAAAAGCCCGCACTGATCTGACTGTGATTCGCGCAGCAGAAATGCGTTCCCATGGGAATATCACGGTGCGGAAGAATAGCTGACACAAGAGATGAGATTCTGTTGTGCTGCCCATATTTTTGCCTGCAAGATCAAACAGATAGTATTTTTCCTCCTGCATAAAAACATGCTCATAATCATCAGTTCGCTTTCAGAGCACAATCAAAAAACAACAGATAAATGGATGGAAGTGGAAATGTGTCTAGAGGGCCGTATACTGTATGTTTTACATAAACAAACAGTTCACACTTGACACGTGCCCCCCATCGCGCTAATTGCAGGCAATAAATGTGTGAAAACTCCAACTTCACAGAACTGAAATACCCAGCCCCATGATTGGTTTATCGCAATAACAATAATTACACTCCCAATTGTAGCCCCGGTCATGAATGCTATTACAAATCCTGTGTGTGTTTGAAACGGAGTCCCCCTCATAATTTCTGCCTTAGTCAAGGTTTTTAAAACACAACCACAATGAAGCATCGCTACACAGCCCAGTAATACAACGTGGCAGTTTTCACCCTTAGACTGTTTCTTTGCTGTTTGCTGTGATTGTATTATCTACAAAAAGATCTACAAATATAAGATGGATCACCACTGAAACAATCCCACAACATGCTGGTGATGGGAAGGCCACAATAAAAAAATTATTTGTTTTATTGTTTTATGTCCTATATATATATATATATTATGTTGCATTGTTGGAGGAGCTCGGGAAAAGGCACTGATTTTTTAGCTCTATATGTGATGTATGGATATTATTTTCAGAATATTGTTAAAAAAAAATCATAACGATTTATTCAAGGAGGCATAATCAGTGCATTTGCTTCTCAAAAGTTGCATAATAAGTGGAAATAAGAGCAGCTGTGGGAAGGCGTAGAAACTTAACAGCTGACATGTTTGTTTCAAAACTACAAAGGAGGTCAAAGGAAAATGTTAAACCATAACAAGAAAATAGCTTAATTTCCCCTTAGGTTCAGCAATTAAAAAAGGACTGAATCGGGTACAGTAGTGTCTTTGCCAAGAAAAGAGTCCTAAAAAAGGAGAATCTCTGCATTGAAGGACACAAGTGTGACGGCCACGAGAGGCCTCAGGGTTTCATGGCAGAGAAATGGGAGACACTGTGCATTCAAAAACTGTTGCCTGGGGGATTCGCCAGTCACCGTTTTATAACACAGCTGTAAAGAGAAAGCCACTGTGCAAAAAACTTGCATTACAACTCAGAGAGTTTTTGCCAGAAGGCATGGGGGAGAATCTGAAACAAAACTGAAGGAGGTTTAAAAGTGCAATGATAAGTAAATGCAGCTTTTTGGCCATTATAAAAGCTTTGTTTCAGCATAACCTCATCATCCCCACCATGAAGTCTGGTTCTAGTACCGTGCTGTGGAAATGCTTCTTTCAACAGTACTTGGCAACAGAAAGAAAGTACAGGAATTCATCAAGAACCTATAGGAAAAGTACGACAGAAGACAGTGACTTTAGGGAACATTTAACAAACTTTAGCCAAATGCTACACAGGGAATGGTCCTGAAGTGGCGGGGTCCAGACCTCAACCCAATTAAGAATAATCTACAGTTCATGAAACTAGACAGAGCTTGTTTATATGCGCTGGGACAGACCTTTCCCACAGTCATGAGCCAGTGAATGTTGCCAAACTAAAACTAATACTTACTGATATGAATACATTTTTGCGCTATCACTATTTAGTTTGTGTTTTTATCAGTTAATTAGTATAAAAAAACCACTTATATTCAATGTATCCAATAAAAAACCCAAAGGAAGGTGAATATTTCCTCCCACATTATACGTGCTAGGTCTCCTATACCCTGTCTCTCAAGACTCCCATGTTCGCCAAAATTAACACCGCTCTGCCACGGCTCACAGTTCTTTTTTTTACCAGCTCAAGTCTTAAATCGGCAACTGGTGTGGACTCTATGTCTTTTTCTGCCCCTCTCTGAAGCACTCTACCTGTCTCCATGCTGCTCTCCCTTTCTCTGTTCTCGTCCTGGACCAGAGGTTGAGGCATGTGTGGGTGTCACAGAGCTGACAGGTCTATCTGGGCTCTGTCTACTGTGCTGGCTCTTCCCATTTCCCCTCTTCACTGCCTCCTCTACAGCTGCTGTGTATCCTACCATGACACCACGCGCACACATGCACAGACACACAGACACACACATAGAATATCAGCTTACAGAAGGGGGTAGCTGAGGCCTGAGCACAGGGTCAAACCTCCAAGGGGCAGCATGCATGGTGTATGTCCTGGACAACACTTTAAAAAAATAAATAAGGAAATGTTATTTTTATCTTAAGAGGGAACCAGGCCAATGGAGGGAGGGAGGAGCGGAGAGAGAGAGAGAAAGGTGTATTTATGTGGGAAGAGAGCTATGCTTTTTCCTGTCAGTTCAAGGAAAGCCTGTCAGAATTATGGATTAAACGTCTCTGTGCAGCATCGTATACACACACACACTGCCTGACAGTTTAATGGTGTGCATGTATATGTGTACTCAAGTGTAGATGTGTGCACATTTAAGTGTTGCTGGTTGCATTCGGCTTGACGATGTGATATGGGTCGAAACAACCAATCTGAAAAGCAGACTGTCATATAGTGTGTTAGCCATGCAAAATCTAAAATCTGTCTCCTGCCGCCCATCCATAACTGGCCAGCAGCTGCTGAAGTCAACGCGGTTCAGCAGCCACACGCCGTCACCATAAACCCTATGTAACACATTTCTCATTTGCAACGCCTATCAACCATTTGCTCTCCTGAGCACACAAACAGCCGTTTCCACTCTCTCTCTCTCTCTCTCTCTCTCTCTCTTACACACACAAAGATACACACTTCCACACTTGGATTGGTGGGCTGTTTTTCATCCCGCTGGCTGTAACAGGTGTGTGGGGGTAGGAAGTAGTAAGCTGATCCAGCCATGAAGACCAAGTCCTTCCCCTCTCCTGCCAAAACATACCCAGTCCCAGTGCTATCCTTCACCTCCTGAAGGGAAACTTCCAATCAGTTCAGCAGATCAATACAGCCTAGCCTCAGGATACAGGCTCTGAAGTTAACTAGGAGCACTTAAGGAGAGGGGATCTGTATTGATCACAAAGGGTTAATGAGGCCTTGTGTGCTGGCTAGGCTTTTTTGAGAAAGGAAATGTGTGATTCAGTCACTTAGTTGATACAAATTGGTAACTCACTTGATTGCTGCTGAGGATTTTTTGTGACTATTCACAGTGCATCGCCTTGCGTTTTGACAGTCTCCACAGAGGTGAATTAGGCGAGATGAAATAATGATAACGGCTCCTCAGTCAGAGGAGAGCACAGTGCCACAATGAATCAGTGCAGACCAGAGCTAGAAGACCAGAAAGAACACTAACTGCTTAATCTTTTATAGATACACAGGTACATACACTGAGTATGATAAGGTTCAGAATGCCACGACATCTTTTCTCCAATATCAATTATTCAGCATTGCCTTTTCTAACCCTTTAATTATACATCTGTGTAGGAACAACAAAGGCTAAGGATGTACACTGTGTGCCTGCTTAGAAAGGCCATGACAATGAGACCGGATGGGGGAACCTTAGCCTTTAGGTAGGGGTAGGAGGAAGACGGAAGCAAAAAGGCCTTCGGGCAGCTTTGCCCTGCGGTCGAGCTGTCATTCATGATGTGTCAGCCTCACCCACTGTGTGATCCGAGATCAAAGGGTTAACTGAAACGCTGGCCTATAGCCCTGTGCTTACATTATTCAACAGCTTGTTACAACAGCCTGCTCCCTGATCTCACACACACACAGCGAGAAGGAGCTGGAAACTCCAGGGAGGGGAACATGAGGGGCGAATAGCCGGATTAAGAAAAAGGGATGACAGAGAAAGCGGGAGAAGAAAGATAGGAGAAGGGTGGAACTGAAGGATGTGAAAAAAAGTTGAGGCGTGGAAAAAAAAGTAGGGATTCAATAGGATGAAAAGAGGTATTGAGAAAAGGGAAGGATGAGAAAGTGGTGAAAGATAGTGAGAGAGCACAGGTGGACAGACAATCTGCTTGTTGCCACAGGAGACTGATCAAAATCAACGAATATGGACGTTTAACCTTTGACCACATACCTAATGTGTTAGCTCAGTTTACCCTGAGGGACGCAGAGGTTTCATTTCCAAACTTTTCAAAACAGAAAAACACTACAGTCCATTTTTTACAACTAAATTATGATGAAC
This sequence comes from Trematomus bernacchii, assembly GCF_902827165.1. Taxonomy (NCBI): domain Eukaryota; kingdom Metazoa; phylum Chordata; class Actinopteri; order Perciformes; family Nototheniidae; genus Trematomus; species Trematomus bernacchii. Next base: position 131,487 of record NW_022987515.1, read on the forward strand.
TGTAACTATGATGGAAAGCCTTTCCTTACATAAAGGTTCAAATATTTGTCTTTTTACTACTTATTCCCCATAAGACACTGAAATATTGGCTGGTAGTGAGTTGGACGAGGTAATGTTAAAAGTATCCAGTGGCTTAAGGCTCTTCTGAGATATTACTCAGAGACGCGCAAAATAACAAAGCAAAACAACATCCATCAGACGAGCACCGATCTGACAGCGACCATGTTTTGGGAGCGCCCTGTTTATAGTCCCAGACTCACGCCGCTGCTCAGTGAGCGGGCTTCTTTGTTCATTAATTGATTGGCCTCCCCTGCTGGGCCTCAGTAACTAGGTTACACAGATCCATGAAAGGAAGAGGATTGCCCCCCCCCCCCGGTAAAAGGCGGAGGACGGATAGACAACTCCTGGGTAGAAATCCGAGTGTTAATATAACTAATGGAGTGAGGACGACAGTAACTTTATTGAAATCACCCTCATCTAATTAGAGCAAGCAGCTGATGAGAGTAAAGAGGGACGGGAAGGAGGGTTGGATTTCATTATGCAAGGGTGATGTCACCGTCGTATCAACTGAATGGGCGAGGCTGCGGAAAGGTGAAGTGATGGTTGTGAGGGGGAGAGATACAGCGTAATGTTCATTATTCAGCTGTCACACACATCACACACAGACGGGAACTTGTAACATCACGTCACTTTGCTCACTGTACCTGTCGTCTGCTGATATAATGGAAGCAGGTTATGGGAAGTGCAGAGGTTGTTGTGAACATCGCGCTGAGATCACAGACGCTCGCTCTCACTGAAGCACTCGCCTTGATGAGACCAAGTGACCTCTGAGACAAGGGGGATGGCTTCACAGCTATGAACACATGTACTAGCTTTGCTCTAATGAAAGGCTGTAATGGCAACGTTTTACTCATTACTCAAGGTTTAACCTTTTCTCTCTATATAATACAGGACCAGGAACAACTGCCATTACAAAGTTCCTTAAATACCAGAGAAATTACAGATGTAAAAATGCCACAAATTTAGCAAATAAGCTTTTGGTCAGAAAACGAGTGTCAGTCGTCATTTTGATTGTAGGGCTTATAACTCTGGGGGGAAAAGAGTGGGCTGACCTCAAGCCACCAAGTCCAAAACCACCAACCAGTCTCTTTGAAAAAATGTCCCACAAGAGTTTAAAGACAGACTGTTTGGAAATAATGTTTTACTTTTTTGCTGTTGAACTGACGATACAACAAGGGTTAACTTGGCTGCTTACCAAAAAGCAATGCAAAATATTGAATACAAAGTTAATAAAGTCGCCACTGCAAAAGGACCACCATTATTCTACATTCAAATTTAAAGGGCAACAAACCATAAATATCTCAGCCAGCTATAACTCCTGGAATAACAGAGACGGAGACATGCTGTGGCCTCCCTGTCTGCGCCGGGCACAACAGCTGAACCAACGCAGGGCCTGCATCTGCCCGGCATACCTCAGAGGATACAAGTTTCCACCATACGCTTTATCCCTCAGGTGACAGGACTGAGCTTCCTCCAATAAACAGACGGACTGGGTTGTTGGCGATTTGGCAAACAGCGTCACTATCAGCCTGACAAATATTGGCATTGTGTGCTCTAATGGTCGATATGGGGGAGCAGTGTGGATGTCATTGGCAATAGGTCAGATTCCCAAACAAAAGGCCTTAGGCGGTCTATGGTGGAAAGAAAAAAAAGCCTATCACAGCATGACTTGGCAAAATAATTTTGCTGGCATAGTACTTCTGAAGTGGGGTTTGACAGCTCGCAACATAATCTTAATATATTATTTGATTCTACCAGCCCCGAGCGATGGAGTCAAAATGCATTACGAGCTCCATCGAGGCTCGAGACCCTGAGCGGCAGAGCAGTTGACCACTCCTCACAATAAATGACTTTTAGGTCACATGCGGAAGCACAGCAGAGATGAGGTTAATAATACTGTCACCGGTAGCCGCAGGGGAAGAGCAAAAGAAGCAAAGGAGACAAAATGAAAAAGAAATCTAAAGCTTTTTACGTGTATTCCTTTAGACTGCAAATTACCTAGTGTGCAAATTGCTATGAGAAAGCAGTCCACCTCCTCCCGACAGTCCCTCTAATGGTGTTGTCTTTAAAACCTTTATCACTAATTCATTACTTCTGATTTTCCAGCCGCAAGGGTTAAAGCTTTGTCTTCTGTCTAATTGAGAGCCGGTGGCTTCAGGCCCTAATCAGTCAAACCGACTAACAGCTTTGCTCAGGGGAGGAGGAAATCAAAAACAGCATTATTGTAGCAGTAGGCCATTTGCTCTGTGTGAAACTTCAAATGACTTTAATTTCAGACGCTGCAAGATGGTGTTTTGTGGAGTGGGTAACATGTCAGGCTGTAATGAATGTTGAGGTTCCCCCAGCTGTCGCTCTTCAGAAAGTGGATGCCTTCCTTAAGCAGAATGACATTTAAAGAATATGCCACATTTTCAAATAACTTTCAGTGCACATTAAAATCGATAAAAAAAATGTTCTAAAAAAGGGGAAAAAAAGCCATTTTATTTTCTCGCTACATCTCACTTCGCTCCCATCTCTCCCCTCACACATGGAAGTGTGCACAAGGCTAATTAGCTGTGTCGTATCCCTTGATGATTTTTCCATTTCCTCTCACTGGGAAGATTAACCAGCACATTGCTAATATCAGCTTCCACATCAACACAATTAGGTGAAGAGTGAAATGTGAGGCATGTTGTCACATCTCCCAGGCTTCATTAGGGCACACAAAAGACAGACAACTTGACGACAGACAACCGCTGCGTCTGCAGGTTGTGGAGGCACTGAGCAGGTGTACTTGGAAACCCAGACTGTCATCATGGGATGTGGTAAGAATGTGTCCTAGATAGTTCTACAGTTCGGTTTATTGTTGGAGGTAGAGGTTAAGAAAAGAGCTCAAAGGTCACGCCAATTTAAAAAGGCAGACTCCCGTCGATTTCACAAGGCTTATGTGTTGATTAAAGCCAAGCAGTGTCCAATTAATTATATATTTTTTAAATCTACTTTTGGCCTCAAAACAAAAAAGATGTGTGTCTCCTTGGTGCTAACAACTCGTCTATGATGTTGAGACTCAATTAAAACACATTTTCCTTGAATTTTTCTACGGAATAATAACCTGTCATCTGATCAGATGTAAATCAGATCAGGGTTAAACCTTTATACCGATTAGATTATATTACGTTACATATAATAATATCATTAGGCCAACCCTATTCACAGCTGACATGACTGGAATGAGGACAGGTTTTTGGGTTGGAGTCTATAAATTCCTTTAAAAAAAACGCCTCATTCTGCCAATCAACCAAAAGTTTTTGAGTAAGTATGAGGTAGAGTGCTGAGTTTTAGGATGAATATTAAATCAAAGAATGCCAAGTCTATCATTTTATGTCATCTAACTCTTTCCCAAGTTTGTCACAGGAGGCTGAAACTGAAGGAAGTCAAGAAGAAGCATCCATAGAGTTGGACATGCAGCCTGCTGCAGACTATCCATTGTTTCCAATTGTTTCCAGATGCTCCATACTCTAAGCTGTTGCATTCTCTGGCCAGGATGTGTCATTCTTTCAGTCAATCTTGGAGCTTCCTTTTATTTCACCTCAGCCAAGACACCACCCAATGAATCCTCCGAGAGCAAGTGAACTTCTGGGACCTTTGGGTTCCTTTGTCTTCTGTTCCGTTATGAAATATGCTGCAACAACTACTGAAAATAATTTACACACTAAGATACACAACCAAAGAAAAACCTACCGATTCCCAACAGTACAGGCTATTGAATAAACAGCTTGTTTATGCCAAGAATACGTTTAAGGAAGAACACAGAGTATTTTTCATTTCAAGGTTTCTCTTTGGCAGGTTAATCATTACACATGAGGCTTGGGGGGAAGAAAAAAAAAAAAAAAAAAAGAAAAAAAAGCAACGACAACAGCTGCATTAAAATTCCACCAAGATTAACTTGATATATTACAAAATATGACTAATTATACTAATGATGTCATTAATTTAAGACAGAATTTGTTACTGTAATGTAAACCAAAGACCAGAGGCCCCATCATTAAACATCACAGAGCTGGAAGCTACAACCCATTAACTAACAAGGCATACATAAACTACACCAGACAGCAACTCAATCTGACCTATTAATATCTGCTGATGCCATGTTACATTAAGTGTATTATATAAAGCTGAAACAATAAGTTGCAAACAATTAATAATGACAGCAATTTTGATAATTAACTCATTTTTCAAGTACATTATTATATCTCTTTAGTCATGATCACTAGTAGTTTCCGAAATGAAATACTAAAAGTGGCTTAAAGAATTAATATGAAGCTTGTTCTTTAAAGCACAAAAATAATAGTATCTAAATAAATGCAGCACATCATCTATATATGGAGAGAATGCATTCTATCATGCATACTGTTTTAGTAAAGTGACAGAAACAGATGCCACTTTGCACCATAAAGTTCTGCCATGTACTATGATGTTTCAAAAGTCGATGTTTCTGGATCCCTGCGTGGTATTGTCATTTAGGCTTTCAGGCCACCTTAAAGGTTTTCTGGCTGGGAAAACTTGCTTTTAACGCCTGCAGAATAGACACAGACAGGAAGACAGAGATATCCTTATGATCGGGTATGCTGTCAAATGATATTAGAGCACACAGCAGATATTTACAGCTTTCTGGAAACATCTGTAGGCTCATAGAGGACTGTAAACAACATGCTTACTAGAATCTCACACCCCCATGCTAACCAGGCCTGTCAATCAAAAAAAATCAAGCTAGTGGCTGCGATTCAGATGTGGATGAAAGAATAAAAGCTGCACGGCGGATGGTACGGCAAGCAGCTCCACCCCATGAGCAAAAAATGTGGCAATTAATTGTAAAAGACAAAAGAGAGAGTATAAACACTCAAAGAAACAAAACAAAAACACAACAAATGTCCCGCTAATTGAGATGTTTTGCTCGAAGAACAGCAGCAGATCATTTAGTGATAGCTTGAGCTACAAGTTCAAAAATATGTAACAGAAGAACAGAACAAAAAAAAGGGACTGTCATGAAGCCTACAGAGCAGAGAGGTGCAGGGGGAAAACAAGAACACGCTAGAACAGAGGAAATCTAACAAAAGACAACAGAACACAGTCAGAACACAGAGGAGCCGAGCACAACACACCAGAACAGGCTGTAATTGTGTTGTGCAGGACTGACCCCAGCGCATCCCAGCAGGCATTGCATGATGAATGGGCCTGGCGATGACTACATCCCACATCCCTCCTCCTCCTCCTCACATGCTCTTTTCTCTCCCTTTCCTCTCTGTCACCACTATTAGCCCTCCTTCTGTCCCTCCCTTTGCTCCCCTCCTCTCCCCAAAACCGCACTCTATTCAGCTGCTGCCATCCCACAAGATTAATTTGCATTCAGTGCACTTAGTCCCCGTATTGTGCTCTGACACAATGACATATTACAGTGCATGGCACACCTATTAAACATATAGTCTAGCTTGAGGGTCGAATTTTTTTTTTATGCAAGATAGTTATGTTGAAGTACAAAAGTGTGGTTCAAGAAGAGAGAGGCTTGATTGGTTATGAACGCAGAGAGGCTCTGACATACAAGTCAGGGCAGAATCATTACAGGAACAGTTAGATAACCTCGATTAATGATTCACTAGACCCAAACTAATAAACTGGGTCAGATTGTGTTAGCAGTAGTAGAACAGAGAGACCTTCAGGTTAGGCTGTGTGAGAAAGAACAGCAGCAGTAAGAGCGAGACGGGGAGGGAGCAAGAGAAAGAGAATTAAAGAGTGGGGGGAAAAGCGATAAAGGTGTTGGTGTAACTCCACTATCGACCCTGAGGAAAGAGACAGTAATGCATGGGAAATAGGCTTTTTCCTTCAGATTGTTTTTGCTCCTGTTCTCCTTCTACTGTTCCATCATTCCCACGTCCAAGGGGAGCAAAAGAGGGAGACCAAATTTAATTTGCTACACCGTCTCTAGCCATCATACTTTGTGCCTGGGGACAAAAGAAATGGATTCTGGAATTTAAAAAGATGAGTGAAGTAAAGAAATAAAACGGGGTACTCAGGAGAAGGCATAAGAGACAATAGCACAGAGGGTGGCAGCGAGAAATGAGAGCAGAGTTTGTAGGGAGGGGAGGGGGCAGGAAGCTGGGAGAGCGTTATGTGGGCCAGATATTAACTGTATGGTTATCATAAACCAGCTCAGGGGCCGGGCCATCTGGAGAGGCCACAGGTTTACTCAAACAATCAGATCAGGATGGTGATAGCAACCGCTGCTGACGGTACAACATCCAAACATAGAGGTGACTGAGGGGTTAACAACCCATTACCTCGCCCTACTGCGGCCTCCTGGGAAGGCTCAGAATGGGGTTGTGGTGGCGGTGTGTGCATCGCCCTCAGACCCCGTAGCACACCTTTAGGCTGTTACTAAACAAAGGGTTCAGGGCTCGGTCCAGTGACATCACCACTGAGACTACGTCTGTGTGCAGGAGGAAAGTGGGAGACAAGGGCGTGGAGGATGGAGACTGTAGAGGTGGTGTGGACTATGTGGGAGTCACATTACTGCCCTCCAGCTCTTCTCTACCTGTCACATAAGCACTTTGAGGACTCAACAGTAAAGCCAGAGTCTTGACAACTTCAAACGGCTGCTGTGCCGAGTAGATCAGAGGCAACAGAGGGATAAAGGGAAGAATAAAGGAAGAGAGAGGAATCTAAAAAGCACCGGGCTATCCAATGTGTAACCTCAACAATGTGTTGTGGGATGTCTCCAATTTCATTATCAGATACTTCACCGAAGTTCATCTACTGCTAGGTCCCACAGTAGAAGAAAACAAAGAGAGGGGGGGCCTCCACACCGGCCCATTGAGTGCCAATGAGCTCTGGTGGAGCTGCAGCAGAGAGTTGGGAGCCATTAAGAAGAGAAAACAAACATAGACCTCTGGCCGGGCACACACAGCACTGCCCAGACACCTGTGTCCCATTCACCAAACATATCCGGCCACTTAACACTTCACAGAGGGGGTAGGGTGGTATTTGTGTTTGCAGGCTTGCACACCACACTATGGTTCTTTAAGTTTAGCTTTTTCACCCAAACAGCCTCCGAGCCTCTCTGTATGGACCAAATGATTGCGGCGGTAGCACGTCCCGCTGAGAGCAGCCAGCCGTTACACCACCTGACCATCACAACTGACCCCGCGCAAAGCTGCACCCTCTGAATAAAACCAGACAAAACCTGGCAAAACAAAGCTCATTCATCCTGCTGTCATTTGCAGTCTCCAGCCGTCCTCCTGTCTAGGTGCCTCAGCTGCATTTGGACTGACCTCAGGTTTGCCAGCACCTGTCCTGCACAAACAGTGACAGGCACATACACATACACATACACACACACACACACACACACACACACACACGCCTCCCCACCACCCAGGATGGATGAGAGACAGCAGGCCGGACAGACAAGGCACCGCCTCGGATCAGTGGAGGGGTTCACTTGGAGCTGCCAGAAGCCAAATCTCCGGTCGGCACCATTACAATTCTTTCCACCTCAGCAGTTCAAAATGGAAAGCAGGTATGCCATCAGCTGTGGTCAGTTTGTTACGCTGGATTCTCAATGCCTAGATGCAATTTAATGAATTGAAATGGAGATGACCCATAACCCTGGCAATGCACTCTTAGTTTCCACCCAAAGATTAAGCTAGATAGCAGGGCTCAGTTGTTTAGAAGTAGTGCAGGCCGCTTGCATGCTGCAATGCTTTGTTTGCAGTGAAGCCAAATGCATGCACAGATGGAGCCGACTGGACACCAGATGACTTGCTGTGGTGTGGTGGCATGGTCTGCCGACAGGGGAGAGAGGGAGAAGAGAAGCGAACAGGGGCACTGGGGCACCAGATGCCCTGCTAAAGTTTATCCAGTCCTACTCTCCTGATGGGATGTTACAGTGCTCCAGCCTGTTCTGATCTAAACGCAGTGTCACAGGCGTTAGCGCTTTTATTTTGTAACTGCACAGCACTTTCATTTAACTCAGAGTCCAGGCAAAGCACAGTGCATCATCATCGGCTAACATAAGAGAACTGAAACCTCTATTAGACTTTGTGTAGGTGTTCACCACTCACAGTCTAACAATATCACAGATTATTAAGACAGCACTGTAAGTACATATCCTGTTGGTAAACACCAAACATGGTCTTCCTGACAGCAGAGGACCACAGCTGTGGTTGTATTTAGGCTTCAGGAAAAACAGTCAAACAGTGCAAGCAAAGACAGCTACACTTGTTTGGAAGAGAAGTACAACGACTAAACACCCAGCTGTCAGTTAATAGGTAACTTATAAATCAGCTCTGCCATGACTCCTGCCTTCATGTAGGCCATTATGTTTTTTTATTTTGTATTTAGAACAAACGCAGTTATATCAAACAATTGTCTTAATCTCATGTATTCATTGTTTTATTAAATGAGAAAACCCTCAGTAATTTCAATTCTTCCAGTATACAAAAACAAGCTTCACGATGTGGTTATTTCCTATGTTTATTTATTGAATAACCAGTAACCATGCTATCGTGTGAAATATATTTTTACCGAGATATGAAACAACCTACATTGGGATAGATGCTAGTAGCCACTTTGGCCCAGCCCTGGATATACTGTATACGTTCATCAGATATACAACTGTGCACTTTATACATATTATTTTAAATTATATATGTGCTTGTTAGTAAATGTTTAAAGTAAGGTGAAGGTACTATTCAAAATGTACAATAAAATGATTGAAAGTTTAGTATTGTTTTTTTTTTATGTCTTCAAATATCAGTTTAAATAATAGACTTAGAGGCCTGACTTAATCAAGCCTGTTCTTCAATAGAAATCTTTTAAACTGTTTACAGTATCCACTAATATACTAGATGCATGGTAAACAACAGCATGCGTGAGTGTGGACGTACACACACGTCGGCTCTAAAGTGGGTGAGAGTATGTGTGTGGTTTCTGTGGTGCAGCCAGAGCCTGTGAGGCCACCAGACAACTGGGTAAACATACGGAGCCCCCCCCCCTCCACCTGTCTGCCCTCCGTGCTCACATCAGTGAGCTTTTAGCACCAAGTCATAGGTCCAATGTTAATGCCTAACGTTCAAACAGGCTGACGGTAAACTTTACACAGAGCAGTCTTTATCACAGATATCCAGTTCTCCTTGTAATAGTACAAAACCTTGACCCCAATGCTCCAAGTGTCTCAAAAATAAATAATACACAATGTAGTTCTAAGTCCACACATGTCTGAAAAAGTGCATTCAGAATGGCTAGATGGACAAAAGAAAAAAAATTCGAATCGTATCCGATGACTGATAGCACTTATGATGAGGACAGTGTTAGAATATCCCGCAGTGAAGTGGTGCGTTCCCATTACTGCATCTCTCCATCTCGGAAAATGGCTTCATTAACAGGCCAGAGCAGAGAGCTCCCTTGCCGAGTGTATGAGCACGCTGTACCCCGAGGGTCCTCCGGAATGGCTGAGGTGAAGTCCATTAGCACCCGACAGCTTGTTTTTGACCACTAAATAAAACAGGGTATTTTTCTGTGTCTGCAGTATAAATAGCCTTTAGCTCAGGAGCCCGCAAGCGCACATTTTCGGGTTTAAAGACTTGGTTCTAAGAAGAAATAAGATTGGGATCCTGATACTGTCATATTAGATATTCATCTAAACCAAGGTGAAATTTTAAAGCCTTACATGAAGAGCAATGTCACACTAAGTAATGGACCAAGAAAAAAGCAGATCATGCCATAACTTGTCTAGAGAGTGGCCCAGCAGGATCTAATGAGTTTTAGTTTTTTTGTCAGAAGTAATTTAAGCTCCCGTTTAACTGCCACTGTGGGCTTAATCAGAATACAACAGGGTATAATGTACCAACAAGTATTGAGTGTTTTTCCTATGTCACCATCCAATGTAACTTGCTCTGGATCAGTGTCCCCTAAATGCCTAAAAGTGATGTCAATGTCTATATCTAAACGGTGGCGAGTGGGCGGGGATGTGACAGCTCGAAGAGATATAAAAACCATGCGAAGATAAATCCATATCTCACATAACCTGTCCTGTTCTTCTGGCATACTTCACAATCCCTTAGGAAAGTTAGCTACCTCTGAGCGCATGACATAGCACTTACTTTTCCCAGTATATGCACTCCAATCATGTGTCATCTGATGAAATGCTACACCCTAGTCACCATTATTCGTCTGGATACAGGAGCCTCTGGAATGTATCGGATTCCTGCCTCAGGGGGAAGGCACCTTGGAAACATGGTCCTACCTCCACCAGCTAGCCTCTCCCCCTCTCCCACTCTCTTCGTCTATCTTTCCATTCAGCAAAATTCCACTAGAGGCTTGTTTGATTTACACCGCTTCATCGCCCATCAGACATGTGTTCACATTTTTGACGTACGTCTCACAAAAGCAGGACATGTGATGGACAGTTTAGAGATCTGGGACTGTTTTCCAGCTGTCTGTTGCCTCCTTCACGTCAAAGTCCCTACCAAAGGGTAAACATCTCAATGAACGTTAACCCTATGCTACACTTGATGCTTGGTTCCATTACCTTTCATGCTTGAGAACAAGCACAAGAGCTCTACAAATTGGAAAACTATTTTGCCCTCTAGTGCGTCATTGGTACAACAACTCTTAACCTATCTCCTCTCTCCAGAGAGCAACAGTTATGCAGAGCAGTACTCAGGGCCTGTTGTATTGAGTATATCTGAGTCACTGGCCTGCGTAATTCAGTCTAGGGAATTATGACAGTGGAAAATCATTTCCCTGGGCCAGGGATAGGAGGCCATGGCTAATCGTTCAGTAATCTGATCTGCCTGCATACTGTAGCATTCAGCCCCACCGCTAGCCTAGCCAGCCAGTCACACATGTGGACACCCCCAGTGCCTGCCAACTATCTGATGGAGGCTAACACTATTGGAAAAAAAACTCTCCAGGTTTTCCCGAGGATTACTGATGCTATCGGATCATTTGCTAATACTCGGTTGTGCTGTGCTGTTTGAAATGTATTTACTCTGCTCCTACTCTCCAATACCCCTCGCGATTGCAAAGCCTAAGCCAACAAATGCCGCAGCCACATTCCAGGCAGAAAAAGGCACTTCAATACAAACTACCTTACAGCTATGAAAAAATCTGATTTTGCCTCTGGTGTAATAATCCAAAAGATTTACTAAATGAGCAACATCCAAATGTGTCTGTCAAACAGCAGGCTATTTGTGGTACACTTCTAATTGTAGATTCCAGTATCTGGTGGAGCCAGTGCTGTTGTAGTAGTATATGAATAAGAACCATAGGGAGCAGTACTGTGGCACAAAGCAGTGCTTATACCCAGTAGAACGGGTTGGGGAGGGCTTGAGTTTTGGAAAGATGCCTGGCTTCAGCCCCTCGCTAAAGAGAGGTCTGCACCCCACACACACAGTGTAGACACAAGGGGCACTGACATGGAAAAATACAAGAGATGACATGTTGTGGGGCACTGAAGTTCCCAACAGTTACCTTGTGTAAAGCATTAAATGTGATGGTATAGTTACCGCACTATAATTAAACTTACATCCTCCTGTGGAGAGGAGTAGCAGTAAAGCAGCCAGCGCAGTGAATGACAACAACATTCCTCTTTCTCTTCCCCATTCAAGCCTAAAATGATGAATTGTCTGTGATCATGTCTTATTCTGATAAATGGCCAAACACCTTTTGGTTGAGCAATTTGCCATATACTGTCATGCAGCGAGTATTTTATCAACCTCCATGTGTAGGCATTGTAACCCAGTTAAAGCATTTCTCAGGCATATCTAAGTGAAGAGATGCTGATATATGATCAAATGGCTGCGGCAGCAGTGGCAGCCTTCATCAACTGCAAGCGATAGATCACAGCATGTTTGGCAGTCGGTGGGAGCAGTCAGATGGAGGGTTAGAACAACCAGACAAACAGTTGGCAGAGATAAATAGTGCAACTTAAGATTCGGCTCTCCAGAAATGTGCCAAACAAATGACAGCAGCAACAATCTTTTTTTATTTTATCTGCAAATGGAATAAGCCCTACATATTTATTTCCCCCACCCATGTACAACACACGGCTTGGGTATAGCAAAAATGTAACGCATTGGTCAAATGAATCTAATGATCTATGAAACCAGAAGGACAACACTTTTCAGTTACAAGAATGTCTTCCGCAGCCGAGCCGAAATGCAGGAAAAGTCCTTATGACTTTGCCAAATACATTTAGAGAGTGACTCATTCTCCTTTAGTAATCTCTTACTCACATAGGTGCACGCTTGCACGCGCACACACCCCAAGGCAACAGATTTCAGGCAGGTCTGGACTGCCCCTTTTTGCTACACAGCAGAGTCAAATGTTTATAGTATTTAATAGATGCAGCCTTCTTTGTGGAGATACACAACCAAGCAAAACAAAGCAGCCACATGCAGTGAAGAGGGATCTAATGTAAGGACACTGCATCATTGTTAAACAGGCACTGTGCCACATGCAAACAAACAAAAGTATCACAAAAAAAACACTAATAAATGGGTGTATATCTTTGTCAACAGTGCATCCCAAACTACTTGTAGGAATAGTAAAACTGGACCTAAGCAACTGCATAGGTAGAATTGTCTTTTTTTGCTTTGTTTTTTCCCCTCTAAAAAACAGTGTTTATGGTTGGGAATTTTTGAAAATCTTGTTAAAGGTTCAATATTGGTAATAATCCGTCTGCAGATGATTCCTACAGGTAGCTACACTATAGTCAGTCTGATGCATCATATGTCAAAACACAGAGCCTGTCATCACTGCTGATAATTAAGTCAACTTCCCAGAAATCATTTGGACAAATTGGATAACGTTAAAGCGGCTGTTGCATTCCCATGGTAATCTTTTATCCACCTCTGTCATGTGCAGAGCTATTAGATTAGGTGGCGAACAATCTTATCGACCTTTAATTATAATTTGCACACAAAATCGTTTGGCCTTTTCATTGCAAGACACACATTAGACTGCAACGTCTGTGGAGTAATTGATCATTGTTGGCAAATTGTTCAAGCTAACTTGAGAAAAACATTGGAAAAATACTCTATAAATCTCAGCAAGCTCTAAAGTTACACAAACAAGTTCCCCGCTTGTCTCTGATACCGGGCTGCACTACGGTATCCGGTTGGATAAAGGAATTCCAATATTAAATCACAGAGCCGAGCAGCCGGACACAGCTCTATCCTGTGCACAAACTTCGACCAGACCCTCTTCAAAAATAACGTTAGCCTCCTTTCTCTGCTGCCAGACGGACGAGCTAAAAGCTGCACCGAGCCTCCACTACTATGTCACCGGGGCTTTATGTACCAGCCAGGGGGGAGTCAGGCCGAAAAACTGGCCTCATTCTCCGTGTGCACCAGACAATGTTCACTAGCCTGGCCTGGGAGACCGAGCGGCGGGGCTCTCGGTCGTGCAGGCTACTAAACATGTGCGAAAACACGGCGACGAGACTAGCGTTGTGTCGATGGACTCACCTTGTTTTGGGTTAGGAGGATTTGGTACAACACAGTCCGTTTGGGGTGGCTGCAGGGTTGTAGCACGCTCGGCGCATGTCGTCGTCGTCGTCTCGGTTTGCTGTCTGCCGTGATGTGGAAGCGGCACCGCGGACTCGGCTGGGAGAAACCGAGAAATCTGAGAATGCCCCTCTCTTTCTGCAGCTCAGTGCACCGGCACTGCTCATAACTGTCGACAGGAGGCGCCAGCACAGCACATTTTTTTGTCTCTGATATGCGCATACATGCATGGGCAGTCTTCACAACTCCTCAAAGAAATCACCTGTGCGATCATATTAAAGCACGGGTATATGAAGTGATCTTACTACTATACTCTACCAAAAAGATAATTTGGCAGTGATATCATGGTGAAAGTTTGAATGATTCCTATTTCTTAGGAACAGGAGCTCAGGGATATTTTTGATCAGTCACCATACCATGCAGATTACACGACAAGCGCCTATGCAAAACTGTGGATTTTTTAATTGAATAATCTCCAGCAATGCATCAAATTGAAACAGTATTCATATGTCTACTCTGTACAATGTCATTGGTAGCCTACTGATAGATATCTCATAGATAGATAGATAGATAGATAGATAGATAGATAGATAGATAGATACTTTATTCATCCCAAATTATTTTGTTATATAATAACAAATATAATATATATATATATATATATATAGTGAGTGACCTAATATTACTAAAGGTAGGCTACTGCTTTGACAATTTAAGGCACTATGCTACTATACTTTGTATATGTTTTTGAAGGGAATAAGGCACTGCTTATTGCTAGCCTACAATGAATGGACATCAAACATAACTGTTAAACATGGTTTCAGGACAACAAATAGCCTAAATGTTTTTAATAAATGAACACAAATTGTCCAAAAAGCAGAACTCATTTCAGTGCAGGCCTACCACATTGGATGATATCAACCAACAACACTATTCTAGAATACAATGTAATGAATTGAGCTTCAAAAAATGGGACTGTTGTGAAGAAATGGTGCACCTAGACGTCCTCTGACCTTGTGACTCATGAGGTTGGTGATTTTCATTACGGAGTGGCTAGATCAAAGTCAAAGCTATGTTTCAAAACAGCTTTGGCTGTCTCATCCACATCACATGATAGAATAGGGTCACACGACTCATTAAGACAAAGAAGGCGATGCTGAAGGCTTACCTCAGTGTCCTGCTAAATACAGGGCAAGATACAGAACGTTCCCCCAGATACAAGGGACACAGGGGGATGTGGCTAAATATTTTTCATTTAACCCTTAACCCCTGGAAATATGGTCACAGGAGCAATGCAGCCATGAGTTAATTGTTAATCAGTGTTACCTTGCTCATGAGCACAATGCAAGTGATTATACCATGAAGTTTATGAATCTAACTCAGACATTATAGGTAACAGAAAAGTTTAGCAGACTATCTTTTCTGACCTCCTGAATGGCTCTGCACTATGGAAGAGTAGTTTTTCATGCCTGCAACTATAATCCCTGTCCTTTGTGCACCATGACCTTAAATAAACATTAGGGGCTTAATGCCCATCCGTAATCTTAAAAATCCTATGACCCGCTAATTGGAGTTTCACACAGCCAACACCCTGACCTGAATTGGAACAGGTGGATAGATAAACTGTAAATGGACTACACAATTGGCTTAGAGAAGCTCACACACACCAGCTAGTCAGCCTGTCTCTGTCTCTCACTCACCCATACAATCGCAGTGGTGGAAAAAAGCAAGCTACGCACAACAGTAATTTAGCCTGCTATAGCCTACCAGGATGTGAAAATACTCTTATCCAATTCAAGTAGAATAAGAAACATTATCAACTAAATGTAGCCTGCTTGAAGTGTCAAAAGTGAAAGTATAGCCTATTCATTTCACATAAATGGCTACTCTGAATTTGCAAAGTTAGGGTGTTATCTTATTAGTGTTAATTATATTAATATGTATTGCTGTTGCATTGCAAAGAGGCATCCACATTTTGACATTGCACCAGATTAAAGGGGGCTGTGAGAAATAGTTCTAATAAATAGAGATATTGCATTAATGATAAAGTTACTATTGATAGACCTACTACTTACAGCATAATGATTGGCCAAAGTTATACACGCGTGCACACACCTTTATACCTAAACTGTTAATATCAGAGATGCTTTTGGTGCAGGAAGATATTTCTACTTTACAATATTTATATTTGTTTGTTATGGCTATGGAGAGTTTTCCTGATTAGATTATGTCTGACGGTTTATTGAAATAGGGCGACACCCCAAGGTGAAACGTGGCTCTCTGGCGCGGTGCATTGTGGTCTGACACCTCCCGCTTGGCTCACACTCTGCAAAATGGCGACGTCTCTAGGATCCAACACCTACAATAGACAGAACTGGGAAGACGCGGTATGTGTAATCGTCATTAAAGTGTACGGGACAGTGAGCGTGACTTAAACACAGTAATTTACAGTTAATTTCAAAGAGTTAACATTGCCCTAAAATCTACTAACTGGGCACAAATCTGTCCAGTTTGCTTGGTAGCCAGCTATCCAGCTATCCAGCTAGCCTAGCCTAGCGTTAGCTGGTAGAAGCGTGGCTGCTGCGTTCGTAACATGTCTCTGCTAGCTACTGTGTTAACATCATTCATAAAATATCACAACATAATCGGAACAATTGTGGATTATAAGAGATCGGCCAGAGTTGACTCGAAACAAGAACTTGATTAGTTTGACCGTAACATGTTTTGTGGTAATGCTAGCTAGTTAGCTGAGCTAATGAAGGCGACAACTAGCACCTTATGCTAACAATAATAAAACGACGTTTCCATAATTAACGTTCTCGCTAACAACTAAGCAAGTTACATGTCAATGTATAGCCGGGTAAGGCGGAACCCAGACAATCCGATACATACAAATGTGTTTGTCTGTTATTTTGGATTGGCTTAGCAATTGTAAACTCATCTTAAAGCTCGAGGTACAGTTAGCTTAGCAGCTGCTAACTGGAGGGGACCAAATTCGCTTCCTTGACACGTTACCTACACTTAAAAAAAAACATAACTTTTTCGGGGTTACAAACGGTTCTGTACAAAATGTTTCTCATATTTTAACTATGCTGGATTCTGGTCAACTAATTGATAACACCTGGTATGTAAACTAAATTGGAGATGTACCAAATCTTAAATCTTTATCGTACTATGTGGTGCATCAAGCATCCCAAGGTCTTTATCCCTACTATATAAGGCAGCAAATCAATTTGCTCTCTTTAGCCATGACACAACAGGGCATTTGGCCAATGTTGGTTTAATTAAGACACCAGAATATAAAGTGTGCAACCCTAGCCTGTGTAGTTGACTCTTGAGACACAAGAGCTGCTTATATTTGGGTGTTTGGCTGCTTCTCTCATGGTGGATTAGGGCATGGTCCTTTTCAACAGCTAGCTAGCACTTGGATTGAAACAGCATCCTTCAACAGATGGTAAAGTTGAAGTGAGTCCACTTGCCCTGATTTCACCATAGGTTTTCACTCGTGCAACATTGCTAAGGTTACTACAGCAGTAAGTGAAACAGCGTATGTTTCTGCTTTTAGAACAATTACAACAAGGGACTGCTGGATGAATAACATAAATGGTGCTTGTTATTTTAAATTGACTAAATAGAGATCTGTTTGTCTCTTGTTTTTCAGGATTTTCCAATTCTGTGTCAAACATGTTTAGGAGAAAACCCATATATCCGCATGGTGAGTTTTCATTACTTTGTATCATCATCCTTTGTAGTGTTGATACCTGTGTTTTGCTGGTTCAAGTGTTAATGCTTTGTTTTACAGACCAAGGAGAAGTATGGGAAAGAGTGCAAGGTAGGTTTTCCCGTAGTATTTTAAATCTTGGTTCTATGATACACTTAATACTTTGTTGCATGTAAGAATTTAAATACATGTATTAAACTAATTGTTTCATTCTATGCCCGTTAGATTTGTGCTCGTCCATTCACTGTGTTCCGATGGTGCCCGGGGACACGGATGCGTTTTAAGAAGACTGAGGTCTGTCAGACCTGCAGTAAAATGAAGAATGTTTGTCAAACATGTCTGCTGGACCTCGAGTTTGGTGAGTCTCATGTAATTTCTTACTTGACCTGTTTATATTTTGTATTGCTTGGTTAAGATTGTTGCTATATGAGATTAACCCTCTTGTCGCACCTTGTGTTTTACAGGTTTGCCTATTCAGGTCAGAGACACCGGGCTGTCAGTTAAAGACGAGGTTCCTAAGTCGGATGTTAACAAAGAGTACTACACACAGAACATGGAGAGAGAGGTATACTTGCTGTGCAATGCAGACAAAAACATCTTTGTTGTTCTATTTATTCTGATTTCCATAAAGCAACCATGGCTAAAACTCAGCTGCTAGGATGTCCCCAATTTCAAATATCTAAACAATAGGTATCACCTAAGTCTGGTTCCTTTTTATAAATATTATTTGTAGTATACACTTTTAGGGTTTTTACATTTTTATTTCCACATTTGGGGATGGAATTTATTTTTGTAATTGATCAATAATGTCTACTTGAACTTCTGTGTTCTTAGATAGCCAATTCTGATGGCACACGGCCAGTGGGCCAGCTGGGTAAAGCGCCCAGCTCTAGTGACATGTTGCTGAAACTGGCCAGGACCACGCCATACTACAAGAGGAACAGACCACACATCTGCTCCTTCTGGGTGAAAGGAGAGTGTAAGAGAGGGGAGGAATGTCCCTACAGGTCAGTGATACTTCAAGAAAGTTTTCTTATCTTAATTCATATTTATGTTTGAGATTTAACATACATTTATTAGTACTTATTACAATAGGCAACATTGAAAACAAATGTTCTCATGGTTAACTGTAACTTTCTTAGATATTGTTGTAGTTTTCTCATTCTGGTTGTCCTTTTCGCAAAGACACGAGAAGCCCACCGATCCTGATGATCCTCTGGCCGACCAGAACATCAAGGACCGTTACTACGGCATTAATGACCCTGTGGCTGACAAGCTGCTGAAACGGGCCTCAACTATGCCGCGTCTTGACCCACCAGACGACAAGTCCATCTCCACCCTCTACATCGGAGGATTGGGAGACACTGTCACTGATGGAGATCTCAAGTAAGGTTTTCTTACTTGTAACAACTATCAAACCCCCTGTGACAATTTGTGTTCACTAATGTTGCAAATAAAGTACAATGTGATGTTTTATCGGGACTTTATCTTTTTAAACCTTCTTACTTCCAGTGTTTTTTTATCTTTTGTACATTCATTTTTTGTTTTGTATTGCAGGAGTCACTTCTACCAGTTTGGAGAGATCCGCACCATCACCATAGTCCAGAGGCAGCAGTGTGCCTTCATCCAGTTTGCCACTCGGCAGTCAGCTGAAATGGCTGCTGAGAAGTCCTTCAACAAACTCATCATTAATGGACGGAGGCTCACTGTCAAGTGGGGAAGGTAAGAAGCTAATAATGAAGGATGAAAGTGAAGCGTCGGGGTTCCCATCACCAACTCGACCCCCAGGCGCTTAATCCACGCTCATCCTTTCTGTGGATGCAACCCTAAAAGCTCCTTCCGCCATCCAATTTTTAGCTCTCATTAAGCACCAGGTGGTGTTCAGAGAAAATGTGTTATTGAAAGTAACAGCCTAATAAAGCTACCATCACAATTGAGACCAAACTTCTCTCTGCAGCGGTTAAAACAAATTATTACAGACACAGTAAGAGCTTCAACACAGCAAATAATTTGTGCTGGGCCGGTCATTTAGAAGTTTTCTATATAATTCTGCTGCTGCACACCATTCAGTGCTGTCAAACTAAGTAAGTGATCTGTTTAAATGTTTGAGTGTATGTATTTATATAAATGTGTATTGTGTTTTTAGGTCTCAGGCAGCAAGAGGGAAGGAGGGTGTCAAAGAAGGTGTCAGTGAGATGGGCACCAGACTTGATCCTGTACCTGGACTGCCTGGAGGTGAGTGTGCTAACACAGGGACAGCTGGAATGTGTGTGTACGCATAGTGATGTAGTCATGCGAGTGCGGTTTTCAATATGCCTCTAATGTGTACATTGTGTCATTAGTTGTTCATTCATTTTCTTCTACATTGTTATCCACTGATTGATAGTGCAGATTCAAATCGCTGAAATGTATTTATTTGTCATGTTTAATCATTTGTATTTATCTTTTGTGTTTTAGCTCTTCCTCCACCTCCAGCTTTAGACGAAGAAGCTCCTGCTAACTACTTCAACCTGGACCCTAGCAGCTCTCCTGCGGTCATGAACATCGCTCTGCCCCCCCCTCCAGGCATCAACCCGCCTCCTCCAGGTAAAATCCTCACCATGTCATAGATGCAGCTTATTTCCCATTCTTAGTTGTATTGGTCAAATATCAAATTGTTACAAATTTCCCATAAACTTTAAAATTTTCATTTTGGTATTCCTGATCTGTTTTTATAGAATTACACAATACATTTTTGCGAAGCTGTTAACTCTATTTATATAATGGAAATGACTTAAACAGTGAGAAAGTGTAGATGCCCAATCCTCTAACTCTTTGTCTTTTCATCTGTTCAATCAGGTTTTGGCCCTCCAATGTTTCACCCCATGGGTCACATGGCTCCACCTATGCCCCCTCCAATGAGCATGAGACCTCCTGGTCAAATCCACTACCCCTCCCAGGATCCTCAGCGCATGGGAGCCCACGCTGCACATGGCGCACGTCAAGGCGAATAGCCCCCCGAGTGACCCCGTACTGCCATTCTGTTCCCTACTTCAAACCTGGTCAGGTGCTTTCACTTCAGATGCTGTCAGCGGGCCTGAATCCTGCAGACTACTTCTGGCAGGAAACCTCGTCATGTCTTACCGGATAACATCAGATTTATTAGGCCACCTGCAGTGAAGTGAATGAACTGAACAAGCACCATCTGTGTCTAGAGAGAAGACAGCCAGGATATTCCAAGATGACTTTGTCTCTTCTCACAGTTAATAAGTACTCGAGCGGCATCAGCAGACTTCATACACCGGCCCCTGTGATCAGGGCCAGGGTTTACACAGGCTCCTGTGTTGGAGCTGTTGTATATATTAAAATGTATACTTCTGTTTAATTAGTTTTTGTCACATCTTGCAACATGGAGTAGGATTCTGAGGAGCATTTTTAAAGCTGTTAATTTTCAGTAATTCTTTTTTTATTTGACACAATCTTAATATTCCACAGCATATTGACTTTGTTTATTGTAAGGCTTTCTTTTCAATGTTGTTTTCACTTGTCATTAAAATGAGGCCATTTTGACATTGATCATCTCAAGAGTACTTATTTTTCAATAACACTTGCTTTAGTAGAATACAGAGAAAGGGTAAAGATGTAAAGTCACAGTCTGACAACTATCAGATGGAGTCTTGGGAGTGTGGAGAGGAGGATGTCGGGGGTTGACGTAGATGGATCAGATACTGCTAAGGACAACAAAAGGAAACCACTTCAGCCCGTGGCAGCATTGTCTGAGACGACTGGCAGCGAAGGGACAGCAGCCCTCTGAGTTTACCTCATCTAGTCAGACCTCTCAGCAGCAGCAAAGCTCTTTATTTATCATGCAGGAGTGTTTTTCTCTCCCCTGTTGTGCCCGCTGATTAACGGGGATCAACTTTGTAGGAAGAGAGCAGCAAGCGGGGGTCAGTGCTTCAGTCTCTCAGCTGATGAGCTTCCTTCTCATAGTTCATTAGATTCAGGGTAGTAATCGGTTCCCCATCCCCTGGGGGCTCTGTTGAAGTTGGGCCGTCGGCACATGCGGTCCAGAGCGACGCCGGGCAGCTGCTGGGATTCCACGGCCTCAAATCTGATCACTGGGATCACCCTCTGGCTGACCATTGCACCCCCGAACGGCCTGGCAGATCTCAGAGACAAAGAGCGGAGTTGTTACTAAGCAGGATGAGTGCATTGTGTTACATTTTCCTGGCAGAATATGACCCTAGGTATCATATGGCTCGGACTTCCTCCCATAAAGTGGGTGGGGGGACTTTTTAAATGATGCATGATACCCAGTCTGGTCATCTCTGATTCTAACTGCGGTTAACAGGAGGAAGCCACCCAGGGTGTGCTACTGAAAGTATGTTCAACCTTTTCTACTTGTGTAGCTGCTCTGACCATTAGAGTTCAGATTTAATTAAGGCTTCACAACTTTATAATAATCTTAAGAGTGTAAACGGATCCCCCCGCAGGGGGTACAGTTCCTGACTGGCTGGCAGAAATCGAGTGATTAACAGCCTTAATTGACTTAAGTCTGAGTTTGTCTTTCATATTTTTGTCCATTACTCCATCTGTCCGGGCTTAACCTTTGTACTGGCGCGCTGGTGTGATGCAATTCCTTGTGTGCTGTGAGAAAGGCGATTCCCTTTCGTGCGTAATCTGTTTTGCGGGGAAGGCATTTGAAGCTGGCAGCACCCTAGTGGATCACCTTTCAAGAACGGGTTTGAAAATAGCCATCATACAGCCACGCTCCAAGGAGGTGCAAGCCAGAGATTCATTTTCAAACTGTGGAAACATGGAGTGGAGCCGAGGGAAGAGATGATTGTGATGGATGACATGCTCAGGTCATGTGGCTCTATTTGAGGACGCCTGTGCTTCCAGCCGATAGGATCTAACTATTCATACATTTTAGATTAGTGATGTGAGCAGCAGAACATGTGGGAAGGCAGATTTACCTGTTGAAGCACCTGTAGTCTGAAGGCTGAGGTTTTTGTGGGAGCTCGGGCAGCTGGGTGTTGATGGCGTTAAGAAGCTCTACGTTGTTTCCCAAAGCGTTGTGCCATGGGGAAGTGTAGGATTTGGGGATTACTGTTGTGTTGAACTTCTCATGAGGAACTCCCTTCAGAGGGCCAGAATATCCTGACAAACAGATCTGATGTCACCGATAGTAAGATACAACAATGGGTAAAGAGAAAGATGTCTTACTTTGATCTGGGTAATTCTATCTTTTATATCCAGTGTAGGCAGAAAAAGGCCCTTTGTTTAGAGAAATTGACACTCCCTTGGTTTGAAACTAATTACAAAGCAAAAACAGATCTAATGCTCATTTAAAACTCTTTGATGCCACTCCTGTCAACAGTGGAGGCTACAGTAATTACATCTGTGTGAATCCCCGATAATAAACAGAGCTCAGATCAGATGTCAGTCAGCTTATAAGCACTGCCTTCTGTCAGGACTAATAGAGAACAGCACTCGGCAAAGATGGGCACATACTGTAGGTGCTTTCTGCACACTGCCAAAAGGAAAACTAATTTAATTGCTCAATACATTTCTATATAAAAATTGAACACTATCAAAGTTAGATACAGTGATCAGGCATGCCTTAGCATTTGGCTTTGCAGTGACTTTACCTGGAGCGAGGACGTCGGGACTGCCCTTCTTTGCTACAGTCTTCTGAAGGTTCATGACCAGGCTGTGCTTACCAGTGACCGAGAAAGTTTTGTTCTCTTTTCCCCCCTGGGGCTCTTGAATGATCTGTGGGGGAGGGACAGCCTCTGCATAGACCTGGGACATGGGCATTCATTTAAAGTGAGATTTATGTTGACATTTTAAAATGAATTTGTCACATTTTCAACCACGACAGGGAAAAATAAATATGAACGTTACAATTTTAAAGATACAAATGTATACATCTTATATAGGAACTAACATTTTAAAATGCATGCATGGTAAAGAAAGAAATTATACTAAATCATGCCAAATTTGTAAAAATGCAACTGTCAAGAGAAAGTCACAAAAACACACTTTATAAAGGGGGACTCTGATGTAACATGAACATTCAGTTTACTCGGTTTCAACGTGATACATCTTCCTGGGAAAACAGCTGTATAATGTCCTTTGTTGGCTCTAAAGGGAGCTTTCCTGAATGATGTAATTCGTTTTTGAGACTTTTTAAAAGAAACAAGATCCTCTAGTACTGTATTGTAGTAGAAACACAGGTACATCATCTTGGGTGTGTAGGTGGCTGTCAGTGAACAGGAGTCGTGCGCTCTGTGCTTTCTCTCAGTTCCTTACATTGTTGGGGTTGTAAGCAACATTGGCAGCATTCTCCAGTGTGAACCTCTCGACCCTCTTCTGTCTCTCCTGAAACATGCGAGAGCCTCGATTAGATTCAAGGTTGAGCTCCTCCATCATCACATCCTTTGGGACGCTGATCTTCTTCCCGAGGTTCAGACCCCCTGGCACAACACGACAGACACATTTTCTTTTTATAAATGACTGTATCACAGTAGTGAATCTACTTGGGTTTGTATTGTTGTGTGTTGCATGACATCAGGTTAGGTGGCTTTAACCCTGCACAGACACATTGGGGTAGTTGTTAGTGCAAGGCAATTATAAAAGCAACCTACATACAAAGAGATGGATAGTAACACAGACTTATAAGAACCTTTGGCAAATCATAATGTCTCCTCTGATCTTCTTGTCTCAGTTTAACAGCTATGGGGTGCTGATGTAAGAAAGATGAACCGTGTGCAGCATCACTAAGTTGGTATCCGCTTTTGCTCAAGGTCTCTTCTCGTGTTATACCAAGGCAGAGTGTAGGGTCGGAAATAGCCTCGAGATGATGTCAAGGGGTGTGTAATGTTTGTTGTGGTCCAGGGTCGCATGGGTAACTGGGCATAAAAATAAAATGTTTTGATAAAAGACTCATGACTCACACATGTAAAGCGTCTGGAGAAGTCAGGGCAAGGGCCACCCTCGAGGAGCTGCCTTTGATCGGCCTGCGTAAAATCCAGTGGTGGGAGTCACATTTTGCTGAGTTTAGGGGACTTGGTTTTAAAGCCTTGCTGGCGGACAGCAACCGGGATGGTCCCTTCTGTAATGTTTGGAGGATTTCAACAACACTGCTGGGCCCTCACGCTGTGGGCGAACATTCTTTGATGTTTGGCTCCACTACGACTGACAGCCTAAGCTTGTGATCACACACTGTGGCATTTTTAATATGGGTGTAAATGCAAAGCAAGAGTATACCAATTTGTTTAAGATATGTTAACCAGTATGTAAAATAAACCATGTATCAGCTCATTCTTGATTATTATGTATGTGTAGTTATGTTAGAAATAATTCAAATGTAATCAATTGTGTCTCCACATCCACACTTACCTCCTCTGGCCTCATTACACAGAGCCTTAGCCTGCATCATCCTCTGCTTAGTCATGTCATCCAAGCCTGACGGCATCATCATCGTCATCATATTCTTCCTCTGATCGACACACATGTTGCCATGTGAATAATGATTATTAAATATATGTACATGTGCCATTGCAAATCGCTCTTTATGTTAAATGGAAAAAGCAACAGAAAACACACTTTGTATAGCATCAAATTATATATTAGTTACATTTTTGTCCTAACCATTTCAGCATATTTTTCAACTTCATTAGTCTGGCAATGCCTGATTCTCAAATTGTAATTCTTATTTTCCTACTTTTGTGAACTGGTTTTTCATTAATTTACTGCTTAACTCACAGATAAAAATCCCAGTGCATCTTTTCCACCTTAAAGCTGTCACTCGAGTCTCATAGAAATGTAAAGTCTTATAAGTGACCTATTAACTGTTTGTGAAAGGACCTGGCAGTTTCTACACAGACGGTTAGCAGTGCCTTCTCTTGACCGTAGCACCTCAGTCCTTACCTGTGCTCCTGCCTCTCTGTGTGTCTCTGTCGGAGCTGCTCTGGATGGTCGTGTGTTTTCTCTCGAACTGCAGATGGGTTTGGGCATTGATCCTCTCTGACTCACCAGGCAGAGAAAGAGCAGTCCCTATAAAACTCATCCCGGCATGCCTCGGGTGCTTACCTCACCGGGTTATTTCAGTAGAGGGATAAGAGAGTGAGGATGGATGGAGGGAGTGTTTAGGGAGGGGGTAAAATAGGGCGATTATGGGGAAGGGGCAAGTATAAAGATTTACATCCTGACCTCAAGCTTCTGTGATAATGCAAATCTGATCGCCTGGGTGTGTGTATGTGTGTGTATGTGTGTTTGTGTGTGTGTGTGTGTGTGTGTGTGTGAGTGATAACAGCTGCTGTCCAGACAGTGACACTGAGCTCTCAGAAAAGCCAAGCATCCACACTCTTCACTTTAAGCACACACACACACACACACACACACACACACGCACACGCACACGCACACGCACATGCACACGCACACGCACACGCACACACACACACACACACACACACACACACACACACACACACACACACACACACACACACACACACACACAAACCATTTATATTTCTCTCTTCTCTAAAGCACTGTGTAACTGCTCTGCCACATGTACCAACACGCCATGTGTTTGCAACAAAATGTTATGGGAGCTGCTCTAAATTTGATGAGGTCACTGCGATCACAGGATGTGATTCAGTTTAGCACTTTGGGGTCAAAGGTTAAACTTTGTGGCAGTTTGCTCTTCTATTTTTGATGGTCTGAGACCTTTGACGTCCTTTTCTTAAACACTGCTGTGAGTTTTGGACATTCTACACATCTCTGTTATTCAGCAGTGTAATGGATGGTAATACAAAACACAGTGTGTTTGCTATTTTGTTTTCTTTAATCCTTGGCCTACCAACAGCCTACCAAGCTGAAGTTGTGAATTCTGTATAAACTCACATTTTGTGTTGCACTAGAATTGATGCCCTTTAACTTTATATGTGGCCTTTTTGAACTCAAGTAAGTCTTTATAGAGTAGCTTTCCCCCCCATATATTGATTCATTGAGCTCAGCAGGAGCCTGTAGGGGAAAAAAAACATTTTCCTTATCTCTGTTGAGATTGGATATCGATTTAACACCTGCCCTGCTCCACAACACCACTATCCACCCCCCACCCAGTGGGAAGCCTCCCGGCCTTAGAAAGAAAATGTGGAGTCATCCTGAGTCACAGAACATCATCTGCAGACACACAATGGAACATTAAATTGTTGCTGCCCAAAAAAAAGAAAGAAGTGTTTGCATTGTAGAATAAGAGAGACCTCTTTGTAAAACAAAACCACAGTAGATTAGAAGCTTCCTTTAATATATAACATTTCAGCTTTTGTGTTGCGCTGCATCACACTAAACCTCAGTGAGTAGTCATTCCCATTTTATTCAAATCTATGTCTTATCTATCTTGTTAATTGATAATACATTACTAAAAAAGTAAGTTTCTGAAGAAGGAATTAACAAGATGAACAAGTGTCATCTGTGTTTGAGAGGTTGCCCCCGCAGCGTGTTCGTGTCACCTAAGAGCACAGCCACCAGTTGCTGACAGCTGACACAAGAACAATAGAGACCAATTCATATTCAAGGGCTAGAGTGATCAGGGCACTTTTAAAACCGTTTGCACTGTTGGCCTTCAGATGAAACCTTGTCTGGCTAACTAGTCTGAAAAAGTTTGAAACTCCACAGGTAGTGTTGAGAGCAAGAGAAAAGCCAAAGCAGCACCTTTCAGTGAATTGGCTTTTCAAAGCTTCACGCTTAAAGGAAAATGGATTAAAATTCAGCTTGCAGCACTGGAATTCTAAACTTTTTCTATTCGCTCGCAGGTGCCTTTCAGAGTGCTGTTGGAAGTCAATCAGCCGGTGTGCCGTCTTGACATTTCTCAGTCAACCCAGAGAGACATAATGTACGGGCTGCTGTGTGAGAGTCTTCACGACTTCATCAAAGAGTCCTACGGAGATGATGTGTGGAAGCTGGTCAGAGAAAGAGCAGATGTCAAGTTACACTCTTTTGTCACCCACCAGGTACAGTTTCTGAAATGAATAATATAACTCTGTATGTATGCACTGAATATTAATATATATGGGAGAGCTTTGCTGTCAGTCTGCAACCTGTCTGCAGTTTATGTCACTCTGCCTGCTTTTGTCTGATGTTTCATAGTCCTGATGTCAAAATGAAATATTTGATATGATAATGTCTATATGTGTGTTTTCAGGTGTATAGTGAGAGTGTGATTCCCCGTATTGCAATGGCAGCTAGTGGAGTGACAGGCACGCCCTACAATGAGCTGATGAACTCCTGGGGTGTCTACTTCTTGGGCTTTGTTGGGAAGTATGGCTATGACAGGATCCTCAAGGTGAAACAAATCAGAAATGTGTTGTCTTTTGGTATAAGTGTGAGGAAATTATTAAATACCCACTGAGCTCTTTACCCCTAAAACTTATATAGAAGAAGTTTGTTTTAAAAGATATGCTTAGTCTTTCAAATATATAATTCTGTCTAATTATTGAAGAATATGTAAGGCATGCACAGTCCGCTCAGAAAAAAATCTAAATCACAAAGTGCTAAATATCCTGACTTTTAGACAATTTATTGGTCAAGCTCCAAAATGCTCATTCTAAATTGGAAATGGTTTGTCATTAAGTGCAAGACAAAAAACTCTGATGGCATCCTCAGGGCGTTATTTTCTTTAAAACGTTCTACAGGACCACAGAGGACATTGTACAACAGCTTATACACGCTGAGTCATTCTCTCCATAAAGAGTAAACGGACCTTGTCCTCGAAAAATGGTCTCTTTAAAAGTACTGTAATAAAAAAGGTGAGGCAACTATCTTATACATGACCTGCCACTCTTATATCTGGTTCAGGTACTGGGCCGTCATGTACGTGACTTTGTCAATGGCCTTGATAATCTCCACGAGTATCTGCGCTTCAGCTACCCCAAGGTGCAGCCTCCAACCTTCTTCTGCCAGGAGGAGTCAGCCACTGGAGTCACCCTCCACTACAGGTCTGATGGGAAGAGGGGGGGGGGGCTACAGACTATCAAGCATCAGTTGTAACAATAGAAGACGAGGGCAAACAGAAAGAAAGATGTTTGATTTATTTTTTTTGGACTGATTTTTAATTGACTTTCTCTGACTGGCAGGAGTAAGCGCAAAGGTTATCTGCACTACGCCATGGGTCAGCTGAGGCAGATGGGGAAACAGTTCTACGACACCGACATAAATGTGGAGGTGCTGTCCGAGCAGATGTTAGGAGACTACTCCCATGTCACTATGAGGTACGCAAACATGAACGCACACATTCAGCCAAACATACACGCACATACCCATCCACACACACACGCTATGCTTAATGGCCGATACTGGTACTAGTTACTTCTCAGAAACCTAAAGTTTGTACTCAGTAGTTAAAAGTAGCTACACCTGGGATAACCACTACAGTAAAATTGATATATTAGTACTATCAATCTTATTATGAATATATAATAATACATCACAGGGCCGATAATTATTTTCCTACAGAATGAATACTTTTACTTTTGAGTAACTATTTACTCATAAAACGTGTGCACTTTTACTCAAGCTGTATTGCTTGTCGCAGAGTATTTTGTGTTGTGTTGATACTTTTACTTCAGAATACTCTCTCCTCCCCAGTTTGTACTTAACTTTCAATTCAAATGAAAAAACAAATGAATCTGAATGTGCACAGACTGAACTTTGATAACTCAGCCTACCGCTACATCATGAAGGAGGATGAGGAAGAGCAGGATATTTTGCCCATAGCCTCAGACTTCTTCTTTGAGGTTTTCCCCTTCAACATCGTCTTCAGACAGGTAAACCTTTTAAATCACATGCCTAAACTCATAATGCAATGACGCAATAAAGGAAAAATATCTGCATCTCCTGGTTTCTTCAGGACATGGTGGTGCATAATGTTGGCTCAGGCCTGTCCACAGTCTTCCCTGATCTGGATGGGAAGAAGATCACTGATGCCTTCTTGCTGGCTCGCCCCCTGGTGGAGTTTACCTGGAACATGGTGAAGCATCACTTTACATTGTTTAACTGCAGCCTTCGGCAAATAAACAACACACATCAGCTTTATACAGGAAGTTGATGAGTGCTGATAATATTGACTTCATAATATTGTACACAGATCATCTCCCACCCCAACAACCTCTTTGAGATCATGTCCAAGGAGCCTGTGAAGAGAGAGAGGAACCTTCATAACCGAATCCAGAGTAAGAGTTAGATCCATGAAACACTCGCAGGGTTAGTGGATGAGGACTCGCTGGCTTGTAGACAGATTAATTTCAAAGCAGTCAGTTGCAAAAGACATGCTCAATTTCAGTTTCATTAAAAGAAGAGCAGGTATGGGGTAAAGTGGATGTCTGTTCTCGTATGAGAGCTTGAACACCAACATTTACGTTGAAGTCTACTGAATCGAAGTTCAGAGTTAAGTAGGTCATGTAGTTAGAGAAATGGAAATGTTGTATGTGTTAATTCAAATTCAAATTGATTTAGTGGAACTGATCCCATCCCTAGTTGTCAGGGGTAGAGGGTGTGCATATTAATGTTTCTGCATCTGACAATTTCCCCTGTTTTTCCAAAGATTCTGACTATGAAAATGCCAATCGCTCTGCTGACGTAGATGTGGAGCTCATGGCTTTCCATTCCATCATTGGAGAGGATTACAAAGGTCATGACAATTTTTGTAATCTAACAAAACACTGTGAGACCACCTGGACCTACAGACGCTTACTAGACAAAATAAAACCAATTAAAGACACATTAAGCATACAAAAGAACATCACTTTTATAAGATAATTTGATGTTTTGGAAAATAAACATTCTTGTGTCCTTGGTGAACTTCCTTCTTAGTTGACAGGAAGGTCAATACTTCTCTCATGTACCTTGAATATGGAGCTGGATCAAGCAGCAGGTTAGCTTAGCTTAGCATTAGCTTGGGAATGAGTCCAAAGGTAATACAACCCTGCTTACCAGCCCCTCCAAAGCTTTATAATAAACATATTAAATCATTGTTCTTTGCAAAAACCATAGTGAAAGTGAGAACAATGTATGAGGTCATGGGGAGGGGGGGTGGGGGTTATGTACAGGACTCCCTCTTGGTTTGAAGCAAAGCCCTATGAACAGCTGCCGGCTCCGGCTTCATACAGATGAAAGAGAGGTGTTGATCTTCTCATTTTCTATTGAGTAAGTGATTACGTGTACTGTATCTCCTGCAAAACTTTAAACTATTCTAAATTGAACAAAAATCTACTGCCAAATACATTACGGTGACATTACCAGAGTGCCGTTATTATCAACTGCTGATATTTAAACAAAACACCTCTCTAAATGTTTGTCTTGTTGGCATTTCATCATGCCCCCTGTAGACGCTAACAGTGCTAATGCGATGGAGAGCTTGGGAGATGGGAGCCGCTGCCTAAAACTGAAAGGACAAATGAGATACATGCCAGAGTGGGAGTCCATCATCTTCCTGGGAACCCCTGTGTAAGGTCCCCCCCACACACACACACACACACACACACGCACACACACACACACACACACACACACACACACACACACACACACACACACACACACACACACACACACACACACACACACACACACACACACACACACACACAGATCTTTATTAAAACTCCCTTGAAAAAGAGATCTATGATCTCAATGGGACCAATCTGGTTAAATAAAGGTTTGAAATGAAATGAAATGAAATGAAATGAAATGAAAACGCCGCAGTTGAAAAGTAAAACATTCTAAAAAGCAGCAAGAGCTAAACTGAATTACGAGGCTGGAAATAAAACCTGGGCAGTGAATCAAATCAGGGGGCCATTCTAACAGCACTCACCATGCATGAAATGAGCTGCTAATTAGCTTGTAATCAGACAGTGCAGCTCTTGTGAGCCTAATGGGAACCCATTTGCAACCAAGAGTGTTTTCCAGCGAGTACATTACCAAAACATCTCCCTCCTCTTCTGTAAGCATTTTGTTTTGCAAGCACATGCCCCTATGCATGTATTGACAAAATTAGCAAAATGTAAAATGCCACATCACATTAATTAATAATGTATACTTAAACTAGAAATAAGATACATTACAAATACTGTATTTTAATGACCCAACTTTTTTTAATCAATACTGCTATTTCTATATAGGTTCAGTATTATATTACCACATATCATAAGCATCATCAATGTTGTAATTGGCCTTTCCTTTTCCTTTAACTGTCTGTTCGTGTGTGTAGGATGGAAAGTCTGAGTGCTATGTTTAAGACGGGGCTGTACATCAATGACCTGAGCATGCACGACTCCAGCAGAGACCTGGTGCTGGCGGGCACGCAGCAGTCAGAGGAGCTGAAGAGAGCTCTCATACAGGTTCACTCTGCCGACATGCATCTGCATTTTATACGTGTGATCATCTCACTTGACGCTCTGCATAATGCAAAGTTGTTCTGAAGCCCTTCTTTGAGTCTGGCAGCCACAAGTCAGTCACCACCCGCAGACTTGAGATGAAAGAAAGAGATGCAAACTAAAAGTGTTATTCTGTCTTACTCCCCACTGTGACACAGGAGCAAAAGAAGTCGAGTAAGCTGGAAGAGAGCATGAAGATGTTGGACTATGAAATGAAGAAGACTGATGACCTCCTGTACAGGATGATTCCCAAGCCAGTGGCTAAAAGGCTGCGCAAAGGAGAGCCGGCTGTGAACACTTGTGAGGTCAGGATTGTAAATGATGCCACTCTGTGTAAATAAATACACTGTTCACCTGTGATTTAACACCACAATCTACCAAAAACAAGACAGTCTTTCTTTGAAACAATGTAATAGGAGATTGATACCACTCTCATGGCTTTACAGACAGTATGGAGGCAAGCTTAGCAAGAAACACTGTAAACAGGGGGAACAGATAGCTTGGCTTTGTCCCAAGGTAACAAAATCCACCTAAATCTGTAGAGGTGCTGTTTGGCAGATGTTGTTATCTTTGGACAGGGCCATACAGTATGTTCCCCACTATTTCTAGTCCTTGTGCTAAACTAAGCTGAAGCTGTACATTTATACTCATTGTACAGGCACGAGAGACATGTAAATATCACATCATACTTCTCAAATAATCTTGAACCCACATGCACCAAATATCTAAAACTTTGGCTCGATTGTTTGATTAAAAGTGAAGTCCTGCATCAAATGGTAAAAGCTGTTTTTCTTGCCCATGGTACATAGCGACTTGCTGACTGAACACACTCATCAACTCTCTTATGTCTTTTCTCCCAGGTGTTCCCAGATGTTACCATTCTCTTTAGCGACGTCGTTGGATTTACTCGCATTTGCAGCCACATC
The DNA here is from genome assembly GCF_902827165.1 of Trematomus bernacchii. Taxonomy (NCBI): domain Eukaryota; kingdom Metazoa; phylum Chordata; class Actinopteri; order Perciformes; family Nototheniidae; genus Trematomus; species Trematomus bernacchii. The sequence continues at coordinate 164,161 of NW_022987515.1, forward strand.
ACACCGATGCAAGTTGTCTCCATGCTGAACACCATGTACACGCTGTTTGACACGCTCAGCGAGAAGCACCGCGTCTTCAAGGTTTGTGCGTGATTTTAGTTGTATCACACTTTGTATGTTAGAGCTGCTGATAAAAGCTGCCGTTCTTTACTTATCTAGGTTGAAACTATTGGAGATGCATACATGGTTGTGGCCGGGGCTCCGGAGAAGACCAAGTATCATGCTCACAACATCTGTGACATGGCCCTGGACATGGTGCGCTCCATAGATAACCTGAAAGACCCCTCCAACGGCAACCACATACAGATTCGTGTTGGTGCGTACAACGAGTGTGGATCTGTTTGTGTGTTTATGTCTGTGTTTGACTTTGAGTGTTGTAAGCTGGTGGTTCTGGTTGCAGGGATCCACTCAGGAATGGTGGTGGCGGGTGTGGTGGGACACAAGATGCCACGTTACGGTCTCCACGGTGACACGGTGCACACTGCATCTGCCATGGAGAGCAATGGAAAGGTAGGGAAGTTATGCCTAATGTACATATGATGACTACAGTCAAGAGTTTCTGTGATTTTGTTTTAATGGCCTGGTCTTCCTTTATCTCACTCAGGAGATGCACATTCAGCTCAGCAGCGCCACCCACGAGCACCTGAAAGGAAGTCACTTTATTTTTGAAAGGAGGGGCACCATAACCATCAAGGTCAGGAGTCAAAACTGTAAACTACACTCGCCACATTTGATTGATCTTACCCATCCACTATGACAACGTGTGATAATATGATTTTGTGTCGAACATATGAAGAACACACAGCAGCGATGTGGTTTACCTATCTAAACATTGAAGCTGTAAGCTGTGTTAACGGAATAGTTTGTGCATCAGCAGTCAGACATATAAACATTTCTGAATCTAAGATGAAATAATAATAACCCCCAATGTTTGGCTCTGGGGAGTCTACACACTTACTTAGTATTCAGAGCTGGTAATTGCTGCTTGCTTGTTGATCTGTCAGTCTATTTTATCGCTGGGTCTGACTCTGAGGCCGTACGTTCAGTGATAAAGCCAGCAAAGTGACTCCTAAAGGTTCCTGAGGCAGCTGATTACAGGTGCCAATCTCGAGTTAGCAAGAGCGACTCATTTTTCATCAGGGAATTCTGATTATTGGAAATCTGCCACATGCCATTTCCCTCCTCTCTATAACAGAAATGGTGCCTTTCAGAATATGTCTTTGAATATTTGCTTGTAAGTCAGTCCCCTTTAGGTCCAAACCTGAATCTTAACGTTTATCACTCTCTGTCCATTTTTAGGGGAATGTTGACATTGAGACCTACTGGCTGAAAGGAAAGAGGGACAAAGACGGGAACGCTCAGGCGGCGTGTCCTCAGTTTGGGACCCAGACCATCAGCAATGCCAACATCTCCGGCCCTGAGGCCAGAAGAGATCAGGAGGGAATGGTAATGATTAAACCAAGACATCCTTGAATGGTTAACACTCTGATTTGCTTCATTGCCACCATCATTATCATCCTCTCTGATTCCCTGAGTCTCCTTCTGTCTTTATCCCCAGGGTCCCCCGCTGGTGGCAGGGCGGGACAAAGATGATGTGAAGTCTATTCGCTCTCATTGTATCAAGATGGAGATTACAGGCCATTCTCTGGGGTCCATGGAGGAGCACCGTGTGGAACAGATGCCGGGTCATAAGGTGAGTGGGATTTAAAGATTCAAGATTCAAGATTCAAGGCTTTTATTGTCATGTGTACATAGCTACAGTGTAGATATCAAGGAAAATCTTAGGTCACAGGCTCCTCCAACAGTGCAACACAATAAAACAAATAAAATAGAACAGAAATAGTGCAAGGAGAGTCTATATACAAGTTATTGGAATATGATATATTAGATAAATAATTTGTAAGTTGCAAACTGATGAATGTTATGGATGTTCTTTCAAAAGTTCAGGTGTTTTAACAGTCTTATGGCCTGTGGGATGAAACTGTCCCTGAGTCTGGTGGTTTTAGACCTGATACTGCGGATTTATAAAGATTCCTAGATTCAACAATAACTTCTGATTATTAATGTTCTTCTAATCCATACCCTTCACTCGGTTTATCTTCTCTATTAGTGCCATTGTTATTGGTACGATAAGATAATCTGTTCCTTCCCCAGTCTCACTATAAGAATGCTTTGCAGGACGGCCTCCAGGACGCTCACCTTGAACTGGACTCCCCTGAGTCCGACGGCAGAGACTCCATCATTGAGTCCCCCGACAGCTCCTGTGACTCCCCCTGCACCAAGAGTGCCACGTGCGCCATGTCGTGAACCCAACGGATGCTTGCTGAGGCTCTAACCAGTACTTCAGTTAAATGTTACGTTTCTACAACTCTCTGAATGTCTTATGACAATTTGTTTGTATATGGCCTAGTCTGTAATGCTTGAAAATGTTAGCGGCCTTGCGTGGTGTTATGTTGCACAGTGAAATCAACAGTGCTTAATTTGCTCTGACAATACAACAATAAATCACAACATCATTGTTAATTTCACACTAGATCAGTTTAAGTGAGCAGCTGCTTATCCAATAATTACCTCACACGAGTCCATTCAAAGCAATTGTCTCGAAAAGTTTGTTGTGTACCCATAACATGTTTTTAAACCAAGAGTGGTCACTGCCACGCAGTTCAGATGGACACAAGCTCAGTAATATCCTGTTTGTTCGGCTGCACATTGTACATTTGAGATCTCATTTCATCCTAGGAAGACATCACTTTGTATCTCTCCTCTGTCCCTCTTCGCTTCTTCATCCCGAACGTCTAGATTCATTGTTCTATATCAGTCTCGTCAAATACACAGCCACAGCTCAATGTAAATGTTGTCAGCTCGGTGAAAATAAAGTGAGCTGAGCCGTGTGTGCATCCCTTTGTTATTGTTTGTCTTGTCATTCAGACTCATGGTTATATATATACATTTATTTTACACTTTTCTTTATTGAACACATTTCTCTATGGAGATATGGATATGTTTATATTGTACCTGCACCCAATGCACTTGTATTTGAGCTTCAAAATTAATCATACTTGCATTTTTGCTGATTATCTTTTGTCATAAAACCCTGTTCCTCTTCAACCATGGCTCTAACCTACGGACAAATCAATATGAAATTCAATTTGAGAGTAAAAGCAATGTTTCAAATTTCACACATTGGTTTATGGAAGGTTAATACTCTCTGCCTCACAGTGCACATACATGCTACTAGGACAGTGTGATCCTGACACAAAAACATTGATAGACAGTGAAATGGCCATTATTCTGGTCCAGCGAACCAATCAGACAATGTTCTCTGCTGATTGGTTATCAGAAGAACTGCACTTGTAGGTGGTGTCCTCGCGCTCTTGGCTGTATTCGTTGGCTGCGTGCGAGTCTTTAGGTATTGAACTGATGGAGCAGTGGAAGCAGAAGGTGTAGAAAAAGGCGAGCAGGAGTAGGAAGCAAACAACACAAAATATGATGACAATAAGGATGGTGTGCACTTGCATGTGCGCCTCCTCCCATGGGAGCAGTGTGGGGGTGGTCAGGAGGCCAGAGGTGGAGTTGTAACCGGGTGCAGGGGGTGTCATGGGGGGCAGGTGGGCGACTTCCGACATGATGGAAATCCTTAGTGGCTTGAAGATACTGTGAAGCAGCTTTAAGGAGAAACACATATTGTAGTTTTGATTTTAACATAGACGTAACACTAATATTAATAGGACACAGGGGTCATTTTTTTATTAAAGTGGATTCAAATATGATATATCAACCTGTGGAGAACATCAGATGAGAACAAAAGGATAACAAATAATTACTTTGATTGTATCTATTCTCCCTACAATAATAAGCCATGTTACACAAAATAGTTAGTCATCTAAGCAACACAATTTCCCAATATGTTTAATTAACCTGCTGCTATTCACCAGGTTAATTACGTTTTTTACAGACAGCCAAACACGGAGGTGTTTTTTTTGTTCATACCTGGAATGTGTTGCGGTCCAGTCTCTCTGAGCAGGTTTTCTTGTGATGAGCAGAGCTTGGGAAAATGAAAGAAATGGAGGACAAGAGAGGGAGGGCTGGACTAAAGAAGAGAAGTGGCTGCCAGATCACAAATAACAGGGAGGGTTGCCATGGCGACACCTGCTTAAGGGCCACTTTCTTGGAAGTGACATCATATCACATCACATAATATGAGGAACGTGTGTAAGTGCACAAATGGATATATTAGGAGGAATTAACAGACGACAGATGAGTAATTGGTTTGAAACATGTAAAGAACTAAAGTTACAATATGTACACATAAAGTCTAGCTCAGGGGACAAATCATTTATGAGATACATATTTCTGTGACTGTGCAGGATCTTCTTGATCCAAGATGAGCTTTTCCGAACAAAATCAATGAAATTAAAGTGTGTCTAAACACTAATTTGTCAAGGGCGAAGCCTCCTCATCAGCGCTGCAGATCATCCGGCTCTCTAATACTGCCCCCTCTTGGTGAGAGAAGCAGCCCTGAACAACAGACTGATCTCAGCTCAGCTCCTGTGCCGTCTGGTCCCTTTCAAACTGCCAGAATGATCCTTTAGTTCACGTTGTAATTGGTCCCGCACCCCTGCTGTGCTCGCTCACCAGGAGTTGATGACTAAAAAATGTTTTAGGACTTGCACCAAATTATAGTTGCCATGGAGATAGCTTGATGTTTTTCTTCAGCTGTTTTTGTTTTTTTCAAAACCACTCATAAATACCAGACAAAAGAGAAAAAATAGACATTAGCATCATTTCATGTTGGGGAGCTGATGCGATTTCTGAGTGCTTTCAGATGGTTAATTAAAGCTTCAGACAATAGAAACTAAAAGATCCATTAAATCCAACTGCAGAGTAGAGACAAAATGGCTGAATAGAGGACTAAACACCAAGGTCATTATAAAGGACAAATAAGTGAGAGGACCACAGGGCTGTGGGGGCCGTCAAGTGTGTGGGGGTATCTGACCAATGTTGACCCCTCCCACACAAACTGTTTGACCCGCTCCCCTCTGGCAGGAGGCTACAGTCCATCAGGACTATTAACAAGGCCCCCCCACTATCACATGACTTCAGCCACTCTAGACTCTATATTACATTAATGCACACCATGCAAACAATTTCTTGTTTTTATTTATTTCATTTAAGTATTGCCAGTTCTGCACACCCCTCAAATGTGCACATTTAGCTTCCTCTCATTCATTTTCCTTAACAATACTGCACATATTTTATTTTATTGTATTATTCTAAGTACTTTGCAATAGTATACTGCACATAGTTTTTTTGTATATCCAGATTCCATGTAAATCATTTTCTATATCTTAATGTATAATAGCTTCAATTGTTTTTCTTACATTTTTTGGTTGTTTTTCTTACTTTTTATCTTCTTTAGCTGTGTTTATGTATGCACCGTGTACACCAAGGCAAATTCCTCATTTGTGTTAACCTACTTGGCAACAAACCTGTTTCTGATTCTGACTCTGATTCTGACTCTGAAAGGAGATGAACGATAAGCGGGTAAAGACGTAGGAATTCTTCTGAAATCAATGATTAGCACGATCTTTGTTGTAGATCTCAGAACGGAGGGTGAAGAGGGATTTTACCTCAAAGACGCTCACAAAAAGCAGATCATTTGTATTCCTGCTGCGAGAACAAGCCAAGTGCTCACAGCTGGACATCAGATGTGTGTCATATGGCCAACTTCCCATACAGCTCTACCATTTCTGCAAGAGGCACTGCATGCTACGTAACCTTTCCAGAATTAACATACAAAACAAACACTTCGAGAAAAGTCTCTGATGTTAATTACTCAGCCTCTCTGCGTGTAATTTCCTGCACTGTTTGCTCTGCTGTGCCTTGAAGATTTGATATCTTGTTCTGCCATGCAAGTGTATAATTGTGAACACTCCTCTCTCCTGCTCTTGCTTTTCAATTAGTCTCTCTCTCACTGTACATTGTAAGTGCTCGTCATGGCGGTGTGAAAGAGCAAGTTGACAGTTGAGCAGGAGTATAACAGCTTGTTATTGTTCCTCTTGTCACTCAGGGATGTGTTGACATTTAGAGCCCATTTGCATGTTTTCTGTCGTTTCCCTGACAGTTTTTAAAACAATTATTTGACCATTAATGGTGCATTTGATTGCTACATTGCAAAAGAAAAAGAAAATAGCAGAAATTACTAATGTTTTATTGTCAAAAATCTCGAAACACATACTTTACACTCACACTTCACTTCTATGTAACTGACAAACCCCAACAGTTCTACATGGCTACACACTCAGATTGGCTTTCTTGGTGTTTCAGAAAGCACACAGACTCACCAGACAAGGATCCTCAGGAAAGGGGGGGCAACAACATACATTTTTTGGACAGAACAATTACTAATAAGTGCCCAATTCACATGTTGCAGCTATAATATGTTTTTAAAATGAGCTACATTTGCAAAACATTCATAAAAATGACACAAATTGTAAAAACAAAATATCATTCAATCTGTGAGGGGAGAAGGACCTGCCATATGTGGGGTGTGGTGGTATTGAAAGAAGTGTCATCTTTTTAATCCCTTATGCGATGCTGTTTCTCTGTTTGATGCTGGTTCACTTCTTCTTATTCACAATGTTGTTGCAAATCCAGTTCATGCCATCCTGTCGAGGAAATAAAATGAAACCATCCAAATCAGTTTCTTAATTTGAAGATATAAAGCCTCAAAACCATGTAATTAAGCAAATAAAATACATAGTTTGTAGGGTCTAGAGTCTTTTATATGGTTCATTCGGATCAATCTGAAAATAAATCAATAAAGACTGACCTGAACTCCCTCCCCAGACACAGCTGAGCACGCCTGAATCTGCCACTCCCGGTCCCGGTACGTGTGCAGGTTGAGGCCCTCTGCGACCTCGCTGGCCGGTGAGGATGTGGCCAGATCCTGCTTATTGGCAAAGATGAGCACTGGTACGCCTTTTAGGTTCTCCTCATCAATTAGCTCGGACAACTCCTGCACATCCACATACAATTGACTTTATCTTTATTTATTTTTTAAAAACATAACAATGACTTACATATCTAATTAACATTATGTTGTACAGCTGTAATTCTTTATGAGTATATCTAGAAGTTATTAATCATTATTTTCATCCTATTTCACCTTTACCGGACTATTTGTAAATAAGCCCACTGATCCATTCACTAGTGTTTCTGCTTATTTATGCTTAATCGGTTTAGTGTCAACATACCTCATTAAATAGTATGTATCTATTATAATATAATGAACTTTAGGTATCCTAGTTTTGTTATGATTCAGAATGTATATGCATGCAGACATGACATCAAGCTCACCAGTCCCGTCTCTTCAAACCGCTTCTTGTCTGCACTGTCAATGACATAAATCTGAAAGTGCAAATATGTTAGGATTATATTAACTGACAAGTAAACATAGACAATGAATGAAAGGACAGTTTCCTTTTGGCCTGAACTTCTAGTATAGATGCTGCACTACAGCAGCCAAACAGACAGTGTTAATCGAGAACAGAAGATACCCTTGCCATCTATTCAAAAATGTTCCACAACATTAATGTACAACTTACTATTTACTTCAACAATATACAACTTTAGTGCTTAATTTATGCATGTATGTGATACCTTTCATGGATGTCATGGATTTGTTTTGCTTCATATTCTTTTGTGTTGTATTTTTAGTAAAGCCCTGTGTAAACGCCATGATGACTAGAATCGTCTTTGGGGTTGCAAATACAGGATATAGCGTATAAAGGAAATGTCTCCCATGGGAAAATGTTGAACTGATTAAAACGTTTATTCACTCACCAACAGGTCTGTGTTTTCCAGGTACTTTTTCCAAAAAGGCCTGATCTTCCTTTGTCCTCCAATGTCCCAAACATTGAGTTTCATGCCATGAGAGGCAACACTCTTTATGTTGAAGCCCTGAAGTGAAACACAAAACTGGAGTCACTGTACTGTACATCACTGCCTTCAATTTAACACAGTTACAGTACGCAGCACCTGGAAAGCCTTCCAAATGGTTATGAAGCAATTCATTGAGCGGCAGTGTACTCTAGCACAGGTGTGTGTACTAAATGAATCACTGTTTAATCACTCTGTATTGTAACCTTGTTACGCTTCAGCAGGAGAGCAACAGGTGCTCTGGTCAGTGTATTAATCCAAAGCTGTTTTTCATAACAACGTTCCTTTTATTTAAGTTGACGAGATTGTATAACAACTTTATCCTAAGGGTCAGCGGAGGAGCAAATCTAAAGATAAGACTGGAAGGATCAAGTGCCGTGTATGTGTTTTGGTTAAGTGTGGTTTGGCTTTGTGGTGACTTTTCATGCAGGACTGCATGCTCTCTGATGAGCCTTCACACACGTTAAGGACCAGGCCATACATCTGATCCATGTCTTGACTTGTGAGAGTAATGGAAGGGTATTAGATAATGTGATTAGATGTTAGACAATCACAAGAGGGTGACAAGAAGGCTTTACTAAAACGAAAGGATCTTCCCTGAAAATGTGTTGAGAGCATGTAAATCAGGGAGGTAGTTTCCTGCCGAAAGGTTATTCCCTATATAAGACTTAACAGGATGATCCTCAAATCATCCTTTTGCTTGTTGAATGTTTTAATGTGTGTACTGTTAGCCCAATCATTTATTTCACAGTGTGTCAGAAAGCAAAGGTCATCCGAATCCCATTACTTTGAGCGACAGCGTGCACTGCTCCAGCTGGTCTCACAAGATTAAATACAATCCCCCTGCCTTTTATAATGCTCTCTAACAGTGCCATGAAAATACAAAAAAACATTTGAAAAACTTTCATTCACACATGAAACCCATCATTGTATCAGAGATTCAGGAAAAGGATTCAGTGAGAGCAGACAAATTGATATTTAAAGAGTGATAACTTGTTGGTTAAAGACATTTTGAGGATATTTTTCCTGGCACATGCTCCCGTTATATTTTAAATACGCGAAATCATCAACATCTGGTGATGTTTTTAAGCCGCTCAGCTGTTCATGGTGAGACAAATTAATTTTAAAAAAGGACACAAAACATATACTGCGAGAAGTGACTTTCCCTAAGGTTTTGATGTGTGTGTGTGAGTTTCATAACATATAAATTCCCCTCACCTGTGTTGGTGTGATGGTGCTCACATCCTCAGAGGCGAGGCTCTTCAGCAGGGTGGTCTTGCCGGCGTTGTCCAGACCCAGAAGCACTATCCTGACTTCCTGCTCTGTGGATCCCTTCAGTTTCTCAATGACAGAGAGTAAGCCCTGCAGGTGGCGGAGGAGGGGTGGTGGTGGGAGAATAGAGGCGACCATAAATTTATTTCAACGTTCACTCAGCATATTTCAGTATTTGTTGAGTATCCTTTTCTTCTGGGAAAGTCTCAATGACATGTCATTTGATTAACCTTTTATTATGTTTTGGTTTAGGATACAAAGCATATGGGGGACTCAGCTATTTCAATATTATCTTCTTGGAACACCAGAATATTACTAGGAGAAAAATATAGTTTATTTTCTCAAGGTTGCATTATTTCCTTGCAGTACTCTGAAACATCCAACCTAATACCTAATAAAAAGGCAGTTTTCAGAAAGACTTTACACCTGAAAACCGATCCTACTAACCTCTTTCTGATTTGAGGTCAAAGCACCTCTTACGTACAGCACTGTTGACTATACACATGCGCGTCCAATTTGCTCCACCCACAAACCAGCACCTCCCTCTCTTCCAAATATATAGCCTCTATTTCTGTAAGCATCAATCTGTTGCTTTATTTAGAAAAAGCACTGGTCTTGATTAGAGCCTCATTCACAAAATGGTGTTCTTTTGAATGTGATGAAGCAAGGTTGCGCAATCGCAGTCTGCCACACAGCTGACAAAGGAGACGTAGCTTTAAACACTTCATTCAAAGTGACAGATACTACAGTGTATGTGTGATGAGTTGTACACAAAGGAGTATTAGAGGTGACATTTGGATTTATTACCATTTTATCAACACTATCTGACAAAATGAGCAGTTTAGATAATCCAACCATCATAGCAGAGCTGCATCACAACAGCTACTCTATTCTGCCAAATCAAGTGATTGTTTCACACATTTGGAAACTTTGTATGCATTACTTTGATAGCCACTTGTCGTTAGTTCCTAGTCAACAAATACTAAATAGTACTAGTCAGGTCTCTTACCTTTTGAGCTTCTCCCATGGTGGCGAGTTTCCTGTTACTAGACTGGAGGGCTGCAGCTACATCTCCAGTGAAGCTCTCACAGGTGTGTTAGCTTTCCAGTCACCCAGGTTAGCTATCTAGAAAAGGTACCAACAGCCTCTATCTTTTCCCTCGCTCTTCTCTGTAAACTTTAGTAGGTAAAGGGCTATGTGTGTATGAGATAGAAATGTCTACCTGGGCGTCAATAGCTCCTCTCTGCCGCCTTGGAGTTAGCGAGGAGGAAGAGGGGGAGGGTGGATGGGACTGGGATTAGGAGGCCAGAATTAGCCCTAGTCTCCCATGCAAAGGCCACCCCCCCCTTCTTTGTCCATCCCTCCATCTCCACTTTGCACTGGCTTTACCTGGATTATCCCTTAGCCACCTGCTATAGGAGGAAATGCTATAAACAGTTCTGACATACTCACACGGATGTTATGTGTAGAAAATAGAAACATGTTTGAACAAGTTGCCATATGGCTGATAAAACTTGCCTTTTATGCAGAAAAATAATGACCCTATAGCATGGACTGACAGCATGGAGTTTAAGGCATACACTTCAAAGGATTATGTCATGTAGTTGAACCAGGCAACTTATTATTTCAGTGTTTGTAAGTCAACCCTAAAATCCCACATCATCCATCTCTTGGGAGAGGATAGCATTAACATCCCATATATCCATTACATGCCAGCCGCTATTAAACTGCTGTGTGTGTGTCATCTAAAGTGTGTATTCCTGTAAGTAGAGCATTCAACAGGATTAATTTGAGAGAGCCTGTCCTGTATCAAGATTAAAACATTTCTAGATGCTTTTCCACAACCGAACAGGCTCTTCGGTCAGAGGGCAGGGTTTACATGAGTGCTGTGTTGAACAAATCATCCACCCTGGTCTTGAAATGGCTATTCATAAGCCCTGTAACGTCAGCTGATCACAGACACTTAGCCTTAAAGACAGAGATTAAATGGGTTTTATTCATGCATCAAATACAACAACAACAACAACAACAAATTATGAAACAATATGGCTGCTCATTATATCTAAGGTTAATAGACTGGTTGTCGTTTAGGATTCTCTTGGTGTGAAAGGAGCGGCCCTCTGCTCCATGGTGGCCTTCTGCCTCATCCTCTCTCTGTGTTTAGCTGCAGAGAGTTCAAAGGTGTCATACATTATACTTTACAATAATACAATTACAATCTGTAGTTCGAAATTGAGTCATATGAAAAAATTACAGACAGTTTTGGAAGTACGTCGATTTGCATTTTTGCAGAGTTAGATGAAACAGCAATACCACATTCATTTCTTAACTGTAAAAATGTTGCTTGAGTCGACAGCCGGTTAGCTTAGCTTAGCATTAAGAATAGAAAAATAGAGAGAAGGCTGGCCTGGCTTTCAGAGAAAAAAGTCCACCTCTGAGCACCACTTGAGCTAACTCATTAACTTGTTAGTTTAATTGTGAACAGTAAAATACTTTACACTATAAATAAAAACTTCAGCGATTTCTAGTGCAGACCATTTAGTGGCAAGGGGTGGTAATGTCCACAATGGCTGCCCGACAACTTCTCCTGGCAAAAACCCCTGTAAAACTGCAACTTTGTTAGTCTTGAATTTGTGTACAGATTCAAAAAATATAATGTGTTGATTGGAAGTACTTAGATGACGATTGGTTGAATGTGTTAGATTTCGAGCCAGTTGTTTAGCTCTTTCCAGCATTTATGCTATGCTAAGCTAACTGGCTGCCGACTGAAGCCTTATATTTTATGGACAGAAATGTGGGATAACAGTCTTCTCATAAATGCCTTTGCAAGAAGCAAAATAAGTGCACTTTAAAAAACATAAATACATATAATACTCCTACACTTTAGTTAACATAGTGCTGCATTATATCTATCATCACTCTTTTTTTAATAAAAACAATCTAGTTAATTGAATAAATAAAAAAGAGATGCTTTAAAACTCCTGTATGATGCCATAGATAACCTGAAATGAGCTCTTACCGTTGTCTCTTTTCAGCTTGAACTTCATAACCAGCCCCATAACCAAGACCAGGACCAGAGCGGAAACACCACAAACCACCAGTAACAACAGCGAATTGTCTGGATGAGGAAACAACAGTCATTGAGGTGTATTTATAACTATTCATATTTTAGTTAAATCTTTAAGATCTGTCATTTCAAACTCAGAAATTGTACAATGCAAAATAGTTATAGGCTTAAGTCTATGTAATCTGTGACTGTGTGATATAAACATGGGAGATGTCTACTTACTCTCTACAGTGACATCATGTGGCAGAGACTCATAATAGCCACACAAGCTCTCCACGTAGCAGATGTAGCTGCCTGCTTTGTTTGACAACACCTTTTTGTCATACAGCCTACTTTCGTTCTGGCCCTGAATTGTGTCTTCATTCATCTTCCACCCAAATGTTTGAATCACATCGGGAAGGTTATGGACACATGTTAGATTGAGGTCATCACCCTCCACAAGATCGGAATCACTGCTGTTGATAGAAACCTGAAAGCCTGATGGGCAGGGTTAATATTTGAGGGGAATAACGCAACTGTGATAGTGTAAGGTAATCAGATGATTGTCACTTAATGTGTTTAGCTGAAATGCCACACACAAGTATTTGATAAGAAGTTACCTTTTGTGCAGTTTGATGAAATAGCTGATAATAGAGAGAATAGTAAACATGGAAATTAATAGTCACATTCACATTTTATTCAAAAATAATGTTTTTAATAGTTTTTTAAATATAAATAGACCCACACTTACTTATTCAACTCAATGAAACACTCAGAAATACACCATATAAGAAGAATAATGAAACTTAAAAATGAAAAACATTTAAAAAGAAAGATAGCACTCACCACTGTTGCACGTTTTATTGCAGAGTTCACAAGGGTCTATAAGGAAAACAGAGGCAGAAAGCATAGGATTGAGAACATTTATCTTTGCAGCTCAACTCACAATTGTTTGCCTAGCTGTATTCTATAAATAGTAAGAGGTTATTAATACTTAATTCTTACCTGCCCATGTTGCTGTGGTGTTACATCTCAGACACACGTTATAAACACAGGTGGAGGTAGCACCTGCTAAAAAAATAAATAAATGAAATGATATGTTTTGGGTGTAGAGCTAAACAGACATATACATTTATGATAAATAGGAATATATATATTCAGAAGTGGCTCCTTACCTTTGATGAGATAACCAAGCAAAAGGTATAGGGTTACCCCTCTCACAACCATTCTCTGTTGGAAAACAGAACATTACATTAAATAAGTTCAACAGTAGAATGAGATCAGAAACTTTATGAATAAAATAAAGCAACATTTAAAACAAAAATAGGAATATAAAATGTCATAGCACTCACGATTCTATCATCTTGCGCATGATGTATAACATATTATCATGAAGGTAGAAAATAATGATCAAAGGTTTGCCTTATTACCTGTGGTGGTGTTCTCTCCTCACTCACAGAGTTGAATGATGATCTGCGCTGTTTTGCCTAGGCTTATGGTCTTTGCTTCAGAAAGGCATGGCAGAGCTGATCATAAACACTGATACCAATGCAAATAAATTATTTCCTGGAACTTCATGGCGCAAACAATATCTCGGTTTGTATGTTTCATAGCTGGGAGTGACGGCCATGATGACTTTTAGACTGCTGGTGCTATACTTCTAATGGTGTGGGGTAACATTAAGGCTAAAATTAGGGGATTTTGACTATTACAAAAATAATGTTGAAGGAGAAATAAAGAAATGGACATGTAATATGAAAGACAGAGACAGAGGTATGCTGAAGGATAACTGGTTATAAGCAAAACAATAATTTACTTATGCAAAGTCTTTCTACTGCCTTTCTATACAACATATAATGTGACACATACCAGAAATAACTTCGCTCAGAATAGATGGGCTTAAAGCCAATTTTACTTCATTTTTGAGAGCTGGAAATTAAATATTTTCTATCATTTAAGTCATCAATTGCATTTATACCTTTATATATACAGTCTATGATTTATACACAGTATCATACACATTATGTATTCATGCAGTGGCCAGTAGAGAGTGCTGATTATCCATCTAATTTCTTAACCCCCTTTAGACTCTAGACCAGGGGTCTCCAACCTTTCTTCATCTGAGAGCTACTTTCAAAAAATGAAAGTGGCCAAGAGCTACTTGCATCACATCGCTTACATTTATTCACATAGCCCTCATCAGTTGAATTAAGCTATACTTTTGTACACGTGTGAAATTGCAATACCTAAAGCTTATCAAAAATAAGGTCCAAGAAAACGAAGATTTCTCACATATTATTATGGCCCACATAATAAGTACATCACTGAACATTCACATAAGTGTCCTTAATCACCACCTTACAAGCATTTCACTCTTTTGTTAGTGAGATTAATGGCACTGCATACAGTCCACCATAGAGGTGTATGCTGGACCCACTTAGGTTCACTTAATAGAGTCATTTAAATGTTCATCAGTCGGTCTTGTTCTGTATTTAGATTTCATTCATGTCAGAAAAAGCTGCTTCACAAAGGTATGTAGAACAGAACCAAATAAAGCAGACATTTTCAGTGCTGCTTGGTGAATGTTCTTATAGTTTTCTGGGTCTACAAGGCTCCAGAAATGTTGTGAGTTTTGCTGAGACTTAAGCTGAACATTATTTTGGAGATCTCCACAGGATTGACACTGAACAGTTGTTCAGCCATCTTTTTCTTCTTCTTCTTCGTCTTGACATTAAATTATAAACCATAATAAATCAATTGTATAGGTCTAGCCTCCCTATATCTGTGTGTGAAAATGGTTCCATCCTCAAAAACAAAAAACTAATACTTCTGCAGTCTAGCTGCAGCTTCTAGCAACGGTCTTCTGTTAAAAAAAAGACACACATGACTTGAGTCTGAAAACAGCAGGATTATTTACAATAGCATTATAAAAACAAAAATAGTGCATGTGGGTGCACACTTACATTCTCTGTCTTACTGTTACATAAATCCCATGAATGTATGAGATTAAGTTAGCTTCATCATATCTCAATCAGTGATTAAGTGAATAATAAAGTTTCTATCGGGTCACTATCAGCCTGTCACTCATTATTTTCAGGGAGGGGGCGGGGTTTGGAGGAACGGAGAGGAGACGGTGATCGCGGAAGCTTTCCTCCTGCCTTCACAAACTTTACACAAGTATTTATCAACTGAAAATAGCAAGAGGACATTCATACTCTGCAATCCAAGACTTGATTAAATTCACCAAAAACCTGACATGACGATAACGAGTGTTTTTCAAAAAACACAAATCCCTCCCTGTGTGTCTCTGAGGCGCAGCGACAGGGCCTGATTCAGAGCGGGTCATTCTGCTGTTAGTTCTGGACTCGTGCTGGTGGAGAAAGCAGACTGCTCCGTGTGTGTTGTCGCTGTGCTGCTGTCACGTCTGTTCCTTGATCTCTGCGTCACCGACCATTTGATATTCGTGTGACAGAAAAAAATCTAAAATAAAAAAACGTTATTGTCCAGCCGCGGCCGAAAAATCAATAAGCAACCTTACTACGCTATAATCGATAATCGAGCGGCGAGCTACTGAAAAGCTGCCCGCGAGCTACCGGTAGCTCGCGATCGACGTGTTGGAGAGCCCTGCTCTAGACCTAGAGGACTGGAGAATATCCCAGCATGCACTGGAAAATAAGCAAGGTGCACATTGGAGAGAATGGAAAACACAAACCATCACACTCCTAACAGACAAAGGCGGAGCAATTAGGAGTTTAATATAATCAAACCTGTGTGTGCTTGGTTCGTGGGAGTACAAAAGAGCATCAGAGAAAACATATCATGTATCACACATACACATTGTGAACATGCAAACTCTGCATGGTAAAAACAAAACTGGTTTTGGGATTCAAATAGTCTCTGAGTCACTTTGGCTCTCTTCTCAACATGTAATGTACTGGAATGAAGATCAGGTTCCATACATAAAATAGGCTGGTAGTGTTCCCTCATCCATCTGTGTTTCCTGTTATCTTAACCTCAACCAAACCATAGCCTAACCCCATCCCAGTGATGAAGGTCAACAGTATTGTATCATAAGGGTAGCAGGTTTTGGGAAATATCAATCTGGATTGTGTGCTCATCCTGACTCCAACTGAAGTTATAATGTTTTTAATTTAAGGATTTCTTTGTGAGCATTGAGATCTACTTTAACCTGTTTTCAACTTACTTTTACATTTTTGTGTAGTTTTTAAGTTGATTACATTAATTGGTCAACCAAGTGAATAATATTACATAAAATAATCGTTATTCATTGCCCTTAATTAAATGGCAGCAGCAGCCAAATATTTCTACAAACATTCAGTTTATGACAGGATACAGGATCCACTCTCTGTGACCAAAACTCTGCAGCATCAGCTGAACTTTTGTTCTACACACTAGTTATATTGTAGCCTACATATTTGACGTGTTTAAAAAATGTATGTATTTTTGTCCTTTTCTTATCCTTCTATATTTATGTTTTTATTTATATTTCAGTACTTGCAGTAATTTGCCTGTAGGCTATTTTTATTTCCAATAATATGTTTAATGTATGCACCAAACAACACACCTTTATTGACGTAATTGGCAAGTATGAGGAACATAAGCTACTTGCCAATAAACCTTATTTTTTTAGAAGTTTCTAAATGTTACATTAACATGCTACTTTAATCGATACAAGCATAATAAAAGGATAATTTAACCATGTTACACAAACTTACTGCCTTCACAGTAACACGTTTCCAGGCCACTCGTCCTCTTAAAGCCACCACAATATGTGGGCCTACTGCTAACGATAGGCTTTTGAAGATAGCGTGTTAATCAGTAATATTAAATGCAAATTGGAAAGCAGTTTGCATATAGGCTACTGTAAGTAAGATCATATTTATAAAGCATACAGTTGAAGGTGAGGTGACATTACAACTGAGGGGAGATTGCTCCTGTTACTGACTGAACATTTGAGTGTGATACATTTACAAATCTCTGGACCAGGTGGAGTCACAAGGCCAGGCTGGCTGGGTAACGTTAGCCACTATGCTAAACATGCTACAGCATGGTATTTACTTAGGTAAGTTACCACCATGACATTTCTTCTGCAACTTTTGAACTCCTTTCTGTCATTCTAAAAATTATTCCTTATTTGGTTTCACTGTCTCCCTTTACTATTTGGGTTGTGTATCTAGGCTAAACTGCGTTGCTAGTAAAGTATTGTTTCAATGTTGCTATTACGAACAACTTTCGACACTTATGAGTTTTAACATTACGCATATGGCCACACAAACACGTTGATATCCTAGCTAAAGCAAACAGTTAAGTTGTTGTCGCACATGAAAGCTAGGTGACAGTACAGGTAAGGTGCACTGTTAATGACTGCCGTGCCACACCTGCGGCCCTCAGCTGTGCTGATTAACTCTGACCTGCAGACTTTCAGCGCTGTCGGCTCTCTTGTCTTGCCCATCGCTCTTGCATTGTGTCTGTTTCCCTGAAGATGGTCGCTGTCAGAGGACTTTATCGCAGGTTCTCCCGCCTAGCAAAAGATGCTGCACAAAAGCAGTTCAAGAAATATGAAAAATGTTGCACCACTGGCATCATGGCAGAAAAGAAGAAGGTATGTAAACCAGAGTGAATGCGTTATTTACAGCATTTGGCAATACATAAACATTAGTGTAAAATGTGCACTGTTTGCACACTATACGTACCTGGACTCCTTTTACAATAATTTGATTGCTGTGGCTGCTAAATAATTATGAACTCCTAGTCTACTCTTTGTACCAGACCTCGTTAAAATGTGCTCATACAATTTTCTTAAAAGTATAATGTTATTGTGAAATGTTGTGATAATATATAATAGCTCATAATTCAGAGTTGTGATATTGAAATGTTGCCAACATCTTGTAGAAGTCTAGTACTATGTCTTGAGTCTGAGTTCCTGCATTGCAGGATTACCATCTTAAAATAACAGATTAAGGCTTTGTGTTTTCTACTGTGTTGTCTAAATCTCAATGACTTGTAAGTAAAAGGAAACAAATGCTTGAATATGTTTTGAGGTGTAACACTGAAAAGTTATCTTTGGATTTTATATTTGTTGTAAGCTGCGTCAATTGACTCGCAAAGTGACAAAAGCAGAATGAGTGTGTTCGTCTTGTCTGGGTTCCCACATCATAGGGTTTATCAAGACGTAGGCTGAAAACAGTTTGATCAGAGTAACCAAACTTCCTCTTTTGTGGCTTGTTGCTATGGCAAGACTTCCCTTCCGGACAGGAAGTGACAGGAAGACCCAAGTGGTGAGTGTGTGTGTATGAAGACTATGCATCATGTTTGGGTGGAGCACTTAACTGTGTTCCCTGAGAGTGTGCACGTCGCATACAGACTTCAACTTGTGTTTCGGTGTCTGAGCCACCATGGCGAAGAACTGCAATTCTCTGGGGATTCCTGTTGGCCACATGGTGAGTTGGCAACTCTTGCTTGGTTCGGTTTAGTTCTGCATCTGTTTAATTGGTTTGTTTATTCTGTAGAAAGAAAGAGGCGTTATCAGCTCTTACGTAGAGGACTTTCAAGTAAATTGGGTTAAATATCAGTAAGTGTTATAATTTGGTAAACTCTGTTGTTTAACCTTTCTCACACTGTCGAGCTGTCGTCCAGGTCAGAATACCTACGTTTAGAACATCAGTTTCTTGTGTAAGCTATCTTAAAAGTGCCAGGCTGTGTGGCTTGCAGTTGGTTGCTACTGAAAACAGAACAGGCCTTCTCGAGTCGGAAGCGAAAACCAAAGCAATCTGTTATGTGTAGGCTGAGTTGGCTTCATTCAACTCTGTGCGAGACATTACATATATACAGATGTGTTTCACAGTGGCTAATAAGACCAGGATGTTGGTGGAAGGGTCTTTCTGTGCTTTGTATTTTGTGTGATTACAATTGTTTCTATAAATGGTGGTGCGTCAGACTCCTTCCTCACATAGGGTGGTTGCATATCTTGTCTCTGTTTCAAGGGATTCACAGAATCCTAATCCTAAAATATTGTGCTCTGTTACAGTGAATGAGAACATGAAAGGTGCTTGAGCATGCTTATAATAAATGAATATTAGGTTTGTATTACACTCTGGAAAACTGTGGATGAAGTGTGTGTTGCCAACTGTAACAAGAAGTTTATGTAGGCATCAACATGGTGTGTTTTTTAAGCCAGAGTTTAAGCAGTAGAGCAAAACAACGTGAAGAGGTGGAGCCACAGTGGAGCTAACACCTGCAGAAACTGCCAACCCATATCAACCTTATATGGGCAAATATATAGATTATCAAGAGCTGTTCCTTTTTCAGCTGTTGTGAAGCAAAGAATTACAAAGAAGCTTTCTCTTGCCTGCACTAAAATTAACACATACAATAGTGTATGACGTTTTTCAAGTAAAAACAATGGAAATATTGTCAATAGATTCTTCATGTTTTTATAAAGTTTTCAGTCGTCTATTTTTACACCAGGAATGGGCCTTGGTACCTTGGTTAATACTGACTTAACTGAGTGGACTAAATGCCATGGTTTTACCTGGAACTTTGAGTCACTGGATGCAGAGTAAACGTGTCTTTAATGAACCTCTGAGTCAACAGTTTGATGTTGATCCCTTAGGGTTATTCCATGAATTGTCTTTCAATTTAAACCTTGACTAAAGATAATATAAAAAGAGTTGATTCTCATTTAAAGACGATTTACAAAACCAATCCAGAGCTTAAAGGAAGGGTAGGTAATTCACTTCAGAAACACTTTTTGTTATATTCCATGGAATGCTCTTAACATCCCAATAGCAATGAATACATTAAATGCTTTGACAATAAATACATTAAAAAATGTCATCTGTGGAAGCCGTAATACTGTAAAAAGCACGACCAATCATTTTAGCCGGCCCGGCTAAAATAACTGGATGGCCTACCTGCCTGTCAGCCTTCCATCTGTGCACAAACTTATCTCGTGCCCTCATTGGTCATGTGCGCGTTCGTGTGTGTTGGAGGAGGGGCTCTGTAAGGAAGCAATCTATAGATTGTAACAGGAGCAACCTACATAGACAAATAAACACATCAACACATCTGGATACATTTAGCGCTGTAAGGGAAAACACAGACCAACGACAAAGTGTTAACTACACGGAAAGTCCTTTTGGAGCTTTTGTTGTACCGTTCTTTGAACTTATCATCCGAGATTTTCCTCAATTTCTGTAAAAACTATTATATATTTTTCAGTCCTCACTGGGTGTCTTATCAATATCTAGGTACACTGGTTTTTGAGTAACATGCGTACATGTTTGAGTTCCACAAGTTTTCAGAATTCATGTTCAGTGCCGAAATGTGAAAGTGCTCAAATTGGAACAGAAATAACTTTTAC
The DNA here is from genome assembly GCF_902827165.1 of Trematomus bernacchii. Taxonomy (NCBI): domain Eukaryota; kingdom Metazoa; phylum Chordata; class Actinopteri; order Perciformes; family Nototheniidae; genus Trematomus; species Trematomus bernacchii. Next base: position 184,803 of record NW_022987515.1, read on the forward strand.
AAGATGAAGCTGAAGATGATCTCTAAAAGCTGAATGAGAGCTCTTGTCATCAGTGTCACAACCACTTCCTGCGAAAATCTTTTTGACTGATTGCAATACATTGTTACATCTAAGAAAAAAAGATGCAGCTAGTTTTCACATTTCACTTCCTAAATGCATGCCTCTGTGCTTTTGTAACATGTGTCTTGTTTCTGGTATGCTGTTTTCCAGTACACTGTGCTACACACATTGTAAAACTTTTAGAATACATTTTCAGTATTTAAATACATTAAAATGCCCACATTTCTATCATCAGAGAATTGTGTAGTTCTGCCCTATACTTATAATTGCAGAAAGAGATGAGTTACTGAAATACAATTCCTCTTTAATTTGTATGATTAAATCAAGTAAATGTTGGATTTCTCAACTTCTACAAAGGTCGTTATCCAGGTAACCTGAATCCATGATGCCTTAATAAGGGTGTTTTGCATATTATCAGATGTTTGTTCTAATGTTGTTCCTGTTTTATCTCTCTCTTAACAGAGCCAGGCAGTGTCAGACGGAGGTAAGCCTGAACCACCAACACGCGTGCTGAAAGTCCCGTACATCTTGCGTTCCCCCGAAAAGAAACGTGTCTGTGCATGAAAATATCTGAGTCTCGTTCTTGGTCATGCTGATCGTGCTGATAAATGGTTGTGTTTGTGTCTGGATGTGTTTTAGAGTTGAACATGTCTGCGCGGGGCTGTGGAGGCAGCAGCTCCAGCCTTCCTGGGACTCCGGGTGGAGAAACTGGCCAAGCCAACAATGTGCTGAGCTGGGCCGTCTCCTTCGAGAAGCTGCTGGAGGATCCCTATGGAGTCCGCCAGTTCACGGTGAGACATGCTCAACACACGTGGCGTTATTTTGTGTTCGGGATTAACTCAAGTGATGTTTTTCTCGCGACATCTCAAGGTTTGCCATATGTGTTAATACACAGTGTTTGTGTCTTTATCTGCAGTCCTTCTTGATGTCCGAGGTGAGTGCGGAGAACATTCTATTCTGGCAGGCTTGTGAAAAATTCAGGAAGATCTCAGCCAGCTCCCTGGATGAGGTATGATGACACTTTTTACCTCTTTACATGGTGAAGCATGTTACTTGTCATCTCTGATTCATTATGTTGGTGTGTGTTTTCTCTGCGTAAGCTCCCTTTTCATACATTTGTGATAAATACTCCTCAACAGAAGTGTCCTGACTTATATTTGTAGTTGTAGACAATACAGTCAGGGAAACATGGATGCTATATTTTTGAAGTGAAGTAAACAAGCTTAGCATTTTTCAACTATTCAGTAAAAAAGTAAACATTTAGGGTTGGCCTTGTGACGGATAAAGCTGCATCAATCTTTTTTTATTCTTTTTATTTTTAGATATTTTCCTTTTTATACTATTGTTTGCTCAGTTATATTCTATTATAGTAACAGGAAGTGCATACATTGACAGGGTTGTTGACTATTGATTGGGTTAATTCCCAGTTAAAGTAAACAAAAGTAGAGTTCATATTGAATGCTGAGGAGCTTTCAGTCTGATGGAGCTGTTGTTTTCCCAGCTGAAGGCTGCAGCTCGCTCCATCTACAACACCTACCTGTCGGACAACGCCCCCTACTCAGTCAACATCGATGACACGGCTAAGACAGAGGAGAAAGACCTGGAACAGCCCACACCTGATATGTTTAACAAGGCTCAAGCTCAGGTATGTTTGTAGTTTGTACTCCCATTTAACTCAGCAATACAGTGATTAATTGTTTGTTGACTCTGCTTGACTCTTGCTAGTTCAACTATCCCTCCTTTTTTCAGATATTCAAACTGATGAAGATGGATAGCTACAGGCGCTTTGTGCGCTCTCCTCTCTACCAGAGCTGCACCTTGTCAGGCGTAGAAGGTAAATCTGTATCTCAGCTCTCTAAACAGACGGCCCGCACGGGATCGTGGGAGGACGTGGCCACCAGAAGCCCGTTAAGTGACAAGAAGGTAGAGTGAAAGGAGTAAATGGACGGAGGGGCAGGGCAGCAAAAAGAAACGTGCGAGTGACAGTTGTCTTCATTTTGGTGTTAATGGCGTTTCTTTATTCACTGTCTTAAACAGAACAGGAAGTCAGACTCTAACAGCTTTCCAGTTGGCAGGAGCGCCTCTGAAAAACAACAACAGAAAAGAGGATCTTGGGGAGGTAGTGGCAGATGTTGTGTTTCTATGTTATATCTTTATGTCTATTATGTGACTTCATCTTATATTCTTCCCCTGGCCCTCTCTTGGTTCGTTTTCTCCACCTTTCACAATAGATGATACAAACATCCATGGTTCAGTCTCCCGGATAGAGTCCCATTTGTCGGTCAAGCCAAACAGCGGGGTGGAGCTTGGCTCCCTCTACAGGCAGATAGAGGTCAGTGCATTGGCTAATCATTTGACAATAGTCACACATGAATAACTAATTGTATTCTTACAAGTGTCATCTCTCCCGATTTAGAGAAAACAACTGCCATAAAGTTCCCAGATATTGCCTTCAAGTATATTTATCTCTCTCACGATTTGACCTCTCTTCTCCATCTGTAATGTAGAATGGCAGATCGAGTCCCCGGTCCCCAGAGCAGGGTGGTGTGAGTCGGATAGGGGTGGAGGGGGGCTACTGCTGCGTCTACCTACCCGATGGCAGTGCCTCCCTGGCCCCCACACGTAACGGTCAACCCATCAAAGACATGCTGGCAAGCCTGTGTGAGAAGAGAGGCTTCCCGCTGAAAGATGTCATCATCTACCTTCATGGCAAGGACAAGGTGAGCCAGTAGCTGCTCCGTCTACACCACCAACCACAGCCCAAAATCAAGAAGCTGTTAAAAAGAAATGTCACACTGTATAGATATTTTGCAACAGGCTGTATGAGAAAGATGGTTCTTCCTGTTCCGACATCTTCCCAACCTCTTACTCCCTCCTTTTCATTTTTAAGATGAAAGAAGTACATTAAAATGATCCCCAGTTGATGCTGAAGTCTCTGATACACTGTTCCCTCTCTGCAGCAGCCCTTATCTCTGGATCAGGACTGCTCCGTGCTGAGAGACCAGCAGGTCTCTCTGGAGCTCCGGGTCATGTTTGCGTGAGTTAACTGTGCCACTTCCTTCATTTCCTTTTTTTCGTGTGTGTCGGTCACCCTTGCTGCCTTTCACACCACCATCCCCACTACAGCATGCCACTTCTCACTTTATTACAGGGAAGTCCCTGTCTTCACGCCAGGCAGATTAGAAATCTATTTAAGCATTGAATACAATTTCAAATGAGATCAAATTTGGATTTCCTGCTAAAATATTGTGTGGCAGATATTTCTAGACTAGATTTGACTGATGCTTTACCTCTACATGGTTGTTGTGTATTGTGTTATTGACATGCATGCGTGTTTCAGGCTGGAGATTGTCTTCACTGGAAAGACAGTGGGGATCATGGTGAAGTCCAGTAAGACGCTGCAGGACGCCCTCTCTGCGGTGCTGCAGAAACACCACCTCAAGCCGCAAGAAGCCCTGATCACCATGGTGAGTGTCTGAATGATGTATGACAGAGACCATGACATGTAGCCAGTGTTTTAAGTAATTTCTCTGATAAATTATTGATTTGTTTCCTTCACTTTCAGAGAAATTGAAAGTGTTGCATTGTTTTGTTGGTGCAACAAGTGACGAGGATTATAGCGTCTTTTGTAATGTATTAATCTGTGTTTTCTCTGTTATGCATCAAGAACCATTTTCCCTGTGGTCTTTTCTTCATACTCACAAGACTGTGAAACTGTCAGCTTCTTTCCAACATGTCTCATTGTCTATGTTTCTTTCAGGTTGGAAGCGACGAGCCTTTGAACATGACCAGCACCGTGTTCAGACTGGCCAATAAGACGCTTCGGCTTGACAAAACCAAAGGTTAATACGCTTGACCTTTTTAAAACCAATGTTTTACTTTAGTGGGAACCACAGACAATAATGTTTAGGTAATCTAATTATAACTACACTGCTCGCCCAAAAGCACAAGCAGCCACAGAATTCAAAGAAACCTCCTTGGCCAGCGAGTAAATGAAATTAGTTCAATCAAATCCAATAAAAGCACATTTTAGCCCTCCAGCACTGGTTGTTCTATGGGTGATACATCTGTGATGCTTTGTGTGTTCTCTTCTGCTGCCTTGAGCCTGGCTGTGCCTCCCATTTCACGTAATTGTATCTTAATGCATCCTAGAAAGTGTTTCTGCATTTCTTTGCTCTCCCTTGCTCTTAGCTGCGTTTGAGGAGAAAGTATTTTCCCTGTCCATTTCAGTGCCACTGTCTGCAGGATCCTTTTTTCCCTACTCTCTTTTCTTTGTGCGTCGCTCTCTGTGTGGTCATTCTTTTCTGTAGGGTTGAAACGTCCAAGGCCATTTGGTTTGTTGAGTGCTGTGTCACTTTGAGTTCACTCACTTCATTTCCCAAATGCTAAGAGACCAAAACCAACTTCACTTTGGATCAGTGCGCCCAGCCTCAGCTCCAGTCCCTGCATTTAGAGCCGTTACATCCCAGGAGGACCAGTTTAATTCTTGTCAGGAATATTTTATTTGCCTTATGTCAGAGTGTTTAACACAATGGGGAAGTTAAGTTCTGTGGCATTATCAGCGGTCCCACTGACTTCTTCTCTACTGTTAGAAAATGAAGAAGACACTGAATTGTATCTTTTGTGTGGTTTGAACAGGAAACCAGACCACTTTTTCAAAAGGCAGTAGTTCTGCTGCAGCAACACAGGTGAGGCTATTTTGTATAGACTGCTAAACATCAACACACACCATGTGTACAAGGCAAGCTGCTGAGACGCTCTTGGTCAATATGTAAAGAAAATATGATGAAGGTTATCATTTAAAGGCCACAGCTATGCATGAACAAGGGAGGGACTTTCGACACAACCTTGTTGACAAGCTTCCTTATATTTAAATAATAATTACCAAGAACATGTCATCATTGTGCAGATTTTTTATTTGATAGTATGGATATTAAAGGTCCCCTATATACTCTTTTTCAACAATATATTATAGGTCTCAGATATATACAAAACATGTCTCTGAAGTGTTTTGCTCCAAATAAACGGATCATACATTGTAGCATCCCATAAACCCCTCTGTTTCAGCCCTGTTTCAAAAGTGCTGATTCTGTGTCTGTAGCTTTAGATTAATATAAGGTGCCACTCCTCACGCCCCTCTGAGAGATATTTGGTTTAAATAAACACAATGGTGCTCTATAGGAGATTCAGGTGATAAGGTGGTGGGGGGGGGAAGTTACCTTGGCTAATGGTTACACAAGCCAAAAAACATTGTGACATCACAAGTGGCCAAAATCTGATCAGCTCATTTTCAGACAGGTTTTTATATAAATGGATCAGCACAAAAAGAGAGAGAATCTTTTTTCCTTAAACCTTCCGAGTCTCTTTACACAGAGGGGACACATGTTTATGTATAAAAGACATGAAAGAGTGGATTTTGAATAATAGGTGACCTTTAATGTTAACTTTCTTTGACGGTTTGTATAGTTACACCTCAATCTTTATTAGGAATCTTCAACATTTATCTATGATAAAAAGGTTATTAATTGTGTGATTTCTGGTATCTGTAGTCTACAACTTCAGTAGGATCTAAAACCTGTGAAACCTTTTTCTGTACATTGATAAAGATGGAATGTATTCTGGTCCCAGGCAGGTGGGGTTGAGGCCCGATCATCGCTGCAAACAGACAGGGCCAAGACGCAGACCAAGACCAGTAAAAACCGGGAAATGGATGGTATGGCAACTCAGCAGTGCAGATAGCACATTGATGTCAATTTAATTTGAAAGAAATATAAGAATTTGTGTGATATATTTTGTGTTTCAGGGTTTCTGGACATGCTGACGAGGGCTCAGGGCTGCAGGGTTGATGACCAGCGAGGCCTTTTGACGAAGGAGCAGCTGGTGGTCCCTCTATTCCTGAAGCAGGAATCTGACCAGGGACCAGACACAAAGCCAGAACAACCCAGTTCAACCAGCTCCTCCACCGACGACTCCAAGGAGACGTCGAAGTCAGCCGAAGCGGGGAAGGAAACCCCCGACTCTGCTGAATCTGAAGACAAAGACTTGAAGGAAACAGAAGTTTGAGCAACTTTAGTGTTTGTGTGGAAAGGACAAAGACACAATCGGAAACTACAACAAATATCTCACAAAATAAACAGACCAATCGCGTCAAAAGACAGTGTTGAATGGTCATGCACTTTTTATAATTGTTTACAAATAAGCTCTTAGACAGCAGTGTTCTGCCATCTCTGCTACTATAATCGGCCTGTTGAGGCAATATGTAAAGAATAATTAAGATCATGGCAAGCTTTTATAGTGTCGTTTGACAACACTACACATGTTAATGGGAAGGATGTTTGCTATGAATTGTTTAAGGTATTCGAAAAATGTTTTGAAAATAAGTTTTAGCTCAACATTTGATCCTGAAGCTTTCCCTGGAGATAGATCCACACTTTGCATTTCACATTGCTTGCTTTGTTGGCAAAAACATGATTCTGTTCAGGACTGTCCAGAAGGGGTTATGATGGTATTGCACAATTGTTCTGTTTTCTTTATATGATTTAAGATTATTGAATGTTTTTACAAAGATGAGTTTTTAATATTTTAAATTACAAATGTTCATTTTGTGTGCTTATGTGCTATTTTCAAATGTGTGTTTGCAGTGCTTACATGGATTTTGGTTTGCTGTGATGACGCCCTGGTCAAGTCCTGTTCTCCTGTCACCTGCGACATCTCAGGGTCAGATCATGAACTAGTAATGTGATATTTCAGGAAATGAATCAGATGATGTAATCATAAAAAAGATATCCCACAGGGTGCTTCAAAATAATTAAAGTGTTTTATGATGAGATATGATCCTGTTTGTGTTTGTTTAAGGATATACATCAGGTTTTAGCTCTTGGTCATCTGTGAGGAATTTATTTTGGAGGAATCACTGAGGTCAGTTTCAGGCTTGACAATGCTACGTGATTTGGTTTTATGTTTGTGATTCAGCCAGACCGCGCTGTCCCAGTGGCCTGACTGAATGACTCGTGCAGTAAAACAAGTCTAATATGTATCTGTCTGCATAGGTGTCCATTGTTACAAGCTTTTGTTAAATTAGCAGGTGCATTTTGCTGATCATGGTACAGAACCCTCCCTCTAAATTGCCATGTCATGTAATTATGTCATTTTTGCAGAGTGTGGATCATTGCAGTGCTGCGATTGGCTCTTTATTAAGGGTTTGTAGCCAATGATTTGCTTTATCTTTCTACAGACTTGTTGCTGGAAGGTGATTTCTCACGAGGAGCCTGGGAGGACTATTATGGGGTGAATTTGGCTTTTTGTATGTGTTACAAAACAAATTAGATGAGTCATAGATGCATTCATCTACACGAATGATGTCAGCATGCATATCGTGATGTTTGTAACAGTATTGGTTCTGGAAAGCATCTCATTCACACATCTTGTAGATTGATTGTCTCTGAAGTAATTAAGAGATAATTAATAGGGCAGTACATGTTACCTGTTTATCACACACAGACTCAGGCTGCCAGACGTGTGTGTGTGTGTGTGTGTGTGTGTGTGTGTGTGTGTGTGTGTGTGTGTGTGTGTGTGTGTGTGTGTGTGTGTGTGTGTGTGTGTGTGTGTGTGTGTGTGTGTGTGTGTGCACACACACACACACGAGTGGTGCGTTGGCGGAGCTATGAATGGGCAGAGGGGTGTGCTCTCACAGACACCATAGCAGCAGTGAGATGAGGAGTGCCATTTACTCCACTGCACGTCTGTACTGAGAGAAGGAAGGAAAGGAGGTGAGTATATGGATTTCCCCCAGGCATTTGGCTTAAATTATTTTTGTGGGTGATTGCTGTGCTGCCTGCCCTCTCTCTCTCTCTGTCACTCCCATCATTCATCCTCTCCTCCTGTCTGTCTTTCTGTGCCTGATTAAACGTCTTATGCTGTCTTGAGATAAACCTCTTCATCTCCTCATTGATAGAAAAGCTCTCATTTTGCGGCAATGCTTTCTCCTATGTCTTTTCTATTTGCTTGCTTTCTGACATTGGGACAGATAACAAACAGGTTTTGAAGATCTGGGAAGTGTTTATTTTGTGTACTCAATCCTCTGCTAATGGGAGCTCTGAATAATGATCACTGTGCCTTTGAGAGTCCTGCAGAGGAATGCATAAGTGGTGTAAAACAAAACCAATCCATCAGATCAATGCTTGCACATTACCGTGCTCTGAAAGATTTTGCTCAGACAGTGAAGGACAGGCTCTGGGCTCAGTGTGTTAATAATGGAAATGACCGGATTCATCACTGACTCAGTTATTAGGCACGACGCACATGGTCGGGCTGAGACCCAGGTTGGAAGCAGATGTGTTGGTCGAGTACTGACTGAATTCATCCAGCTTGGAGTTTGTGTGTGTGTTTGTCACACCTGAGTGTTGCTGAGCAGACAAACCCATCATCATCAATTACAGGACATCATGTCCTTGCCCCTGTGAGCTTTCTTAATGTGCCGGTGCAGCTGCTGTCCACACGCTCACCTCGGTGCTCCAACCACCACTGTGTGCATGCATGTAACGGCCTCTTTAATTACACAGATCATGTGCATGTGATCTCCTTTGATTAGCATGTTCAACAGCACACATGTGGCGAGGCAGGAATGTCAAGACAGGCTTCAATTTCACCACCTGGACTGAAATGATGGGCATAAGTTGACTCAAAGATGATTCAATACTGAAATATATGTGTCATTGTTGTTGTCCACAACCTCATCAAAAGTGAATGTGTCCTCAGCAGGCTGTCATAATTACCTTTCAAGAAGACTGAAGGAGTGATAATGTAGTTACAACTTCACCATAGGTTTTGATATTCTTTCTGCTCCTATGAAACTCTTAAGTATACTCTGAAATTAAGCTAAAAAAGTTTATGTAGTGCTTCTCAGTTGGCGAGTTAATTAGTGTTGACCCAACAGATATGAGCCAATCATCGTCACAAATTCAAATCTTCAGAACAGATTTTCTTCTTAAAGGTCTCCTATCATACAAAATGCACTTTTGAATGTCCTTTATACATAAATACGTGTCCCCGGTGTGTCAGAAAACAAAACCCTCTCTTTTCCTCCATACCGAAATCTCCAAAAACGGGGGAACAACGGAGCTGATCCAGATTTGCATCATCAGAAACGTTGCTATCAGAAACAATGCACGACGTGTTTTGGACGTAATATGGTCTTTGTTTACATTAGCAAGCATCGCTAACACTAAGAGCTAACCTGTACTGGAGAGAGCATGTGTAAAAAAGCAGGAAATTAAAAAAGGAACTCACCTTCTGGTAAACCCGCAAGAGAAAAAGCATTTGAGCTCCATACTGTTTCAGAAATAATCCTTGATGTGGTTTGGAACATGATAGGGCATTTAATCACGGCAGCATTTAGCTGTAGCTCGTAGAATTCTGAGTAGGCATTAGCTCCCCCCCCCCTCCTCTCTTTTTTTTTTTTTAAAGCTAAGGACCCAGAATCAGCCATTCTCTAACAGGCCTGAAACAGAGGGATATGAGGGATTTCTAAAATGCATGATCTGTTCGGTATTTTGAGCAAAACACATAGACATGTTTTTTATATATTTTTATAGACCCATAATATATAACTTTTCTACCTCCGTTGTTTCGTCCTCTTCCTCTTTCAATGTCTCAGTCATGACAGAAGAATATAAAGGGCGATAAAAGACTGCAAGGCATTTGATTTGCCCATCCTTGCAGAAGAAGTAGCTTTTCAGGCGAATGGCAGGCTTTGCTTGTATGCCCATGTCCACGTATTAATGTATGAGCATTTTGGGCATTTGCACGTGTACACGTTTTTTGCATGCATACCACACAGAGGCGTAATGTTTTCGAATGTGTCACCTTCGCTGTTGTTAGCTTGTTCATGTGGATTAATCAATGGAGAAATGTTTCTAATAGCCACTGGGCTTTCTTACCTCGGCTACAGAGGAGATGCACGTCCACCAGCAGCCAACGCGGTCATTCATCCCTTTGCCTCATCTACAAAAGAGGGATTCCTCGTCTAACCAAAGATGGACAGAGAGTGACAGGGTCAGGGAAATCATTCTCATTTAGGTCATTTCCTTCAGTGTGCTGGTCAGAGAAAGCACTCAGGACTCACCGTCAAGGCAGAGATGATTCTTCTCTATCCCTCAAAGGGCTGCAATGCACATTTTAGAGTAAGTGCATGGAGTAAAACAGTCTTGTATACCCCAGGGTGTGCAATAATGAACGGACATGTGTGTGCATAATGGGGCTGATGTAGCAAAGAAGCTGTGAACTCTCCACTGGGTCAGTCCCTCTGTTACAGATCACTCGGCTAAAGCAGGTAGGCCTTGTTGAATCACATGAATTCCTGTTCAAGTGGGATTTTCTAATAGAGTTCCCTGCAGCCTCAAATGTGTTGCTGACGTCAGGCTTCACAGTGGGCGAGTGAGCTCCTGTTGATCAGCTCCCATGTATTCTTCATGAGCCCTGAGAGCTTCCCGTAGAGCAGCGGTCTGACTGGAGATCAGGGCCAAACACTCAGTCAGATCAGAAAGGGAGTCTTTGCATTCTCGCAAGTCATAGTCTTACCAGAAACTTAATAACACTTTTGAAAATGCACACTTTCAAGGAAAAACGTATGTTATCATTGGTATTACAAAGTACATAGTTAGTTGAAGAGATCATGATTCAAAGGCCCAGGAACTGAGTTTATTGCTAAAGTAGAAATATTTTGGGTTATTTCACCTGAAAGATTTTCACATTTCTTTAGTCTGCCTGCACTTCTCGTTGTTTTGAAGTGTGCGGGGCTCAGTAAGAGTGATGTTGATGTGATGCACAAATCAGCATAAACATTTTACCTTAATTTAAATGTTTGTTTGGTAACAGTCAATAACATCTGATTAAATCATGTGCACACAATCCTGATCAAGGTAATTGGATGAGTTTTATTGTGAAAACTAATAAATAATACACAGATATTTTTTTGTTGTTGACTCATTGGCTTATTTAGTTATGAATAATTCATAGCTTCATAGATATAAACTAGAGAATGCAATTCCTGAAGAAATTGCTAGTGGGAATGCTTTATGCTGAAAAGCTCACGCTAAACTGCTATGCTGAAATGTAATGTGTAAGAAGAAAGTGAAGAATTTAGATTGAAATGATACATGAACACCGGGGGCTTGAATGTGTGATGAGTGAAGAAAATAAAGTAAAAAGGCTTGGAAAAGCAGCAGAATATTTGAACTGCAAACTTTTTAACTAACTTGATGGTGAATGATCTGTTGCCATGCCAACAGCATTTGATGACATCCCATAATACGCTTAGATGCGTTGATGGCTGCATCGTTACCAAACCTGTTTTTGGGCCATTTGGAGTATTTTCACTGAAGTTATGAGAAAACCGTGTTTCATGGCGAGCATTGTGTTGCCATGGCAACAGCATTTGAAGAAATCTCAAAACTGTCCCGTAGATGTCTTCACGGCTGGACTGTTAGCACACGTGAAGTTTGAGCACTTTTTGAACATTTTCATAGGAGTTATAGCAACATCGTCTTTTATGGCGAGGGATGCGTTTCCATGGAAACGGCATATGATGAAACCCCATAATTGACGTAGAGCTGTTGAGGGCTGGACCGTTAACCATTATCTGAAGTGCTGTTTTGACCCTTTTCATAGGCGGTACGACAACATCGTGTTTTATGGCGAGGGATGCGTTTCCATGGAAACGGCATATGGTGAGATGTCAGATTTGACGTAGAGCTGTTGAGGCATGGAGAGGTGATATACAGGTGAAGATTGTGGGACGACCGGACCGTGTCCATTGGAGCTACAGCGACATCGTGTTTTATGGTGAGGGATGCATTTCCCTGGCAACAGCCTATGGTGAGATCTCAGATTTGGCGTAAAGCTGTTGAGGCATGGACCGGTGATATACAAGCGAAGTTTGGGGGACGATCGGACCGTGTCCATTGGAGTTACAGCGACATCGTGTTTTATGGCGAGGGATGCGTTTCCATGGAAACGGCATATGACACCACACCATAATTGACGTAGAGCTGTTGAGGGCAGGACCATTAACCATTATCTGAAGTCTGCTGCTCTGAGCATGTCAGTTGGAGTTATGACATCATCGTGTTCCATGACACAGGTGTTTATATTTGAGCTAACGACGTGTCCAGAGATCAAAGGTTTCCATGGTGATCAAATAAATGTGGCAAAGGCTCAAATTTGTTGAACAACACATTTGTAACAGGTTTGTTAATTGACCAAAAAATATGAACAGTTGGAAGATTGAAAATGGGATTATTATTAGGATTATTTGTAGGTCATTGAAAAGTAGAATAATTTAGAAAGATGTGAACATTGAAGTTTCTATTTTAGAAAAGCTGACACTGTAGTGCATCGCTGGTTTTAAAAGTGATTTATAAGAGTCATGTTTAAAGATGTGCAATACTTAAAACGTTTATAAAGATCCTCTGAGTGTGTGTCATTAGTTAGCTGATAAAATGTTAGGAATAAATACCTTGACATATTGACTACAAGAGCTTGAATCAAACAAGCAACCTTGTATTTGAAAGATTAACTGACATACCAACAGTCGCACGTGGTATATAAGTGGTGTGGCTGAGTACTTTAAAGGGTTCATGAATAGAGGGGACTTGAATGTGAAATAAGAACAAGAAAATAAAAGTCTAAATGCATGAAAAAGCAGCAGAATATTTGAACTGAAAACTTTAGAACTAAAAGCATACGTCACCAATAATGTCTAAAATATGTGGAACATGTTGAAGTCAGTATGAAGTCTCCATCAGACGGAAAATAATAGGCTGAGACAGTCTGTTAAACTCCAGTAACCACGTCATTAGTATGCTGCTCTAATTATGTCAATTGGAGTTATGACATCATCGTGTTCCATGACACAGGTGTTTATATTTGAGCTAACGACGTGTCCGGAGATCAAAGGTTTCCATGGTGATTAGTGAGAGGAAAGCATTTTCATTGTTCTGAATGAGAGATAAACCTGTTACATGTGAACGTTTTGTTGAAGAACCGTAACAGATATCAGTGAAATTTCAAAGCGTGAAGCATGTCAAGGAACTTGAGCATCTGAAGTGTACTTTTTGTGTACTTTCGGGTTAATAATGTGGCCTTTTGGCAGATTAACTAAAGGTGTGCGTGGCTGCTGTGGTGGGGAAAGGTGAGGCTGAATTTACAATGGAGTTTAATGGAGACATGTTGAAAGTTTTTGTCACTTCATGACCTCAAGAGGCATTTTGTTTAATTATTTTGCTTAATTTTTTTTTATCTTTCAAGCTATGAGATGTTTTCCTACGTTTGTCATGAACAATTATGTCTCAGGAATGTAGGGTTTGGGAATTATGGCAGATTTAAAAGAAAATATGAAGGCAAAATTAAATCTGTCCTCCACTCTAGCTGTGACATCACGCACTCTAAAATCTGAAGAAGGCCTCTTTACCAAGGTCTGAACAATGTTTAATATCTGTAAAAGTAAGAATCAGATTTAAAAGTTGTGTTACACGAAGAATGTCAGAAAGATGTGTGACATTTTAAAGTTGGAATGAGGTTTCTGAGTGAAAGTATGAAAGAGCAGTTAGCAGTTGAAGAAGGAGCAGTTAGCAGTTGAAGTTGCATGAAGATTGTTGAAGTCTGAAGAGTTCTCCATTGACTTCCATGTTAAAAATGGGATGTATTATGGGATGTATCTCTGGAATTATGAAAGTTATGAATGGTAAAAGTAATAGCCATTGATTCCCGACCGAGCTGAACGTTTTGATGTTTGAACAGAGTTTCTGCGATGTTCAATGTGGGAGAAGAAGCAACGCAAAATAACCCGGCAGAATAATAAAGAATTTTGTGCGTAGCATAACAGATAGTTGGAATGCTGTGTCAGCATTCCCACTAAATAAAAGAGTTGTACCCACCTTTTCTGGACTTTAACTTTCAGGTTTCTTAGCCATATTAGGCAATTTAAAAACATGTAAATAAACATTTAACATAACAACACACTAGGCCAAAAATACATTTTTTTTTCAAACTAAATAATTTAACGATATTCTTGAGGTCTGCACAAGGTCAATTTAGCTCAGCTGTAATGCATTTTCCCTGCAAATGCAACAAGATGCAGCTTTGTCAAACAAAAGTAAATTGACCTTTTAAGATTTTCATACCCAACTGTTTTTTCCAAGGTAAAGCATGAATCTTCAAACCCATCCTCAGTGAACCACATTTGTCCACCATCTCAAGCCTCTTGCCGGATAGGAAATCGGTAAAATTCAGACATGCCGGAAAGTATGTTGATTGATCTGATCTAACTGGTCAGATGTCAGACAGGCACTTGACACCGAATGGCAGCACTGAAATTATTGGACTATAAAAGTCTGTCTCATACAGATGGACCAACAGCCAGAGATGTTTTGTCTGAGGCCCCGGGGCCCCTGACACCAGCTGTGGATCTGACTGTGACTCTGGGCTGCTAATCATTGTGGCCTTTCAGTTGTGCAGACAGTGTTTTTTGTCCTGCATGACTCCGACTGTGTGAGGGTGCTGATATATTTTTGGCTCTTTGCCCTTTCCAATTGGGACTCTTTGTCTTCCCTTTGCTTATACACATTACGTTTCATACAAGCTTTTAATATGCATCACTGTTAATTGGAGCCATAACTAGTCATTTTCAGATTCTCATATTATAGCATCTCAGATTCTTTCATTTGTTGATTATTTTAAGGTGTTCATTTTTTTTAAATGTTCCTTTTTCTTAAGGGTCTAAAACGTACCTGCCAGTAGAAAATGGAGCAGGTCTACTGTTAGAGGACTAGCCTTTTATCTTAATCTAAATCTTATTATTGTCACCAATCAAAGACATGTTAATAGCAGTCATTGTTTCTGTGATGTGAATTATTGAAAGTAGTATGAAAATAAATAATTTACGGTTAAATGTAATCCTGAAAAAAACCCCAGTAATGTTTTGTTTTGTTTTTGCAAAATGAGAAGCAGCAGAGTGTGTGTGAACAATTGGTAAACTCCGTGGTAAAGCCCCTGAGGAAAGTCTCCCAGCTAAATATTTACATCAGTCAAGTGAAGTGGGAGCAGCAGTATGTTTCTTAGTCGCCATCTAGTGATAACAGGCCATAACTGCAGATGTGTCGTATAATCTTTCATGCGGCCCCTCAGGATAGCAAAATCAGGGATCAGTTAAGCCTTTTGGATCAGATTATAACAAGTAAACTAAATAATTATTGTAAACTGTCTTACTTTTAACCATTGTTGTTGCATATAACCACATGTAAAGTACCTCTTCTTTCTCTTGTCTTTACAGTTGCACAACCAAGGTATTCAAAAGATATCATCTTATTCTAAATCAGCACAGATCTTTTCCTAAAGAATCTAGAGCCAGCCATGGAACAGAAGTCAAACGAGGTGTGTGAAAGCCTGATAGACAATTTGTTTTGAGTCACTCGGCCGTGTCTAATATGACTCTTTCTTTCTAGTGTCCCAGCACCACCTCCCCTCAGAAGCACATGAAAAACAGGTCAAAGTCCACAGAGGAGATGCAACAGACGAGGAAGGTGAGAAGAACAAATCTGACATTCAAACATCTTTCAATCCTTGTTCTCATTTTATTTACATGCACACTTTCAGATTACTTATACCCATCAGATATAATGTGATTAACCTGTCTCACCTCACAGGCCTTTTCCTCACAAAAGTCCCTCCCAGGCAGACCAGAGCTGGAGAAAGTGAAGGTGAGCTGTGCACATACGAATGCTGTTACGTACTTATTTGTATTTCACTATTTAAAAACCCAGGAATCCATACTTGAAAATGCAAGCTGTATTTTCTTTCACGTGTTTTTCAGGAGTGTCCTGACGGCTCTGACACGCCGTCATCCTCCATGGAAGAGCTGAAGTGATTAATGGAAGGACATAACCATCAAGTTACAAGATAATCATAAACATAACTTACATACACATTATCATATGGACACAGACAAACGTACAACATTGTAAAAAAGAACAGTGAACTAAATGATAAAACACCCAAGCAATGAATTTGATTGATTGAATGAAACTAAACTAAAAATAGTTATTCGAACTCACACACAAACTCACGCACACTGAAACACTTGCTTGTAAAACCTGTGATAATGCTGTTTCATTGTACTTTGAGTGTCGTATACATACCAACTGAATGTGTATTGACAATAAATTGATGCTGTTGAGTGAAGCCGTCATTACTCTGCACTTATTCACATCATTAACAATGGATGCCGTACTGATGACTGCAGGTTCAAAAAGCAGCATAGACTATCTAATGTCTTAATGTAATGAAAAAGTGGAGTGAGAGCTGAGAGGGGTTTAAACATGTTTGTAAAACTGCTTTTGCACATCTGCTTTAGTGTTTATGTGTAAGAATTAGTTCGTACCTAAACCAGGAACAACACAAATTCAAATTCAGATGTTCGGAGGAGAAAACCATAACGGCAATTTGGAGATTTCCCGTTTTGAACCAGTCTGGCCCGTGACACTGGCCCAAAGGTGATGACACATTCATGTCACAGGGAAAGTTCAGTTTACTTTGGCTTACAGTTTTTAGACATGGTCAATTATCCACATTTGAGGATAAGATCCAAACAACACAGTCAAAAGGGGTCAGATCAAAACGGAGTTTGCAGGGACCAAGTGACCGAATGAGAAATGACTTTACTTCAGTGTGTTCAAACAGAATCAGATTAAAGTAATACCATCTTTCATTAGTTAAGGGGATAAGCCTTACTGAGGGACTAATGATCGAACAAGCTGTATGTGAGTAGAGCAGGTAAGGGGAGTGAGTGAATTGTATGAGAAGGTGGTTGGAACATTAACATTTCAGTATTTCTACTTCCTACTTCCTACTGTTACTTTTGCAATAAGCTGGCAAAATATGCTGCTTCAGTTAAGGGTTGAGTTTTATGTGATAGACTTCTTAGACAAAAATGCCAAAATGTGATGTTCCTTGTTGAGCTAAAAATGTCATTATAACTTTTCTCAAATTGATAACGGTATCCAATCCACTTTATTTATTTCTTTATAGTAATATAAATATAATACAATTCAATTGTGATAATGAAGGGCATGAATTATTGCTACAGTTACATCATGTTACAAAGCCAAGACATTACTAATAATAACAGTGGTCAAAAATAATCATATCTTCAAATTCAGACATATACAGCATGTGGATGTCCACCTGCAATAGCCGTGAATAATGAGTTGGCAGATTACCTTTATTTCAAAGATAGATTGCAATCCAACTTAAAGCATCACATGTACTGTATCCCTCAGTGTAACGTTATGCAATATAACTATGATCATAAACCGAAGAGAGAGGACCCACAGTGTGCACCTGCAGGTTCCAGCTCATTAAGTGAGGTGTTTTTGAGTGGCAGGTAGTTGTATGATGACCCGGTGACCTCTTTAACTCCAGGCTGAGCAGCAACATCCCTGGGGCTTGCACATCTGGAGAGGGAATTAGCAGCATCACAGGGAGTTACCCAAAATATCTGGAGTCGTGCCAGAGATGTATCCATGTGTGTGTAAGTGATAACATGTTCCATATGTGAACGAGTGTCTCTGCGTCTCTTTTCGCTGCTCAATGCGGCACCACATCTGAAGGATTGATCCCTTCGCCCATTGACAGCAGCCTCGGCTCGAGTCCAGCTGCCTGCAACACAACAGAGCTGTTATCTCTCCCTGGCACCCAGCAGTTTACAAAGTAACAACTCTAGTCTAGTTGGTTATTCATTTTCTGCTGCCCTGAGTTCATGGATGCAAGTCTGAGGTCAGCAGATTCGGGTGAGAGCACTGCTGATGTGACAGAATCCACTAATTGTTAACAATTACCCTGTTATTCAGGCCATCACGGCCTTCTCCCTTGGTGAGGAGGACATTGTCTGTGGGTAGTGGGGTGTGTAAGTAAATGTGTGTACGTGTGTGTTAAGGAGGATCTCAGAAATTCTCCCCTATGGTTCATTTTCAATCACATCATGGTGCCTAAGCATCTGAACATTCTGCAAAAGTCATGTACATCGCACATGTTTGCCATACTTCCACTGACTTATCTCATGCAAGGAATGATCATTTAATACCTTGGCTTTACCTTATTCAAAAACCACAGTGTGAGCGGACTACAGAGGCAGTGCAAAATCGGTACTTTTCTTCCAACATTTACCACTAGGTGTCAGATTTCTCCTACTTTTTACACAGGAATACAGAAGAACCTCAAGCGACAAGCATCATTAATCCGACAAAACAGTCCTCTTCATCTTGGATACTTTATCCAGCCCCAAATCAGGTGAAAAATAGATGGTTGAACACACATCATTCATCACCTAATATACAATGTGTTTTCCAAACGCATGCATCATTAGTTAGGCTTTGTGTTATTGATTAACAATGAGGTCTCTGATGAGGGAGCAAGTTAAGGGATGAGGTGTTAACTGGTGGCTTATTTAAAGAGGTTTTATTCTTCAGGTTGATACTTTCCTTCTCAGGGGGTCGAACACAACACCTAGGACGGTTTCAGACAAGGTAAGGTACTAACTTCATATGTCAAAATCATCTTTTGATAAGTAAAATCATTTTGAATCAATACTGCTCTAAAGCTTTCTATATTATTTGAAATAAATGATTTTTTAATTGCAAATCTCTGGACATCTTTCTACAGCTAGGGCATCAAGAGCGCAAGCATCCGGCAAGCTGAGTGACAACTGTTACTAAATGTTTGATTCATCCTTTTTCTTTACCCCCGCTTCATTTAGAACTAAAGAAGAAACATTTAGGCAAAACATGAAAAGCATAGACATATAAATGTGAGTCACAGTGACTTGAAGGCAAACTCACCAAAAGTACAAAAACAGGGAAACTGAGAGAGTAGACAAAGGCAGAGTAGATTAAAGCCTTCACTCCACAGAATCACCAACGTACATTCAGGGAGGATTGAGCTGCAATCTATGGAACTTGTCTCACGTACTCCCACATACAGATAGACGTGCTAACTTGTTCACATCAGAATCAGCAGGAGGATGCCACACAGAACAAGAAAGATGTAGCGACGGTAATTACTGTAATTTCCACTGCTGTAATTACTCAACTCACTTCCATCCTCTTTGCTTTACAGAGACACATTAGATTGATATTCAGACAACTTTAGTACTCCCTCCTCCGCTGGAGTCCCCAAAATATGGCAAAGTGGCTGAAATGAAAGGGGAAAAACAGTTCTCTGTAAGCCGAGAGCGTGGTTATCTTTTAGTTGCTGCTCCATACAGAGGAGAGTCTCTTTAGAGCTGACTTGCAGCTGCAGAAAACGAAGGGAAGATAAGCAACATGGATACAGATGTGACCTTATTGATTCTGACAAGGTGTTAGTTTGTTGAGAGAGATGACTCAAGATTCAAGATTCAAGGCTTTTATTGTCATTCGTACATAGCTACAGTGTAGTTATGTCGATGACAATCTTAGGTCACAGGCTCCTCGAACAGTGCAACACAATAAAACAGATAAAATAGTAAATACAATAAAATAGAATAGAAGTAGTGCCATAAGAGTCTATATACAAGTGATAAATAATGTGTAAGTTGCAAACAGGTGAATGTTATGGATGTTCTTAGTTCAGGTGTTTGATAGTCTAGATGGTGCCTCTCAGTGTGTGAAGTTTAAGTGTGATTTGATCTCAAAACCAATTACACACACTGTGGGCCGCCTTTGTTTTAATTGCTTGTTTGTGGTCTACAGTAGCAAAGTGAGAGACTCACAGGCTTGAGACATATTGGTCTCCTTTGGCCTATGTTTCCTGCTGCAGGCTGTTAAACACATAGACTCTCATATCTGTTCCCTTAACAACCATTTCATGCTGTGATTGTAATTGCTTCCATATTTCTACACAGCATTCAATGCACCATGTCATCTCGATCTATAACAATAGTGTCCTCTGGTCGGAAACAAGGGATCAACTGCCATGGTAACTTATTAGTTTCAATTCCCAGCATTCTGTTTTTTTATGACTTTGAAATGCAAAGCTGATCTTCCCCACCTGAGTGCATCCTCTTGTTATTCATTATCAGGGTTGATGATACAAGGGACTCAGCTCTCCTCACAGCCCAAACTCCTGCAGGAGGAGGACAGGGAGTCTGGCATCGGGTCCACTCTTGACCTCAGCAGCAGCAGCTTTGAGATCCACAACCAACATACCAAACACCAAACCAGCGGTGTTTCACCCAGGGAGGAAGATAGACTCGATATAGAGAAAGGTACAAAAGCAGCATGAAAAGAAGAATCATTTCCTGGCACGGCAGCAGGTCTGATGTCTTTGAAAAGGCAAATAACAACAGCAGAATCCAAACCACATGCTCAATGGATAAGGACATGCTCGAAAAACACACACAGGGCCAGTGGGATCACACAGTCTGGGCAACAAAGACAAAGTCCTGATGTCCCTCAGCAGCATTTTGCTGGGTAATGTAGTTCTTCAGACGACTTTGATCTCTTTAGCTACGTGAAATGTCTTGCTAATGCGATCTTTCTTATACAGAACAATGTCATCAGGTAAATTAAGCTATACTTAGTGGTGTAAAGTTATAGTAAATTTACTCAAGTACTGTACATAAGTACAATGTTGTACTTTACTTGAGTATTTCAATATTTCTTCTACTCCACTATAATTCAGAGGTAAATGGTGTACTTTTACTCCACTGCATTTATTTAATACCTTTAGTTACTTTGGATTTTTGATGTGAAATATAATCAACACTTAATTAAGACTTTAGTTACACCCCGAGTAACATTCACAAGCTACCCTGCAGTATACAAAGTAATTTGAACTAGCTGCACCTTTACCAGCTTTGATAAACACATAATACATCAATAATTATAAGAAAAACATATACTAAAATGTGCCAATCTGCATAATAGGTACTTTTACTTTTGGTATTTTAAGTTTATTTGATGCCAACACTTTTATACTTTTACTTGATTACCATTTTGAATGCAGGACTTGTACTTGTAACAGAGTATTTATACACTGATCTGAGTACTTCTCCCACTTCTGTCTATACTTAATCATAGGATAAGGCTGGTGTCGTTCTATATTGATCTTACTGTTAACAAATTCTGCAAAACACCAAAACCTTGAGTGCTTTTGGTAGCTGGTGGTGCATGTGGGATTGACTCAAAATACACTAAAGTGTGCTCTTCCTAACGAAGGGGACACGTCATTGCAACCTTTCCCCTCTTTAATGTGTGTGTAACCTCCCACCATATCAGTCAGTCTAGTTTATCTTGCCTCATAAGAGCATTACACGGTGGGGTTATGACCTGTCTGTTTCGAATGAGCGCGGTCTCTGAGGTCCTATTTGGGTTAAGTGTCTTAAGTGAACAATGTCAGTATGCAAGAGCTG
Source organism: Trematomus bernacchii (assembly GCF_902827165.1). Classification (NCBI taxonomy): domain Eukaryota; kingdom Metazoa; phylum Chordata; class Actinopteri; order Perciformes; family Nototheniidae; genus Trematomus; species Trematomus bernacchii. The sequence continues at coordinate 206,305 of NW_022987515.1, forward strand.
CCTCTGTGCTTCTAAATAACTTCTGTAGGAAAGCTAGGAGAGAGATTAAAGAAATGGAATTGCTTCAAATGACCTGTGACGTATCTGTGATATATTTTGATAACTTTCTGTTGGTTAGACATACAGGCTTAGCCATCTCCTTGTTTTTATTGTTGTGGTTTAAACAGAAAGCTCTTCACAGACCACAGCAGTGACTTCCAACACGATCCCACAGCTCCTCATCAATCTTTCCAAGATCCCTCTCCTCCTCATCCTCCTCTTCCTCTTTGTTTGCTCCTTGGACACTCTGAGCTCTGCCTTCCATTTAGCAGGTGGTAAGTACCATAACCCTCAGTAGCCTCTCATTGGGTTTAAAGTGACTCCCCCTGCTGATGTCTGCCAAATAAGTGAGTCACTGAGCAGTTGGTCCTGCTGTATAATTTACTGCAGAGCTGCAACTGGTGACCTTTTAGGATTTGCAGAAACATGCAGTTAGAATCTTATTTAACATTGCTCTTGGCTAACATGTCATGTCCGAGAACAGCATGTCTGTATCTCTATGTGTTTCGCATATTTAAACAGGTAAAGTCGCAGGGGACATTTTCCAGGACAATGCTGTGCTGTCCAACCCCGTGGCAGGGCTGGTGGTGGGGATCCTGGTCACCGTGCTCGTCCAGAGTTCATCCACCTCCACCTCCATTGTCGTCAGTCTGGTGGCCTCGGGATGTGAGTAGGAGCATAACATTGCAGAGAGAACTAATACCACACTGGGAAAATGTTCTCCTAAAAATCCTCCATTTCAAACCTTACTTAAAGGTCCCCTATTATACTGTTTTTCATCAATATATTATAGGTCTCAGATATATACAAAACATGTCTCTGAAGTGTTTGGCTGGAAATACCAAACAGATCATGCATTGTAGCATCCCATAAACCCCTCTGTTTCCGCCCTGTTTCAAAAAGTGCTGATTCTGTGTCTGTAGCTTTAGATGAAAATAAGGGGCCACTCCCCACGCCCCTCTGGGAGATATTTGGTTTAAAAAGAACACTATGGTGCTCTAGGAGATGCAGGTGATAAGGTGGGCGGCAGTTACCTTGGTTGGTGATTGGCTAATGGTTACACAAAAAGTCAGGACAAAAAGTGAGCGAATCTTTTTTCCTGAAGCTTTCAGAATCTCTTTACACAGAGGGGACACATGTTTATGTATAAAATACGTGAAAAAGTGGATTTTGCACAATAGGTGACCTTTAATTAAACATATTAGCAACAGCATATACTGAAATAACCTTATTTTTTGTATTTTGATTTGTATTACTGCTTCTTTCTATAGAAATGCATCATATTCTAAAAAATCATTTATTTGAAGCTTCCTCACTGCGCTGTGTGAGAACCATGTATGACTGACAGTTTACTTTACATGACCTCAGAGAAAGTGTAATCTGTAAATTACTGTACTCATGAAAGCTGTCGCAAAATGCAATGGGGTAAAAAGTACAGCATTCGCTCTGAGATGTAGGGGAAATATAAAGGGTGCACACAAATAAAATATAAAAGTACATATAAGTACATCAAATATGTACTTCTGTTCAATAATCAAGTAAATGTACTCACTTAGATTCCAGCCCTGGTGAGCTGCCATGTAGCAAAATGATTTTATTTACGGATTCAAATAAGATTAGACATGTAAGTATGCTATGCATTAAGTTACAATTAGCAAACATATTATAGCGTTGGTCAAATACAAAATAGGTGAAATACAAAATGTAAATCATTTTCTGAGTGCACTGGGGCCCTCAACTTTTCTAGGAAACTGAACTCACACAGAAGTAAATACAGCGTTGGTTGAGGACTATTTTCAGCTGTGAATATAAACATGTTTGTTATTTTTGTGACTATTTCTGGCAGCAAGATGGTGTATGTGGGACTGACTTAAAATAAACTGCATGCCCTTAGCATCTTAATGAAGGGAACATGTCAGCAACATTGTGTCTTATTAGTTTAATAGTTTTGAGTTTCTTTATATTAATTCTATAAAACACAAGGTCGTACATAAGACTGAACAGAAAATACTTGTTGGTGAATACATGTATTAACAGTTTTATCTTTCCATGGGATTAAACGAATAATAGAAAATGTCTTCATCGATATTTTAGATTGTAGTACTGTGATAACCATTTGCGAAAAACATCTGGGAATTCATGTAATCTAGTAGATTGGAATGGGATCCAAGGGATAATGAAATCAATACATTTCACACCCTTTAATCCCCCCCACCTTCTCATTAATTCTAGTTTATCTTGAGTCAAAAAACAGTGACATGGTGAGGTGACAGCCTGTCTTTATCTAACGAGTGCAGGCTATAAGGTCTTGTTGTTGTTAACAGAGAATGATTGCAGTATGCATGAGCTGCCTTTCAAAGAACTCAGAGAATATAGGTAATTATCAAAGAGATGCAAACGCATGGAATTGTGTGTGTGTGTGTGTGTGTGTGTGTGTGTGTGTGTGTGTGTGTGTGTGTGTGTGTGTGTGTGTGTGTGTGTGTGTGTGTGTGTGTGTGTGTGTGTGTGTGTGTGTGTGTGTGTGTGTGTGTGTGTGTGAGCATGCTGTTGTAGGTCATCATCATTAAAGGTATTCTCAACAATGAACCCCCCTGCAGAGTGGGTTAAGCTGCCTCCACTCCCCTTCAAATTAATGTCACCTCATGTATCATTCTGAATGACGGGAAGTCACTGCTTATAATTATGTGACACACTATCATTCATAATGATGCCATACATTTATCCATCATAAATGTTATATTGTTCGAGTGAAATGTGTTGTTCTTCGTGGTTTCACCCCACAGTGCTTGAGGTGAGGTCTGCTGTTCCAATCATCATGGGGTCCAACATTGGGACCTCAGTCACGAACACCCTGGTGGCCATGATGCAAGCAGCAGAGAGGAATGAGTTTGAGCGGTGAGTGGAGAAAGGTGGCGAGGCACAGCATGAGTGCAGGAGAAGCTGAAGAGCAGGGAATAAGACATTGAAATGGAAAAGTGAAGAGGATAAGTAGGGAGATGGAGGAAGATTGATAAAAGTGTTGAAAGTGCAGAGGAGAAAGCAGAGGAGGGTTAAGAGAAAGCATTAGCAGCTGCCTGCTGCCTCTTTGCTTCAGCCTCCGTTTAAGTATAATTTATAAGAGTGACAATAATGGCACCAACACACATTGACTCCGCCAGTATCTTTTTGGCATGAAAATATACGGCACTGCACAGATGGCATGTATTTTAATCTGTGTCTGGTAAAAATAAATATAATTGATTAAACATTCATAATTTACTAACTCAATGAGTCAAAACTAAACTGCACATTACATCATCCACATATAAAACACTTGACCCATGAAAAGCAGATTAACAAGCAATCATTTTGAGTGGTTGATCATGTTAATGGCTGACCTTAGTTAACACAGACAATGATTGTGACCCACTGCAGTGCCTTTGCTGGGGCAACGATCCACGACTGCTTCAACTGGCTGTCGGTGCTGGTCCTGCTGCCGCTGGAGGTGGCGAGCGGCTTCATCACCAAGCTGTCTCTCCTGCTGGTCTCCAGCTTCAAGCTGCATCCCGGAGAGGAAGCACCTGAGCTGCTCAAAGTTATCACTGAGCCAGTCACCAAGCTCATCATACAGGTAACTATCAGCCAGTCAGCTTTTGTGATTAACCATTTGCTAAACCCCTCCCCTAAACAGCAAATCTTAGTTTAATTGACCTAGTCATGGCAGGTCTTCAGTCTTTGGATTTTCGCAGTGAGAGCGATATTTGAAGATTTTGGATAATAGAGTATTTTTCAAAACCAAAGACACAATTCATAAGTGTATGGAATGTTCTAAACCCTTTCTTTGCGCTAATGCGTGGTGCAATCATTAACATGTCTAGCTGGCTAGCTTACTGCCTAAAGTAGTCGGCCTATCAGAGGGCTTATCGGGTCAATGAGCACATCATTACATTAGTATGTGGGTTACAGGTTACGTCATACATAAAAGTCACATTTACAGTACATTCACTGTGTAGTATTCCCCCAAGCCGATCCCGGATGCTGCAGAGTTTGGGCGATAGTTAACCTGCTCTTTGGGGAACTTGGGGACGTGAACAATCAACCCCAGCAATGTTGCGTTGCTCAAAATGTTCCTTGAGATCTATTCATACAGTTGTAATATTTAAAGAGAAAAGGTCCAGCAAGACTGAGGCTACATTTTTACACTCTGCAGATATAATGCCATAAACACATTTGTTTCTATATGGCTACTACACAGAGCATAATTCACTTTCCGCCAGGGACACGCAGCAAGTTTGTATTAAAGCTGTCTCTCACAAAATTATCATTTTAAAACAGGTGTGCTGGAAACACAAAAAGGGCAGCTGGAAACACTGTCTGTTTGAAACACTTTTTGTTTGCAAATTCTTTATTTGCCAGCTAGAAATCAGAGGCTTCCTTTGTCTTACATCAAGAAACCATTCTTTCAACATTTCTACGAATTCTGAGCAGTGACTCTGACGCTGTTTTTATTGTTATTATGTTCTGGGTGATGCTGGAAAAGTTTAATGGACATCTCAGAAGTAACTACTGTATGGCGGGCGAAGTTTAACAAACAGTGCCTCAGACAGCTGTGATGGGAACTAGATGTAAGGTGTCTCCTTGAAGGACTGAAGGATTGGTGGATGAATAATAAATGTTGCTTTCCTTTGACTCACAGAATTTAAAAGATGGAAAATATTTCTCCTTTCTCCCTCAGCTAGACAAGTGTGTGGTCATGGGAATCGCCATGGGAAATGAGGACATGAGGAACAGGAGCCTGGTGAAAGAATGGTGCCAGACTGACCTGGTTATGGTAATGGCCCCATCTCCACTGCTGTCCCATGCACATGCAGACACAATGTGTCACACAGTAGCGCCACATACAGACTGACACTGCTGCCAGTGAAAACTGTGTTGCTAATTTGTGTTTTCATCACTTTCTTTCTTTCTTTCTTTCTTTCTTTCTTTCCGTCTACAGTCCACTGGCAATGTGAGCACTGCAAACTGTGGCTCCAGGCATGACTTATCCCAATCACCACTGAAATGTGAGTTCTCTCATTATTGTAATGTTTTTCTAGTAAGCATTTCCCTTTCAGTACTTCCCTGTTAAGAAGGCAATACAACTGTGTGTTTTTGTAATAATCTATTGATGTTTGTTGGACCTGTCCTCCTGCAGGTAAGCATCTGTTTGTGTCCACGGGGCTGTCAGACCTCACCGTGGGTCTGATCCTCCTCGCAGGCTCTCTGGCCGTCCTCTGCACCTGTCTGCTGCTTCTGGTCAAACTGCTCAACTCTCTTCTTAAAGGCCAGGTCGCAAAGGTCATCCACAAAGTCATCAACACAGGTGGGCATGCTTTTGACATGAGAGAGGTGGTGGAGAAGACTAATATTGATGTGTTTATCGTGGGTAATTGCCATCCCTCCGTTCTTTATCTCAACAGACCTGCCATATCCGTGTGGGTGGCTGTCAGGATACATGGCCATGTTTGTGGGCGCAGGGATAACGTTTGTGGTCCAGAGTAGCTCTGTCTTCACTTCAGCCTTGACTCCTCTTATAGGTGGGTGAAATAAGATTTTGCACCACCAATGAAAGCCTCAGAGTTGTTTGTTTATACTATATTATGTGAAAATATCATTAAAAAATAAAAGGTTATTGTGAAAATAAGTAGAGCATAGAAGAAACTATGTGTGTGGGTTAATATAGCAATTATTGGCCGTCCATTTGAAATGGATTAAATGAGCCGTGAACCATGAATATATATGTTCCCTCAAAATAAATAAATATTAAATATATATTAGAAATGTGTAAAAAACCCCACTATGAGGTCTTCGATATAGCCATACTTACAGAATTTTATAGTATTTTCTGTTATTTTCCTGTATTAGACATATCAAACGTATGATGACATCAATCAACACAATGCTTTAATTGTAAGCAAACTGACAGATGTTGCTTTGAAGGATGATGAATAAATGGATGCAATGAGTATTATGAATTATAATCAATTTAATTGTAGCATCCTGACGGGTAATTTGTGGTTCTACGTCAGCATATGCAAAATCTAAATGAGTAACTTTATAATTCTCATATCATTGTATTGATTTTTCTTATTCTTTATACACTTCAGTCTTTCATTTACATGTTCTTTGTGAGTATATAGTATAGTTAAACAATGGTAATGTGACTAATGCCAGCGGGACACATTATGCATATGTGCCTCCTGTGCGTAGGATTAAAGGATATTGCTCTGTAGACAATTGGATTACAAAACACAAAACACATTATATATACCATCATACAAAGTACTTTTCCTGTAGGCTTGGATAAACTGGGCTTTAAAGTCCAGGGCCGATCCCAGCTTCTACCTAGTTTGAAGGTTGGAGTTTCTTCTTCAAGTTGTGTCTCATTTGTTACAGAAAGTCTCTTGTTAATCATCTTATTAAAATGGATCCTAACTGTCCGAGTTTCAGATCTTATTCTCCAATAGTTCGGCACTGTGCATAAAAGACTCTCAATGATGATACTGTCCTGGACTCTGCTTCTAGTATTAGTTGATAGGGTAACACTTTATTTTGATAGTCCATAGTTAACACTCTATAAGTCATCAGTTGACATTTAGTAGCATGTCAACAGTGCACCAGTTGACATGTATCAGTTGACATTCAACAGCACCGTTCAAACCGACAAGTAACTAAGCATTAGTTGACGATCAACAGATAAGCAACTAAAGTTCAGTTGACTATTACTTTAAGCATTAGTTGATGATCAACAGATAAGCAACTTTAGAGTTTAGTTGACTATCTGTTGACTGTCAACTAATCTAGAGTTGACTATGAGTATACTTTTAGTAGGTTCTCCACTAAGCGTTTGTAGGCATGTGTTAGGACTATCCAATTAAAGTGAAAAACAGTTGAGAACAGTAGAAAGTCTATAACCTATCAACAGAACACATACATTCATCCACTAATTATATGCAACAGACATGGGAATAAAGCGAAATCTTTTGCACAACTGATCACGAACACTGGATAACTGAAGTCAATGCCAGGCTATAAAGCACAGTAGAACACACACTATATGCAGCATATCAGAGAAAGAAACCTTTTTTATTTTAATAATATACTACAAGTAAAAACACTGAACAGTTGTGAACCACATTCAATCCTACTAAAGGACTACTAAGTGACTACTACTACTTCTACTGTTCTCAACTGTTTTTCACTTTAATTGGATAGTCCTATCACATGCCTACAAACGCTTAGTGGAGAATGCCTACTAAAAGTATACTGATAGTCAATTCTAGATTAGTTGACAATCAACAGATAGTCAACTAAACTCTAAAGTTGCTTATCTGTTGATCATCAACTAATGCTTAATGACTTAGTAATGTAATCTTTAGTTGACATCTTGACTCTCAACAGATTATCAACAGATAGTCGACATGACCCTGTTGACTTTCAACTGACAGATTTATTTTGAGTAGTTGATTGTCAATTTTGAAGATGTTGACACAATCTACAGATAGTAAGGTTGAATATTGGTTAATAACCTGTTGCAAAAAACACAGAGACTTTTTGTACAATCTATAAATCAACACTTGAGATGTACCTTATATTCTACTGGCAGTTAGTTAAATGCATGTTACTTGTCTGTTGAAACAGTGTTGTTGAATGTCAACAGATGACTTATAGAGTGTTAACTATGGACTATCAAAATAAAGTGTTACCGTTGATGGTCATTTAGTTTGATGGATTGAGGTTAAATGACTTAATATTTAACAAAAATATCAAGTGAATTCTTTGTTTTAATGTTGTTGTGCCAGAGAGATAACGACCGGCCATAACAGCATGTACCTTTACTGTCAATCAAACCAGGAAGAAACCCCACTGTAATCTAGCAGCTCGTAAACTGGGCTGCTGTTTGCAAGGCCACTGCTTTTTACACAAAGTTATAAATATAAACACCACAACCTCTGAACAGACATTTACTGCTGCAATAGTAAATTGTTAACTGTACATTGAGTGAGGATTTACCCGATTGTTCTTGTACTTATTTGCTAACTAAAATGAGTGTCATCTCATACGGTCAAGAGAATATCTTAAGATTTCTTGTTAGCTTATAGCTAATGTTTCAGCTGGGGCCAAATAAGGACATAAACCTGCTTATTTCCACTGAAATAAGTCCTGTGAGTCCTGTGAAGTTTGGAAGAACATATTGCACAACTGTCAGTGTATGCCGCTGGCTAAATGAAGCATGTCAAATCAGTGATGTCTGAGTCATCGGCCTGCTACTCAGTGATAAATGTAAGATGGGAATCATGTCTCATTTTAAACAGGAGTAACTGAGAAGCTTTAAATTACTAAAAGGCAAAAGACTATATTCATGGATGTCATCCAACCTTCAGATATATGTAATTAGGTAATTCTGTTTATTTTACTTCGTTTATTTAAATGTAGCTTTCCCTGCACTCCAACTCTCGGGCTTACCATCCCCTAGTATCATGCATTGAAAACAAACTCAAAAAACGCTTCAGAGCACCTAGGGTAAAAGAAAATATCACTTAAACTTTCATTCCGACTGCAATATCCATCTTCAAAAAGGCAAAATAGACACTTTATTGCAGCTTTGCACATCTGCTGGTATTTATTTATGGAGTTGTTTGTGTTCAAATGGCCTATTTGTAAGGGAGTCCTTCAAGGTTGTATGTTTTATTTTGTTTTGTGAGACCCTAACATAAGCCATTGTTCTAACATCATATGATAGACAGTAACGTTTATTTAATTTGTATATATTATGAGCTTTTCATCTTAATTGAAAGTCCCTTTTTCCTCTGACACAGCGTTCTTCTGTCGTCTCCCTCAGGTATCGGTGTGATCAGCCTCGAGCGGGCCTATCCCCTCACCCTCGGGTCCAACATCGGCACCACGGCCACCGCTCTGCTGGCAGCTCTGGCCAGTCCTGGGAACAAGCTAGCAGCTGCCATACAGGTAAGCCAGTGTACAACCTAGCAGGAGCCTCCTGTGCCGAAAAAACAAAGAGGAAGTGCCTAAAATGAATATCCTAAAATGTCCTTGAGACTGGGTTAAGAATGTAGTCCATCTCCATTGGCTCCCATGATAAAATGCCCATCAGCAAAAAAGTACAATTCTAAAGTGCAGTAGTTTTAAAGTGTAGTACGGTAGGTCTCTACTGCTAACTGTACAAGGGATATATCTCATTGGTTTAAATCAAATCAAGGCTTGAAGTTACTTATATGTAAGGGCATGAGAGCTTTGACATATTGGTGCTGTCACAGGTTGTGAGTTGACAAATCTCTAAAGACTATCCACCTCTTTGCCCATTTTTTATTAGAGTTGTCAGGCGAAGTCAACCCTTCCACTTTGAGCTTCAGTACGGCTTTTCATAAACCTATGGGGTACATCACAAAGATTGTGTCAATATTTTATACAGTCAATGGATAAAACAGGTATTTTAAAAACTGCAGGGAAATGAAAACAATAATGTGAAGGTCCCATTACCAACACCCTCCCACCTTGAAGAAAAATGTTTCATGAATTCTGATAGGCGTCACAGAGAGGAGGATAGACACACAGAATATATTTTTCCCCTACCCGGACAAAACCATCGGTGTTACAGATAATCATCTACAGATGGTACATTATAATAATACTGGTCTCTATATTTATGAACATTATTTCTGCACAAATAAGCTGAAGGCAGCTAAATGTGCTTCAGGGAAAACAATTGTTGGTAAATCCTCCCTTCGGACTCAACTGCCAACTCTAAAACCATCTGGTATCATTGGATTATGTATTTGGAATGAATGTTGGCATCTTCAGCACTCACATACTGCATCTGTTTGCATTGTCTTTGTATGTAGATCGCTCTGTGTCACCTCTTCTTCAACGTCTTTGGCATAATGCTGTGGTATCCTCTCCCCTTCACGCGCCTGCCCATAAGGATGGCGCGTGTCCTTGGTGAGCGCACTGCCAAGTACCGCTGGTTTGCAGTCCTGTACCTCCTCCTGTGCTTCGTGCTCCTGCCCTCGCTGGTTCTGGGCCTCTCGCTGGCAGGCTGGCGAGTGATGGTCGGCGTTGGGGCTCCGTTCCTGTGTTTGACCATCTTCATCTCCATGATTAATGTGATGCAGGCCCGTACTCCTCGCCACCTGCCCACTAAGCTGCAGAGCTGGGACTTCCTGCCCCAGTGGATGCGCTCTCTCAAACCCCTCGATCGCCTCATCACCAAGGCAACTGCTTGTCGTTGCGAGGAGGGACAGGGAGAAGAAGAAGAAGAAGAAGAGGAGCATATATCAACACCGAAGACCTCTGTCAACACACAGGAAGAGTCGGCCCAGAGGAAGGCACAACTGGCTTATGACAACCCAGTCCTGGACTACCTGGACGAGAGCAGACCAGGTGTGAAGGTGTTCAAATTGAAAGGGTTGGAGAGGTGCAACAGCACTCCACTGTAGTCAAACCAACAATATTTACTTAGATCTGTATTTTGACAATATCGTCAGACGAGAAAACATATTTTATAATGCCTTGGAATAAAAGCCAGTTCTTGTTAATAATTGATCTATCATTAGAATAGCCAGGCTACATTACCTGAGCTAGTAGTATGATATTTTCCTCTATGCTTGATTTTCTTCCAACTGAGTAAGCTCCATCTACAATGAACTTTGAAACTCATTTAATGATGAACTACACTAACACGGCATGCAATGTAGTGTGATTCTGCAATTTAGTTTTTGACGACTAGTGGCACTATGAATTGCTTTTTACGAGTGGGTCCCCATTGGTTGTGCACATTGCCAAAATAAGACGAACATCCATAAAAAATGGCAATTGCAAAGAATTGTTATTAATACCACACGGTCTTTGAGTAATACCTAATTAAGGATAACTACATGACTTAATGTGTCTGGGCTATAGACACAACATTTGAATCCAAAAGATCCAAAGGGGCAGCTCTAACAAGCCAGTTCAGACTAGTTCAGAAACCAGTTTTTTCAGTGTCTCATTTTGCATGAATTTGACCACATTTCCATGATCAGTCACTGACTGAGTGAATGTCCAGTCATGTCTACAATGCATGTCAGAGTTGGTTTAACCCTAATCATTATTAACTGTTAAACTTTCCAGGGTTTCGCAGATCAGGAGTAATTCTCATCCTTTCCTGGTCATGTCTTTGTGTTAACAACAGACTGAGATAAAAGGACACTGGCACTGTTGTTACTGGTCGTGAAACAATCGTATTACAGAGTAGACAAATGTTTGCTTATTATGTTAAAATGCCATGTCTCTTCTTATATAAGTGTAAGTGGGCAACATAATACACACAGACACTAGACAATAATTCAATAATACTCACGTCAGCACCTGGACGTTGTCTTCAAAGGTTTGTGTGTGTGTGTGTGTGTGTGTCTGTGTGTCTGTGTGTGTGTGTGTGTGTGTGTGTGTGTGTGTGTGTGTGTGTGTGTGTGTGTGTGTGTGTGTGTGTGTGTGTGTGTGTGTGTGTGTGTGTGCGTGTGCGCATGTGCGTGTGCGTGTGTGTGTGTGTGTGTGTGTGTGTGTGAGGCGTAGTGTTAGGTGTGTATTCGTGTTTAAGTGGGAGAGAATGCACATTCAGAAGGTGTTGTTGAATGTGTGAATATGTGCTGTTTACTCTGCTGCACTGTAACAATTTATCATGCGTTTGAAATGTTGACTCCTTGAAGTCTGATGATTTCATCAGAGAACAAAGTCTGACTCTTTTAAGGTGACAGACTTTGAAGAGTGCTTTACAAGAATGACGAAAGCACACATCAAATAAATAACTGCTCTGTCTCTGTGTGTAAAATAGCAGCTTGGGATTCAGAGAGAGACTTCATTCATTCTTGTGTGCCTGACTTGAAAGAAAACATCTCTCCTTTTTCTTTTACCTATTTAATGAACTTGCTAATTTCTAACAATTGTTTCAGACACATTGGTTTCAACAAAAGCAGCTTTCTCTCATCACATCCCTCTGATCCTGGCTTGCTCTTTAAAGTTTGGGTTTTTAAATGACAGTCTGGAGTGTTTCATCATCCACCTGAGTCTCATGTGGACTCTGGAGGCATTTGAGAGTAGTCTGAGAAGGAATGGGAGCGAAAAAGAAGAGACACTCACTTCTGCACACTTGTCATACAGCACCACTCTCTTCTCTGAGTGAGAGCTGATCTGAGTGCTGATTATGTGGGATTTTGCAGAGCGAACTGCAGTTTGGATCAGCATGGTCACAGACAGTCCTGTTATGATTTGGCCTCACTTATACTGGCAGGGCGTTTTCACCCTCTAAATCATTATTCAGATAAAGATCAACACTTTTTTTTCACTGATTCACACATATATGCTCCATAAATGACCCACTTTCCTCATGTATCTTCAATTGCAAAGAATAGTCTGCGTCTGCTTCCATTTTTTCCTCCAGTGATAACTCAGGTACCATTAGATGCAATCTGTCTCAAACATACACCCTCTCACACACACACACACACACACACACACACACACACACACACACACACACACACACACACACACACACACACACACACACACACACACACACACACACACACATTTACACCTCATCCCTTTACAGGTGAAGTTATAGTGTATCTGTTTTGAAAGTTAAACAAAGTCAATCCCATCAGAAGAAATGCCGTTTTCACGACATGCTTCATGTAAGTCTGCTCTCACGCCCCATTCTTCAATAGCTAATTTCATGAGATTTTGCTGCCAAAGCATTTTGCTTCACTGCCCGGTGCTCATGCAGCAATAATCTATCAACAGCCATTTTTTGCTGTGTTAGATATTGTAGGAATATTTCTCCAAGGGATAATAATCAAAATGATGATCTAGAGACCTCATTACTGCTGAAACAACAGAAGAGTTCTGTGGTGAAATGCTGTTGCCTGAAACCAAGCATACTCTGTGTGTGTGGAGAGTTTATCTTATTTGCATGCAAAAAGTTGTTACTGTGCTACTTTGAGCTATGACAAATAGCCGTGTTGTTGGATGCCCAATAGCATCTAATGATTATGAATAATTACCATGCCCTTATAAACCACCAGTAAAGTGAATGAAAAGAGATGGCATGCTGAAAAAGCAGTTACTGAAGAAAACAAATGTTACTCTACATTTGCTACCTGATACACTCATTAAGATTCATGCAGGTTCTACAAAAATAAGCTGTGATTGACAAGCTACCAATTTAAAAAATATTAAGTACAGCAACAGACCTGACAAAACACAATCCCCTTATTAATAAGCCTCTTGTGAATGGCTGGCGGCTGTTGTTAAGTCAGCACTGTGTGGGCCTTTTGGGAAAACATGTTTAGAAAGTGCTGCACTCACATTTCAGTCTCCATGGGGAGAACATTCATTTGTCTTTCTTTGCCTGAAATCCACCCGGCCACAGATGACGTGCAATATTTATGTAGTAGATGCACATTTAGTTGATTGTGTTTGCATTTGTTTTTTTTAATAACTAAGGTATGACCATGCTTAATGGACATTTGAGGCTGAATTCGAATGAGCACCTGTGTTTCGATGACAGATCTGCATGCCTGCATATGCTACTGCAGGATCAGACCTCAGCATGGCAGAGAGAGTCAAATGTATTAAAGTATGATCAAGTGTAATATCGAAAACCCCGTTGTGCTTTAAGAGGGAGCATTAGGAAAGGAGCCTCGGCCACAGCTTGTAATGTGGCTTGTTAAGCAGTAATAGAGGTTAAGACTCCAGCATTCCTCAGTGCAGTCCAGGTCTCCTCACTGCTACTACAACTCAGATAGATGATAATCTCACAGGACATAATTAACTTCCTGTTCCAATAAGTGTTAAATAGCTACATTATACTAAAAAAAGCTATTTCATTTGCATGCAGACAGAACAGTTGTGAAAGTTCACGCGAGACAATAGGTCAGTATTCAACAGAACTAAAGATACCACAGAAAATATTAATATAGTTTATAAAGTTTAAATGGTTTGAAAAGGTGTTTTGGTACTTTGAAAAGAGTTCATAAACAACAAATGATCTGTCGCACAATGGATGTAAACACTTTTCAGAAAAAGTCATCTAAATCAACCAGAAATGAGTTTTCCCTTTCTGATTATTTGGTACAGCTCCATTTATCTGTGCTGCGTTCACATAATTACCTCCTTAGCAGCGCAAACCCGTTTGAGTTGGAGAGAGAGAAAGAAAGAGAGAGAGAAAGGTTTTTGGGGCAAAACAATCTCTCTCCCCGCTGGGCAAGGTGGGTGGTTGATTTAAAATATGCGAGTTAATGCTCTCCTTGTTGTTGCTGGCTGGAAGTGAAGCTCCTATTTCCATCATGTTCTGTATTACTAAACGCCGCCTAATGCAGTCGTACTTCACTTCAGTTACTTAGAAACACACAATGTGTAATTTATTCTGGTTTAAACAGGAAGTTGAACAGCATTATTATGCTTATGGATCAATTTTTCAACATTATTTACATGTAGCATCATGTTAATGGCTACCATTTATGAAAATGTTTTGATAAAAAGCTTTATCACTATGTTGAAATGCATAATTTCCCCATGTGAAGGATACAATAACAACTGGAATTGCGCTAACCTGGGGGTCATCTGCAATTCGGGCTGTGTGTGGAAATAATTCAAGCTCGGGTTGACAATACATCTTGCATAATGTGTTGATACATTCCTTTGATTCCAATATGGGTTTTTCAGTCTCTCCATTCCTTGTGTTAACACATTGTGTACAACATTGTGCAGATATGAGACCACAATGAAAAAGAGAACACATTTATCTTTTTGTATAATATGGACCCAAAAAAACTATTTTCTGAGTAAAGCATTTAATAATGCAAAGAAAAAGAAGCTTTGATGCACCTCTGACTTCTAACAGATAGGCTTCTACTTGTAAAACTCTGCCATGTGTTGCTCGGTCATCATGACATGCTGAAAATAAAATAAACAAAACATAAATAGCAAGACTGGGGGGAAAAGTAGAAAACCACATCAGACCGGCAGACAGATTTCCAGACAGCAGGAAGAAATAACAGTTTTACATCTTCTAATTTGACATCTAACTTTACGTCTGGACTTGTTTCTCTGTTCTTTTTGTCCCTGTATATTTGGCTTCCTATCGACACATGCTGAACATCATTCCTTTATCTTTTATCTTTAGCGCTGCATGGTATTTATCATTGTATTTTTTATAATTGACAAACATATTTTAACAGGCTTTAATAATGAAAAGAAAAATTCATATACTTAAAAAGATGATGTAATGTGTATGTTATAATCATCATTTTGTATTCAAATGTTTGCTTGATTTAAAATGAATGATGTGTACAGAATAGCCACATTTAATATTATATTATATTATATTATTAGACAAACAACACTAGTCAAATCATCATCAGCATTGCAAATCCAAGATGTGCAATGAACTCAGCGACCCATTGCTCGTGAGACGGTGAGTGTTGTCTGCAAGCTAAAACAAATGATTAACCCTCAAATAAAAGTGAGGCGCACTCAGGCCTCTGAAGAGAATATTAAATCTGTGTTTCCTGCTCACAGCGCTGCGTGTAATTTGGTCAGTGTTGAAGATGACTGAGCTTTCTGGCATTTATTAAACTGAGCCAAACCAAACATGGCTGGAATTGGTCCTTAATGAAGCAATATGTTTGAAGAGTAGTGAACAACGATTACACAAAACAACATTAAAACAAGGTTTATTAGAAGTTTCTAAATCATATAAACCCTTCATGAACCCCTCTACTGAGAAATAGGGTTTTTAGGTTATGGTGTTTTAATTGGTCTCATTTCATCCCAGTCTTAAGGGTTGATGTAAAAATGATCCCTAATGCAGTGGAAATAAATATAAATTAGTTTTTATTTTAGGGATATTTGGTTCATAGAGATATGATAGTTTGTTTGTCCCAATGCCAGAGCTACTAATGATGACTTCAGAAAATGAACTGGGTCAGTGTCTGGTATTCTGTGTTAGCTGTACGCCAAATGAAGGTGATTATGTACTGTAGGTCTTAATAAAACAGAAGGTTTTAGCAAAATACAAAAACATACTCCAGCAGTCAGTTAGCTACACCAGGTTGATAAATATAAACTCTAGTTTATTGTTCTGTCCAGCAGAGCGTGGTTCAAATACTTAGCTGATGGGATCCAGCTCATGCTTACCAAACATACCTGACCCTACAAAGCGACTGTGGGATGTTTAATTTTTGCCTTTCACTTATCAAGATTGGCTGAAAAGTGTTTTTTAAGATAAACAGAGAGACCTCTGCCAACAGTATTAAAAAAAGGAATCAATGTCAGTGCCTCAACAATGCAGCACAATAACCTTTTGACATTACACGTATATCAGCCATAACGTGTCTCGAACCATAGGCATGCTGTAATGTCTTCCATTTTCTAGAAAGGGTTGTTGACAGCTTTTATCAGAACATAAATACAGAGCAGGGTTTCTTGGAGTATTGCTCCATAACTGTCGTCGTCAGAGCCTTGACCTTTTCAACTTTACTTGATACTCATGTCTGCCTCTTGCAATGCTGTTCTACTCCTGTCTGAATGCATATTTGTTCAGTTCTCTAACAGAAACAACTCTTAAAAAATGCCTGTGATTCAATAGCATGCGGTGTCTGCAAGAGGGACATGAATCTTGGCAAAACCATGACTTTCACAGTACATCTTGCCAAAATGTGATAACAAAAGCATTAACAAGTGCCAGGTGTTTTTGAGCTTCTAACAGGACCGCTGTAAAATAAGTCATTGTTATCTTGAAGTGAATGTGATGTAGTGATATAAGTTTCAGCAGTGAGTCAGAATAAAGTCTCAGCTGTGAGAACTGGACTTCTTCACTCGTACTTTGTCGTGACCAGGAGTCATGGATGAGTTTTCCTCAGCTCATTTGTTATTGATAGCACTCTAATCACATGCACATGCTCACAATCAAGCAGTATCTGGAAACACACACACACAGACACACACACATACACAACACGGGCGAAATGATCCATCAAATGACTGAAAAGGGAAGCGGGACAATGTGCTTGTTTATCGTCCGGATCTGAAACAATAATAAATGGCCACTTTATCAAAGTTGGCCTTAACGCACACAACCATCCATTCAATTTGCCGAACAACATGCAAACACATAGATACAAAAAAGTTTGCTCCACAGTAATAGTCAAATTTCAGGAAGAGTAATAAATCATTAGTGCTAGATTCCACCAGAGTATTAAGAATCTGTGGAGCAAAACAACGCTTCTTGCCAATGGGGAAAGTCGATAGTCCAAATGAGTGATTATGCATGTATCAGTGCCCGCTGTAACTGCAAAGTAATAGCTTCAAGTTAAGGTTGACCTATTGGGTGGTGAAACATGATAAATGTACTTTTATCTTTTTCCAGGGAGATCAGAAAAACCCACACATGTTTAGGATTATTCATTATTTTCTGCTTCTTCAGGACAGAAGTCTGTATTAGCACGACCGCTCATGTGATTTCACTTGATGAATCAGGACAGAGGCTTTTTATATCTGAACTTGTCTCGTACTGGTTCTCCTCCTACAGTACATACACATATTGGATTTTATCTTGCTAACTTCAAAAGAGTTGTTTCTCATTGTAATTGCCTTAGGACATCACATTTATGAATGTACCATGTTAATTCACTGAGCTGATGTTGTGAAGATATACATTAAAATAAAACCAGTGACTTCAAAGGCGCGTCACAATCACAACTCCAATGATAATCAAAAAGACAGGAGGTTCTACTACCGGCCTGAATCGTCCCTTCACACAAATTCCGTTACTTCTGGTTCTCCTTGCTGCTAATATGACGTTTAACCTATAATCACTTTTCTTTAGCTCCTTGGTAGAAAGCAGAAGTTAAATATGAATAAAACATTGACATATCATCACCTTTAAAGGTAATATTGCACATACAGCCCTATAGTACCCTCTGAGACAAGACAGGACTCTCCATTGTAGCACCAGCAGGCCTTCTCATGATCAATCAGTTTAGCTGTGAGCTATGCACAGTAAGAGCAAATCTCTCATCGTGTCGAGGTAGCATAAGGAACCACTTCTTCCCCTCAGCTGCCACCTTGCTGAACTCTGCA
The DNA here is from genome assembly GCF_902827165.1 of Trematomus bernacchii. Lineage (NCBI taxonomy): Eukaryota > Metazoa > Chordata > Actinopteri > Perciformes > Nototheniidae > Trematomus > Trematomus bernacchii. The sequence goes on from NW_022987515.1 coordinate 224,500, forward strand.
CCTCTGTGACAGCAGCCTCCTCTCCCCAGCACTATTCAGCAGCCAGTATTATTTCGCACTTGACCTCAGTTTTGTAGAAAGCTTCATGTGGCTTGAAACCAGATTATATCAGTGAAGCGTTAACCCCGTGCTGCTCTCTTTAGACTCTCAGGGTCACCCGTTTTGACTGTTAACAGGGTATATAGAAAGCCTAACTGTACTGTAAAGCTAAAGTTGTGCCTATCTTCTGGGAAAGTATTTCCTTCAACATATCACAAATCTGCTGGTAATGTGTCGGCTTTTAAATCTTAGTCACTGTTTACTATTTGATGTGTGCCCTGTTCAGGGGGACCTAGAAATAACATCAAATCTGCAACTCCCCACTCTTCCCACTGCTTAGAAAGGACAGCTACTCAGTATCAGATTTTGAATTAAAATATGTTAACAGATGAGCCATGGCCCAAACAACAAACAGAAGTTAACTTGATTAAACCGTAACTTGACAACTGACATTGACAGGTCTGTTACCTGACCTCTTCAATTAAAAACAAGAGGGTTTTACAGCACATACAAAGTGCTTTTTACCCCCACATAATTGCTTTTAAGTGTTCGTGTATGAAGGAATATAATACAGCTCTGGAAAAATTAAGAGACCACACAGCCATTCCATTCCAGTGTCTGTTGCATTCTAATACAGAGAAAGGTTGTAGTTTATAGAATAAAATATAACAAATTTCATTTTACTCAAACACATACCTTTAAATAGTAAAACCAGAGAAAATGATCATTTTGCAGCGGTCTCTTTATTCTATTAAAGCTGTATGTAAATGTTGACAGACATGTCTATTTTAATCTATTTTAATGACCAAGTTCTGAACAGTAATGTTATTATTATTGACATTTTAAGTCATCTTTGACCTCATTAATTTCTACTGACTAAAGTGTTGTTTTTCCCACAGCAGCGTGTGAAGTGTTGTTGTATCATCCAGTCTCTGTCAGGAGCTCAAGCTGAGTGCTCTTTTTTTTAGAAAATTGATCAGAGGATAGACCTGACAAGTCAAGTGGCTCTGTCTGTCCGTCTCACTCACTTCGTCTAGTGAGAGAAAACTGAAGCTAGGTTTCAAAATGTTGCAGAAATATATGTTGTTTTCCTTGTCAGATAGAGCCATAACACAAGATCATTAAGAATGCAAATGCAAAATATGGACACAGACAGAATATTTTAATCATTTTACACGCAATTAGTTTTGTGTACATCTTAAAACAATGACACACTGTAAAAACATGTGTCTAGTACAGTTTGTTATTCCACCTCCACCTAATTAACAAATGCAGACACATCCCTTTGTCTCTGTTACCATTCAGATACACCAACAGACAGATGGAGGGAGATGTGAGTTCTCTTCAGTCGCAGCCTGTTGCTTTTTTTGGTCCCTCTCTCTGGCTGCTCTGGTTAGATAGGGAATCTGATTACTTTCCCACCTTTTTTGTAATGTTTTCCACTGCAACCTGGTTGTGATGTGATGCGACTACATTGAATCCATCCTCTATTGATGGAAATCTCTTTGTATACTCATCGAAACAATGTGTGAATCATTCTGGAAATTCTTAGGTTCAGTAAAGAGATGTATATTTCATACCTAGAAACATTCACAGAGAGTGTCTGAGTCTTGGTGAAGAACATATCGTTTTCACATATAATGATATCCTATACAAACGCTCTCCACCCTTCTCCTCGCCTCTTATGCTCTCCTCACGCTCTTCTCCTAACCTCGCCCCCATCCCTCATTCCTGGGTTGAAGTATGTGCACAACGAGCAGAATGAGTCTGTTTTAATTGACAGGTTCCTGTTGCACTGTGGCCTGGCTGTGTGCAATGGGTAATGCATGGAGGATCTACCTGGTTTGATTTCCAATGAGGAATGACAATTTAAGGAGCTAATGGCGTGTGTTTGTTTTTTTCATTTAATCGTTTATTTGAACCGGGACAGTGCACATTAATGAACATTTTAAACAAAATAATGCTTTTAAATGTAAATTAGCCGGATTTGAGCTTTGAGCTATTTTCCATCCGTAGTCCCGTCACATAAAACATTTATGAACATAACATTTATGCCCCTTTCACACCGGCGCTTTTCCAGCTCCTGCTCGGAGCTGGAGCTGGAAAAGCGCCGGTTTTTCCTGTTCACACCGCAGCGGCGGCGCGTCATAGCTCCGGAATGCGGTTCACTTCCAGCTCCAAAAAATTGTCGGTCCAGAGGCAAGAGCTTCGGAGCTATGACGCGGCGTCGCTTACGTCGAGGCGTGCAGGAAACCTTACTTTGACCATCCGTTCGCTGTTATTGATCATTGTGGAGATACATGGGCTGTACAGGTTGTCATGTCCGACTATCACAAGTAGAATCATAATGAAAAATACGCCGGTAAAATGTGCCTGTAGAAAACGGCTTAGCAAGTAGTCAGTTTAGCTTCGGTTGCTATGCTAACATCACCCATGTTATACCAGAGAAACTTTCATAACAGCGTTGTGATGCCAAACAGCGTCAATTCAGACTGACACACATTCACTTAAAGGGAACTGGGGATATGTATCAGCTGCTTGTGTGACAGTCTGACAGTGAATACTTTAGAGCCGTGTGAGCTGACCCGGAGCTAACGGGAGAATAAACTCCCGTGGAAGAACAGCCAGCACTGCAGCGGTCGGTAAATGCCGCTGAAACACATTAATAAACAATGAACCACGGCACTCTGGAGAAAAGTATAAGGTTGGAGAAGTCGTTATTTAATTTAATCTGGCTTCGTATGATTAAAAGCAACACGATCATCGACCCGACGCAGTCCCCGGCCCGTTGTTGTTGTGGGAGAAAATCAGCGACGTAAACTGTGACGTCATGACGCAGCAGCGGCAGCTCTGGGCAGTGTGAACAGAGCGGGAGCTGAAAAGGGAAACCGGAGCTGAACCAGAAAAGCTCTCGCTAGGAGCTAGAAAGTGAAAAGCGCTGGTGTGAAAGCCGCATTATATACATGGCAAACAGAAATACATGATATGCAGAAAGAGCATGAGGAGCATACAAGCCACAAGGCAGTACAATGTAGCAGCAACGACATATAAAGTGCAGGAGGAGATAAAAGAGTCCATGTAAACATTTATAAAAAAAACACATACTTTTAAAAGACTTAAAATGGTCAAAACTCAAGAAATTGTGTTTCTCAAGGATGGTACAGTGGTGGTATGAATTAGGCTTTCTGTCAAACACCTTGATAGCTCTCTTGTACAGCTGTTCTATGGGTTTCAGGTTTGTGGCACAAGCAAACGACCAGTTTGTAAAAAACAGTATTCAATGTGGAATAGAATCATACAGTGGAGGTATGACTTTGCAGCATTGTTAAGAAAGGTCTAATTTGTTTAAAATGTTGCAAGTTGAATTTAACGGTGTTGGATACTTTCTTGATATGTTTCTTAAAATTCAAGTTCGAATTGAACTATGAATTTGTGTGTGTGTGTGTGTGTGTGTGTGTGTGTGTGTGTGTGTGTGTGTGTGTGTGTGTGTGCGTTCACCTGTATGTGTTGTGTGTCTGACACATCCATATGCTCACCTGACATGCTTTAAATGAGCACTGGCGGATCCAAATGCCGATCAGATGACAGCATGCATGTCAGAGTGTTTATTGACTCATTTGGTTTTGCGCTACAGCGAGCTTGAGTCATGAACAACATCACATACGGAAAACCCGTCACTTTGTTTCTGTCTCCAAATCATGATCACTGGAAAACAAAACGCAGATAACAGATTAGCTCGTGTTGAAGTGAGGCATTTATCTGATGTCAAACAGCAACTGAATCACACTGACATTGATGCCTGTTTAAATAAGGGAATTAAAAAGATAAACACAATGACACTATTTAAAAGATTAGAGATGAGTGAGATCAATTGGGATATCTGAGTGCCATTTCCCTTCATAGAACAGTAAGATAATAATAATAATAATTCCTTATATTTATTATAGCGCTTTTTCCATGACCCAAAGCGCTTTACAGATACACATTACACATACATACATGTACTGTGGACAATACCCACAGGAGCAAATTCAGGTGAAGTGTCTTGCCCAAGGACACAACGGCTTTACAGACGCAGCGGCGGGTTTCGCCCCCTTGATCTGATGATCAATGCACAGCCCACTGCGCCACACCGCCCATCTTCACACCTCAAAGTCATCAAGGCGCTTTACAAGTACACATTAGTATCATAGGTTGTGAGTTCAAATCCCGCCTGGAGCACCACCACTAGTGTGCCCTTGAGTAAAGCACTTAGCCCTCAGTTACTCCAGGGAGAATGTCCCTGTAATTGGTAATTGTAAGTCGCTTTGGATAAAAAGCGTCAGCTAAATGAAATATAATGTAATGTTAAGACACGATGATAGGCAGGAAAGAATCAGAGTTGTAGAAGCAACGTGTTTCATTTCATTGAACATGTTGTTTTCTGTAATGGATTTTGTATTTTTTTTGCAGTTTTGGAGATTTGCACTATTGAAAAAGGTGCTTCACCACTGATTGCAAAAGCATGGTGGCATAGCAGAAGGGCCCCATTACAACAATAGGGACTATGTTTCTGACACATAATAAACAGCATATTGGTTTATATAAAATCAAGGCTTATTGGGCTGTTTTTTGGCTGTTGGAGCTGTTAGCATGCTGCTGACAGAGACATGAGATATGTGAAATTGCACAAGCAAGAGGCTGGAAGTGTACTGCTGGGAGAGAGCAGAGCTGTAAAGGACAAAAATAGAGAGCTTGACTGTTGGGGGATTTTTATGATACAAACTGAAAACTTATCTTTTTCACTTGGAATTGTGTTTTTCAGAGGGGAAAACTGATTTATTTTATTCGTCACTAAGGAAACATTCAAAAACAAGTAGACAATAAAAGTGTGGGAAATTATTCGTCTTTTTTTTTTTCCGGGGCTGTATGATCTGATCACATCATTTATCATTTATTAATTATTCATACCGAATGACCCGTTTAGTTTTTGAGACGCCTTCTGTTATGTTCACTCACACACAGTCAGTTTAGTTTCTATAGTCAAACAGAAGAGTAATTCTCCCTCACAATATATAACGAACATGTTTGCCTCATCAAATCACACCTTTCTTTAGACCAAGTTGAGGCTATTCTAGTACATGTACATGCTGTCTCGACTACCTCTCTCGACTGTCAAAAATGTTGCTCCCCATGTTTGTGTAAAACTGCCCAGTGTTGGTGGCGGTGAAACCCACAGTGACATAAATGTGAGATGTGCTGTAAAAGCTCAGCGTACAATTGGACTGTAGCATTCATAGCATTTTGTGCCTCTATGCTGATTCTTGTTTTTGGTGATTGCAATGTTATGAATTCTTATGGCTGCCTTCGGCTTTCTTTAGAAGAATGAGACGCACACAGAGAAGTGTTTACCCATTTATTGTAGGCTGGTGCATTAGTGTGCTTTTAAGATGGTGGGGGAATTATTGGTTGGATGTAAATGAGACTTCTTTCAGCCCTAGGATTGTGTTTCAAGTTAGTTAATATAATATAATAGATCCAGATAGTGTTTTCGATTCATCGGAAGGATAATGTCAATGTTTTGTTTAAAATGTATTGATATACCCCAAATGGCCAATATCTCAATAAATGCAGGCAATAACACGAACCTCTTTATCACTGTCTTTACTCATAAGCATTTAAAGATGCTAAATCCCGTAGTTCCCTAAACAAAACAATAGACAAACTGACAAAAAACCTGTTCACATATTTATGGGATTATCCAATTATGTGTTTTTCAAAAAGTGACTCAGTCTGTGTATCATTTTTTTTTTTACAGAATCTATTCGGTGCAAGCTCTGACATCACCTCACCCTGAATACATTTGCTGTATACCCTCAACAGCAGCCACTGGAGTTCTGTAAATATAAGATTTCCGGCTGGCATTGGGTTCAGTTGGGTTACTCTTTATAGTGCGGTTCACTGGGAGGCACAACATTAAAAACCGATATGAGTCACTGTGGGGTTGCAGCCAGCCTACGTCTAGTTTCGTTCAAATGAGCGTATAGGTCAAACTTACATCTTCCGCAGCAAAACCCATTTTTAAAGATGAATAAGTCACCAAGGCAATCTGGCTTTCTTGCCATGGCTTCTTCGTCAAAGAAGTCGTTGAAGAAAATGGGAAACTGATGAAACCCCTGAAACAAGATGGGTTGATGCAAAATCATTTCTTTCATATTACAGATAACAACACATGTTTTGTTTACTTTCTTACAGTACTTTAAGAAATACAAAAGCGTTCAAGACAAGAAAAACTATTTTCATCAAATACTAACATCTGGCCGAACAAATAAATGTGTTCTCGTCAGCCAGTAAGGGTCACTGTGATAGTATGTGACTCATGTGTTCCTGTTATAGTATGAGTATGTTTACTGTACGGCAAAACTGCAAGGTGTTTACCCTCAGAAACACATCCATATTCACAGTGATAAACACCGTCCACCTTATAGTTTTACACTGTTACATTTATGTATTTATGCAGCGCTGCAGGATTTACTCAACCTTCATGGCATACCAGTTGCATAAGAAATTAAGCTTGTGAGTTAAATTCACATCGGAAATTAAAACACCAGCTTTGTGCTGCCAACTGAGAAAATGTAATTATTCTCCTTTCTGTCATTGTCAGTGTCATATGGGACTTAAATAAATGATATTCCATTAGGGAAGAAAAACAGCAGAGGCTTAACACCTAACTCCCAATATGTGACTGGAAATGACAGGTACACACACCTTTCCTCCTCCCTTCTCCTCTGACATCCAGCTCCACCAGGAGCAGCCGTCAGCAGCGTCTCAGCTCCTCTGCCTCTGCAGGACATGTCCTGTGATCATTTGTGCTTCATGGGACAGGGACAAAGCTCTTTGGAGCCAGGCTACTCCCTGAAGATTATAAAGACGTGACCATATTTCAGCCTCCTCTCCTTAAGATACACAAAGAGCATTTCAAAGCAGAAGACACTTGCTTCAGTGAAAGATATAATAAAATAAAATAGAAGTTGTATCTTTTTTCAGCTAACGTGATAACTACTGGAGGATGTTAATTTCTTATAATGAGCTGTTGAAATGTAATTGCTTTTCCAAAACTAATCCTAACTAACAAGTATGAAATCCTCAACAGTGGAGGAGGTATATATCTCTACTTTAGAAAGTACTACTTAGTTTATCCAGTAAGGCTTACATTAAATTCATATTGTTAACGTGGCTCAGTGGTTTGCACTACTTCACTGCTTCAACTTCCTTGAAATACTAGCATTGCCTTTGACACTCTCCTTCTAACCAGTATTTTCATACTAAAAACCTTCTCTACATGCCCAAAACACAAACATGAGCACATTCGCTGGCACATTTAGAAGCTACAGATACACACATATATATATATATATATATATATATATTTTTTTTAAAGCAGTGTTGGTGGAACTGAGTTTTCACAACTGGATGCTGGATGCATACAAAGTGATGTGCAAGTGTACTTTAGGACACCATGACTGTTGGGTGTGGTAACAAGTGAAACAGAATACACTTGACCACACCAAACAGCGAATAGGTTGTAGAATGAAGTGCAACTGACCAAAAAACGTTCAGCCAAAGAGGGCAGCGAGGCGTTGCTTTTCATTTTGGTTCACTTCAACCGGACAGGTCATGACATGTCTCTTTAATCATGACTTCACCTGCTTGGACCCTGGGGGGAAATTGGCTATTGGACCTCAGTAACACTCCCATCACTCCCACCCTGTGTACAGCTTATGCTAAAACACTCACCGGCACCAGATTTGCTGAGTGGAAATTAAACAGACATTCATTACTGTAAGGTGTTAGCATAAACACAAATAGATTTTGACACTCGTCAAGAGTAAAGTAAGACTGTTATTGTGTAGGTTGTTATTGTGTTGAGATGTTCCCAAAACAAAATGTATCCTGCTGCCCTGCCTTGGGGCAGTTGTCCTCTTTTCAACACACACAACAATTGTCTCCCTGTTGGTGATCCATCTTTCCTCGTACTTCCAAGGAAACACCAAGAAGCTATACACATTAAACATGTATTCGCTCTGAACTTTGTGACTTACACACACCAGACACTGGACGATGGCCCAGAGGCTGTTGCAGCACGAGCATGTCCGTATGGGATTGCTGTCAGGATGAGGCGGGGGCCTGCGACCCCTCTGCTCCGCCAGCTGCTTTGTGTCTCTCCTCACTTCCTCTTCTTACACCAACAAGCAGAGTGAGAGTTAATGCTCACATCTCACTGTGACATGTATTTGTTTATGCACAGTAGCTACATGGTTGATTGTATCTGTGTATGTTGCTCTGCACTCATTACTTTATAAAAACAATGTGTATTTGTCTGCATTAGTTGGTTTTATATATACACTAAAGCTTCAACCTTCAGTAACAATGTCGTCTATGCATCTTGCCTGGTTTATGTTTCATCTGGCTGTACATTTTGCTGATGAAAATGAAGCCAAAAGATCGTTATCCTCGGAAGAAGCCTTTTTTCTCCAATGATGTGTTTAAATCAAAAGGCCAAAAACATTCAGTTTTGAAGACATGTTACAAGACATGTCAATACAACAAAGATAATACTAGAGCAGTTACGCGTATGAGAAATGACCTCAGACGTTACAAAGGTAATACAAAATACAACTTGTAGTGACTGAAGTTGGAATCAGGTTCCAGGTGCAGGCTTAGTTGGAGAGCTGAGAGAGAAAACAGGAAGCCCGGCCAACATCATCATTTACCAAGTGCCAAAAGGCTTGAAAACTGTGACACTTGTATCATACACTCATATATATAGCGTCAGACAGGATACTTGATATACAGGAACATCTGCGGAGGCTTTAGATCTGATGAGGATTCCTGTTTGAGGGCCAGTAAAGCACCCACCAATGAGCACAGGAGAGGCCGAAGGCGAGACTTCCCATATTCAGAGAGCTGAGAGCAACATGTCGTATTATGTTTCTTTCACTTTAACACTCCTGTTAAATGTGACATGACTCCACACAGTCGAATTAACCAGGAAAGCATATGTTGTGTCTAATAGATTCAAAGGGAATGTGCTGCAGATGTTCAGCTGTTGTTGAACATTGGAGCTGGATTCATGCAAATGCCACTAAAAGCCTTCTGCTACCTAGACGCAGATGTCTTAGCACAGTGATGCAGTGTGTGTGTGTGTGTGTGTGTGTGTGTGTGTGTGTGTGTGTGTGTGTGTGTGTGTGTGTGTGTGTGTGTGTGTGTGTGTGTGTGTGTGTGTGTGTGTGTGTGTGTGTGTGTGTGTGTGTGTGTGTGTGTGTGTGTGTGTGTGTGTTTGTAACAGGACACACGCTCTCTCCATCACAAATTCATAAATTCACATTTGCCCTGTAGTCTTAAAGTTTGAGCAGCTTTGAATCTTAATGTGGGAGCTGGGTGTTTTAATTTTCCAAAACAGAATTCATGGTTTCCTTCCAACTAAATGCTGCAGCAGGTAATTATAGGCTCCATCCGCTAACTGGTTATTATTGTGATTATCAGTGGAATCGGGTGCTTTGGAATTAGTTTGGAATGAAGACTACCTTGAAATTTAAAAGAGATTATACATTTCTTATTACACTTAAATTATTCATTTGACTTCCTTTGGTTTCTCTAAAAGTTTGTTTATTTCTTATAGACAAGAGAGAGACATTTTATGGTGTGCTCTGTCTGTCTCTCTATATTAGCGAAGACAAAAAAAGAGCCATGGGTCATTTTAGACTGTCAATTTAAAAATGATTTTTGATGGTTTTATGTTGAAGTCCCATCAGTTTCCCCCACCTTGTATTCCACTGATTTTCATCTGCAGAAAAATTGAAAATGTGATGTGGGTGAGCGCCTGAAGCTTTAACAGCAATCCATAAAGGAGATACATTTATAATTGAATGTGGGCAAGGGGGATAAAATGCTTCGAATGTATACACTGCTGTCATGTTGGGTAGGGTTGCCTAAGCCACATGAATATTGCATAATTCATAGGTATAGCACAGGGACCCATCACTATAATATGCCAGTGTGACACAAATCCACACCTCTGCCAGCAGAGAATAGGATGGCATGTAAAACCAAATCAACTCAATGAGCAGTACAGTGTGTCATGCTGAGTATACACACGGCAGCATATCCGTATAACCTCAGAATGCATACTTTATTTCACTCAAGGAAAACTTTCCTCAGTTTTTTTTATTATATGGCAACCTTCAACATGTTTTGACACTTATTTATATGCTTGCCAGGGGCTATAGGAAATGCAACAATTGGTTACCTTGCAGAGCAGCTGGATTCTCCTAATATTAGGAGATCACACTAAAATCCATCCCCCAAAGCTTTGAGAAACATGTTTGTGATCAATCAACGTCCTAAGGTCAGCTACAGTTCTGAGTGACGACCAACACAAATCTTATATCAGGTATTTTTTGATAGAGCCTTCCCTTTTCCAAACTGTTTCTCAGAAAGTTTTGTTCAACAAACAATCTGGCGCGTTACCAATGTGTTGCAAACTGAAATATCTTAACAACTTTTGAATTGACTATGCAGATATTCATGGTCTCCAGAGGATAACGCCTATTGACTTTGGTGATCCTACATTTTCCTCCAGTGCCACTGTAGTGGGTAATGCTCCCAAAGAGAGTGCAGTGCTCTTGAATGCAGCTCAAGGCCTGACTCCTCCCCCAACCACTCCCCTCCTGCTGGCCTTTGTTCTCCCCTTTGGCCCTGTCTGTCATGGGCAGGGGTTCAGGTAGGCAGTCTGATATGCTATGCTTACTTGCTGCTTCCTTACAGTGTGTCCTGCACACCACTAGTTTGTCAAAACCTCATGCATGTGGTGGTGAGTAGGGTCAGAACATTTCAATTGTTTGTATGCCACATGGTGACTCATTTTTAACCCCAATGTTACCTTTGTGTAGGATCACCTGCTGCCGTTTTTGCCTATAACTTTAGTTTATAATCTCCTCATCTGTGTTTAGCTTATGCTCTGCGGTTTTGCTTGGTTCAGTTTTCGCGTATACCTTTTTGTTTTGCTATTTATTTTGTACATTTTTACATGGTTATTTAAACCAACTTGGATCTTTGTTTAACTTTTTTTTTGTTGACTCCTTTGATTTGAGTGGAGCTGAGAGTCAGTCAGGCTAGTCACCATCGATGTTCACTGTGGTGAAGAGCACTGTGGCGCATGAGTGAGTTAACTGTTTGCTGTGACAGCACGTGGTGAGCAAATGGTAGCTCCCTAGTTTCACTTAAAGTAGCCTGCCACCCAATGTACTGGCCTCAGACCACCTATTTAAAATTAGATTTTAAAAACAGATTTTTAACAGATTTTTAAAATTGGATAATTTTGACATTGTTTTTGCTTGTCGTTTCCTAACTTACAATTTTATCTTGATGCAATACTTTTCTAAGTTTCCTAATTTCTGATTACATGTGACTCAGTAAACAAACCTGTGTCTTGATTAATTGTTAAATTAAGGTTACATTAAGGGTTTTGGAAAAAAGCATTGCCTTGCTGTTTGCTGGGGTGATAGCCCCGAGGTGGCGTTGTCAGTCCTCTAGCATCTAATATACTGTAAATACTATTTAAACACGCCACACACAACATTAAGCCTTTTGTCTTTTTGCTAAAATATGTTTTGCAAACTACTAGATAGACGACATAAACAAAAGGAATGTTAAAGCTTGGACAAAGTTTAAGAAGAGAAAGGAGAATAAAGCATCAGAATCATAGACTGTATTTATAAAGGTCAGTCTGTTTGACCTCAACAACAAACCTTCAAACACAGATTCAGCTTCCTTTACTAATTAAAATCGCTCAGACTAATGAGAGCTCATCAACTAAAGGTCACATTTGATACATGACACCCTTAACTCCGCTTGTGAGACTTTTATAAAACAGGAGGGTATGACGTACATTGGCTCTGTACTCCTGAGCCTCTTTGAAGTCTGACAATTCATGGATGTTTTATAACAGAAACATAATGTATGCCAACAACTGGGACACTTACACTTTCAAAGACTTTGTTGAGATGGAATCATTCTGAAACTTCTGATTTATATTTGCCATTCTTCATTCTCTGTGTATAGAGGGGGCTAAAACTGCATTTCAGTATTCAAGTTTGTATAATGACATCAAAGATGAACCAGAATCTCAAACCTTAATTATTCCATAATGACCTTATCTTTCCTGGAAATCAATAAGTGGCCTTTTGAGGCTACAGCAATGCTTGCATCTCTGTGAAGCTGTACTAATGCACAGTAGTGTTCTGAGCTCAATTCTAACTTGTATATTTTGCTTACGTTTCCCTGGGAGGCAACTTCAACGCCAACCCCCATGATAATAGCCAAAATTAGATCCCTAAGCTTCATAAAAAAAAAGAATTAACTCTCAAAAAACAGAAGCAAGTACACATTTTCACACACAGTTCATTACTCCTACATCTGTGAGTCATGTGACTATGCTTTAAGTTTATCTAACTTTTGTGTGGAACTACACCACAGAAGACACGTGCAGCTGTGGATCAGTGCAGACAATGTCCCACCTACTGGAATGTGCCGATGCCCCCCGGTGCAGTCCAGAAGACCTGGCAGAACCTACCCCATCAGCTGTGGCCTGTGCCCGATACTGGCAGAACGACATCTGAGATTGCTACGGACTCGAAGAAGATCTAACTTTTACACAAAGCAACGTATGTGGCACACTCCCAGTCCCTGAATATAACAAAGGGGGACTAAAACTTGCACCAATCAAAGACACAGGGAGTTGAAATGACTTACTAATGTAGTGCTATACAAGCACATGTGACACATGAACACACACATACACAACATGCATAACCACATGTTCAGGGACACACATGATGAAAGAAGAGCATAAGTTTCCCTGTTTAATGTATTAGTCATTATTGTTGAGTGTGCAGCTGTGTGTGTGTGTAATGCAGAGATTGTGGAGCATGGGTGGTTAATAGACTCCCACTCACTCTTTTAATAATAATCTTTCACACCCCATGAGCTTAATTGGCCCACGGGTTGTTCATAACCTGTGCCTTCTGATGCTTATTAGCAATTTAACAGTATATCAAATAAATGTATCTCAAATAGCACTCCTCTGCTTATTACCAACTCAATCTTCAGCCGCTCACCTTTTTGTCGGGTGCTGGATGTCCTTTACTACACATTCAGTTTTTTTCTGATATCAGATCGACACTATGACATAGGATTTGAAATGTTCTGTGAAGACTGTTTTACGGCCACCTGGCATAACCGTTTTTAATATCATAGCAGATAAAACATTGTGAGATTGAATGAAATGAAAACTAAATATTTAAACAAAAAACACCACTCAGGCAGAACATTGAACTTGTAACAGGTTAGGATTGGAACCAAACGCAGGCCCGTCGGACATGACAAGGTTTGTTAAAATGGCACTTAATTCAAAGGTTAGGCTTACAGTATGTGACGTGTCTGTGACTGCAGGCCAACAGAAGCATGAACAGGCAGAAAAAACTATCAAACTTTTATTTGGCACATGCAAACATATATGATTCAAGTGAAATGTTATTCTGTAAAATATAACAATTTATGCAAACTCACAGTGCATGGATCACTAATGGCCTAAAAAATGCCTGCAAAAAGCAAAATACACTATCTAGAGTCTAGACAATTCATAAAATATAGAACTTCAGAAGTAGAAAATAAATATAAAAGATATAAGAATAAATTAACTCATATTCTACGGATATGTAAAAAAGAATACTATAATAAAATATTAGAGAATAATAAGAATAATATGAAAGGTTTATGGAAAGTATTAAATAGTGTCATTAGAAATGGAGCAAAAAGTTCAAGTTACCCTGAGTTTTTTGTGGACAAAAATAATGTTATTAATAATACAGATGATGTGGTTAATGGTTTTAATGAATTCTTTGTAAATGTGGGGCCAGATCTGGCAGAAAAAATGAAAACCGTAGAAACAACTAAAGGGGAAGATACGGACCTCTGGAATGAAAATAATAGCTCTTTCTTCCTCACACCAGTCGAAGAAAAAGAAATCATAGATACTGTGCGAAAATGTAAAAGCAAATCCTCGACTGATTGGAATAATATTGATATGATTATAGTAAAAGACATTATTGAAGAAATTGCAGAACCATTGATCTCTTTAACTTGTCTTTTCAATCTGGTAAATTCCCAAATAAAATGAAAATAGCTAAAGTTATACCATTATATAAAACTGGGGATAAACACCATTACACAAATTACAGACCTGTTTCATTGCTCTCTCAGTTTTCCAAGATCCTTGAAAAGCTTTTTACAAAAAGACTTGACAATTTCATGGAAACACATCAGCTTTTGGACGACAGTCAATATGGATTCAGGAAAGATAGATCAACATCTATGGCACTAATGGAATTAAGTGAGGAAATAGCAAACTGCATGGACAATAAAAAACAAGCAGTGGGAATATTTATAGACTTACAAAAAGCATTTGACACCATAGATCACAATATTTTACTGACAAAACTGGAACGGTATGGCATCAGAGGGGTGGGATTAGACTGGGTGAGAGATTATTTAAGCAACAGACAACAATTTGTTGAAATTGATGAACATAAATCAGAATACATGAACATAACTTGTGGAGTACCTCAGGGGTCCGTGTTGGGTCCAAAGCTGTTCATAATATACATCAACGACATTTGCAGAGTATCAAATATATTGAAATGTATTTTATTTGCAGATGACACTAATATTTTTTGTTCCGGTGACAATTTGAAAGAGCTAATGGAAGTGATAACAGCAGAAATGATTAAAGTAAAACATTGGTTTGACACAAACAAATTATCATTAAATATAAGCAAAACAAAGATTATGTTATTTGGAAAACATAAAAGAAATCCACAGGTGCAATTAATACTAGATAACATAAACATAGAAAGAGTATATGAAATTAAGTTCCTTGGTGTGGTTTTAGACCACAAAATCAGCTGGAAACCTCATATCACTCATGTCAAAGCAAAACTGGCTAAGACTATCGCAATATTGGGAAAAGCCAGACACATTCTGGACTACAACTCATTGTATACTCTATATAACACACTAATATTGCCATATCTGATTTACTGTGTGGAGATTTGGGGAAACACGTACAAAACCAACCTACAGCCGTTATGCACATTACAAAAAAGGGCTATAAGAGTTATCAATAATGTTGGATATCTTGAACACACTAATGTATTATTTTTGAAGTCACACATATTGAAGTTCACTGATCTGGTTAAATTTAAAACGGCACAAATCATGTACAGAGCAAGACATAATCTACTTCCTAGGAAATTAAAAACATTGTTCATAGACAGAGAGGGTGGGTATCATTTGAGAGGAAATCTACATTTTAAACAACTCAAGGTCAGAACAACTCTGAGAAGTATGAGTATAACAATCTGTGGGGTGATTTTATGGAATGGTTTGGAGCAGGAGTTAAAACAAAGCACAAGCATAATTCAGTTTAAAAGGATGTACAGAAACATTTTTTTGGAAAACTATGAGAATGAAGAGAGGTGATTGAAGATGAGAAATTATTGTATATGTATGTATAAATGTAAATGTAAGTAGGAATAACTTGCATAATGACTTAAAGGACAATCATTGATCAAGTAAGGGGTGGGAATTAATAAGCATTTGCTTCCTCCTACTCCCTTTCGGACACATATGATTTTTTTTTCTTTTTAATTATTATTATTATTATTAATATGAAGACTTTTTTTGTTGAATATATAAATATTATCGTGAATGTGGATAAATACTGTATCTTAACAATACGGTATTCTGTTTTTTCACATTTGTTATTTTTTATTTGTTTTTTAATCTGTTCGAAATAAAGATTGAAATGAAATTAAATGAAAATGCATTATAAACTGAGTGGCGTTCTTAGACATATCCTAATGGCCTAAGGGGGAAATCTCCTTCTGAACCTCCTGAGTGGCATTGTGTACCCTGTACCTCTCAACGTGAAGAAAAGGATGGTACCAGGGTTGTTTGTATCAACGATGATTCTCCTAGCATTATTGTTCCTCTTTCAGGTAATGCTGACAACTAAGTAAATACTATACAGTGTGTACTTTTTTTTTTCATTTATCTTCACTGCTTTTATAATTGTATCAGTTCTAACTATCAATAGACAATATATCAATGTACCATTCTGTATCTGACAAAACTTGCACTGCTTTAAAAAGAAAAAGAAAAAAAGGCTTTTGAATCCAGTATCCAAAAGAAACCCTTCTTTCAATGACGACACTTTAACCGACAGGTGAGTGAAATGCAGGCCTTTCTCCCAACACACATTGTCACTTGTCATAGTAGGATATTCACAGCAGTTTTCATATATTTTATTATTAACAATTTTGTTTTTCCTACTTTCCTGAGTCAAAATACCTTCTGTGCTAAAAGCCCTACTCTCCCACTGTCATGGTTTACTGGGACATCAGAATAGAACAGAGCCATTGCTAAACTAATTGGTTTCACCTGTCGGACCCCAAAGAACAACAGACCATCACATGCTTGAAAAGGCTGACGAGCTAATGAGGCTCAGCTGTGCAGACAGGTGATCACCAGGAGCGGGAAAACTTGATGAGGACGTCTAGTGGACAGGTGAAGCATGGCCATCAACTGACAGTGAGTAGAAAGAAAACACCTGTCTGGTAGAAGAAATATTAAGATACGTAATTTATGTAAAAGTACCAATACTGCAATATTAAAATACAACTAGAAGTAAGGTGTGGAAATCATCACTTATAGATTATCCTGTGTCTCAATGTGGGCCTGGACCCTTTTCATTCCTTGAGGCAACACTCACACAAGGTCTGTCCCATTTTAAAATGAGAGCTTTCTTTTTTACTTCATTTGGAGGACACATGGATGCAGTGGTCTGTATCTTATATCCTAGTGTGTCAACAAATGCAGTTAGGAAAACACTTTTTTTTTCCCAAAATATATTTGCGAATATGGACAGCAGAACTATTTTTAGAAAAATGTAACCTTCAAATGTAATTTACGAAAAAACCACTCAACAAAAGCAGCATTATTCACGGATAACGTTGAATAATTTGATTGAAAAATAAAAGTCAAGCCAAGCACAACTTTATAACACCAAGCCGATCAAATGAAAACGGTTGAGGTGTGAAAATTGTACTTGCTATATGATGTGGCCCAATTTGGTCCTGGACCCTCTCAATTTCCCATTTTAGACCAGCAATACCCCAATAAGGCCTTTCCATTTTAAAAAAAATCAAATAAAAGTGGTTAATATATTTTGAACATTTAAAAAATGTACTACTTACTACCCCCAACATATATTATAAATTATAAAGATGAGAGTCTAACAATGCTATGCTTTTCATTTTCTTTCATGTGACAACCAGCAGTTAAATTTGTATTGTGGTAGTGTACAATTATGAGCATTTCACTTGCCTTTACACCAGCTCTTTTTTATACATCTTGAAATGTGGATGCTTAAATTATACCATAATTACTCTTCTTATAATTATGGCTGTGACAGAATGGACATGGCTGCCATTGTTGAAAGGCTGATGAATGGGATGTGATGAATGGGTTGAGGTATTGAAGTATTGAAAGCAAAACGTTTTTTTTAGCATTTAACCTTCAAATGGCATTATTCAAAGATGATGTGGATGAATCCATTTTGATTGAAAAATAAAGCCAAGCAGAACATTATCATAATACCAAGCTCATCATATAAAAACAGGCGAGGTGTGACTTGGTGAGATGGGTGGGTTTTCTTGAATGTTTCCTTTTGTATTCATGCAGCACTTGGGAAAAGGGGCATAATAAATAAATGGTATAAAGTACAGAGCCAAATAGTTTATTTCTCCACCAGCTTCCTGCATTTCTTTTGAATCGTGAAGACTGATGCGCTGTCAGACCAACCTCCAAAGGTGATAACCACAAAACTACTTAGTCACCCAGTCTTTCTCAAGCAACCCCGGCCTTTATTTCCTTAAGTCAAATATGTATCTGCTGTTGATCTTGAAATTCCCCATGAACCTTAAATACCTATAAATAAAATCCACTAAATGTTTACCTCTTGAATTGAAGCAGTTATTTCAGCTGAATTCTAGCACGTTCTGGTCCTTCCTCAAATAAATATGTAGTCTGGGTCAGTTTACATTTCTTTTACATCCAATATTTTGATTGAATTTCTTTTTTGATGAACATTAGAGTGCTCACACTTGAAACATTGATATATTCTGTGAAATATTTTCCTTAATAAAGGGGTGAAGCTTGATGGGATACTATAACAGGATCAAATGAAGTAAAACGTGCAGAAAATTATTAACTGTCCACACAAAAAATTCAACAAAAGACCCTGAAAACAGTATTTCATAATTTAAAAAGGATAGCTGAACAAATGGATGAGCAAAGAGGGTGGAGGCGAAGAAAAGGGTCAAAGGTTATGAAAATAAATATTCCCAATGTTTTGAAAAGTTTGGGTTATTCCTTCTGCACAACATCAGTACATTTCCTTTGGGTGTCATCAGCTAATGTTTCACTACTCCTGTAATTTCCCCCTGGCTTTCCTTTGATGCTGCAGAGGGATTGTAATCTCCATTACATATGAGGGGCCACTATCTCGCACAGCTGTTCTCTCCTCAGCAATCGCTTTCAATCTGCCTTCTCCTTTGATTTATAACTTCCTGTTGTCCTTGGGGTTGCTAAATTTCACTATACTTTCTGTGTAGCAACAATTTGAAACTCCAGCTCATTTGGGGCTTGGGAGCACTGACCGCAAGGCCTGGCTTTAGGGTCCAAAATAGTTTGGAGTCAGGGGGGTGAGATAAAACGGTTGTTGGGATGGAAAACGAAATGGCTTTTCTTGCTGAGCTTGTCTGGTTGTGGGCAGGTTTGAGGCCTGTGAGAGCCGACCATTTTAGGATGATGTTTGTGCGCGTGACCCGAAGTGGGTCCCCTCCCTCAGGGGCCAAATGTCCCATTAGCTGTCGTGGATGGTGGGTGGGGGCAACACTCGAGTCATTGTTCCACAATCTTGCATTTGGATTAGCGCAGTTAAAATAGCAAATAACCTGCGCATCAGACAAAGCTGTCTACACATGATGATTAATAAGAGTATGAAGCTGATACATAACAGCCAAATCTCCGCTGGGTGATTGTGTTGTGGAGTGAGCATCAGTCCTCATTAGGCTGCATTCATCTCAGGGTCACTGAGGCTGAACCCCCCTCAACCCTTCCCACATCTTCCTCCACTTCCTGTCCCAACAGCTGGTCCTCCCACATCCTCTAGGAATGTATCATTTCAGTCTATTTAAAATGTATATAGAGAATTTATACTAAATATAAAAAAATTCTTTACAGTCAATCTGCACAATCATCATTTCAATTAGCAAGAGACCTTCAATTCAAAAACAGGAAGCCTGTGAATACAGAAGCACAAAAGTGCTGCAGGAATAATAAAAACATTTATAACTGAATTTGATTGATTCCCAAAAAGCGAACTACTTTGTTTTACGCTTTAATTAATTAGTGATTATGTGTTCCTTTGTATATCCTCTTAATAATTATCCTGAAAGAGTGGTAACTTGTAATATATTCATTTATTGTCTTCTTCGGGGAGTCACACTAGCTGTAAACGCATAACTCACATAGTATACATTTGTTATTTGGAAAGTTGTTTATTTATTTATGTACTGTATTTAGATTCATAGCAAAATTACCATCTATTTGGAATTCTGTTTTTGTCACCTGGGGATTATTGATCTATGTTTTGGTCTCCACCGACTCCTGAGGGAAGTATGTGGTTAGCAGCTAGATGCTCCACTGTGTTCACCAGCTGGTCATTAGTGTGCATGTTTGTTGCTTTGCACACGGTGGGTTTATTTGAGCTTTTTAGCAGGAAAGAGTTCAAAATGTATCCCACCAACCAAAAAAATCTAAAATGCTAACTTCCTAGCCATACTCTTGGGGACAGGAGTAAAAGCATGTTATCTTCTTTTTACTGTAGCTTTGGAAAAAACATGTTATCTTAAGATTGCATCCGTGCCAAGCTGATTGCAACAGAGTCGGAACATGTACACACTTTTTGGAAAGAATTTATACATTTGACAAGAGAAAACCCTTGCATCGAACGTTTTGCTCTTGTCAAGGCTCAGTTGCTCCATTTTACAATCTGAAGCCCTTTACTTGTTGCAGTTGTGCATTTTAAACAAACATACTAAGCTTTAGTTAGTCCAGTGTTACTTGAAATGGTCTTAGTTTCTATAATTCATTCCTGGTTCAACATTTACAGTAATAAAGAAAGACTTTTTTTAGATGCGCAGGATCAAGTTTGAGTGTTGTAAAACAATAAGTCGACTTTCTGCATCAAGTGCAGGTTGAAAGCGTTGTTACTTATAATAACCAGCTCATTGCAGATGCTATTCACTGTACATTATTGGGCTAAATACAATATTTATGACAAGAACAATTAAGTTAGCATAATTAAAACACCTCCTGCTGTGAAGTGCCCGTGTCCCACCAATGGGTGCACTCAGCTGCTTGGAGGCCCAAGGCAAAGATAAGCTCTTGAAAAGCACCCACCCTTCCAACTCATTTAAACTGGGTCAGAGCAGAGTATGCATTGATGGGCTGCTGTTGTGAAGAACACTAGAGCTAGAAAAGTACACACACTGATTGGATCATGATGGAATTACTTATTATGTTGATTCAGCATTTACATTCCTGCCTTTTCTCCCTTGGCTCCTGACATTAGTTAAAGGTCACCTATCATGCTATTTTTAGGCAATAGCATAGGTCTCAGATATATAAAAATATATAAAAAAACATGTCTATGAAGTGTTTTTCTCAAAATACCAAACAGATCACCCATTCTAGCCATGCCTCATATCCCTCTATTTCACTTCCTGTTTCAAAAGTGCTGATTTTTGAAATTTGATAAAAAATAAAAAAGGAGGGGACTGAGCTCATGCGGGACCCGGCAGCTACTGTCTAAAGTAAATACTGCCGTGATGAAACGCCATATCATGGAATATCAAGGATTATTTCTGAAACAGTATGGAGCTTCTTCACACACATGCTCTCCAGTACAGGTTAGCTCTGAGTGTTAGCGATGCTAATGTAAACACCCACCATATTACGTCCAAAACAGTCAGGCATTGTTTCTGATAGCAACTTTCTGATAGTGCCGTGGGTCCACATTTCCGATATTACGTCATATCGGACGCAAATCTGGATCAGCTCCGTTGTACCCCCGTTTTTAGAGATTTGAGTACGGAGGAAAAGAGAGAGGGTTATATCTTCTGACGCTGCGTAGTTCCCTGACACACCGGGGACACATATTTATGTATAAAAGACATCAAAAAGTGCATTTTGCATGATAGGTCCCCTTTAAATGGTTCTTACAGAGGTGATTGTAAATATATGATTTCGTATTTTTACATGGCCCTGTCGGATACTAGATTCAGATGATTTTTTACTTACTTAGAGGAAGCAATTAACCCATTTTTAAATCTGTGTTTCTTTATCAAAATATGAATTTGTAGTAGCCTTGTAATAAATGTGATAATGTACATCAAGTGGGTCATCAATGTGAAATGAACCTCTTTGGTAGATGTAAGATCCCTTCCCTGTCCGTGCTCATTTGGAATTAATGACCCATTCGCTTTACATTTTCCCTTAGATATTGTATTTTTAGTTCCCCTTTTGTGCAGTTGTGACCTACCTTCACCTTATAGTAAGCCCAGTCCATTTACTGTTTTTAGATATTGGATGTTGTGTAGTATCACAGGTCAAAGGTGAGCCTTTAATGGTGTTACTTCTATGCCACAAAGTGGATAAATGGACAAATATGTCAGAGCAGGAGATGTATGTCTGTGTTTTTACACATGATGTCAGGAATAGATAACAATAGGGGAAGAGAGATGCATTATGGTCCAGCAGGGCATCATCCCATTAACCTGCCTCTGTAGAGAAACAGGGGAAGCACTGGAGCGTACCAAGAGCAGTCCCTTCAACCAGAGATTGTGAGAGGAATACAGTACACAATTCTTCACTAGAAAATTCATCACAAAGGTTTAGTTTGGATTTAAATATTGCCTGCAAATGCCTGCTAGAAATGAAAGGAGATTTATTATCACACAAACTGCTGAGAAAGCACATTGACTTTATGGAATAGAGTGTGTGGGGATGAATACAATATATTCACTGATTTTTAAAGACAGACAACAGCAATACAATGATCGGGAAAAACAGAAGCCTTAATGTCTACATTAAATACACACGTTTTTATGAATGGCACCATCTGTTTTCTGTCGTCCTTTCATCACACTCAATTCTGTATGTAGTGGAAACATTGTGAATATTTTGAAGCTGCAAAGACTTGAATATAAAGTAGAATGAGATTGGACAGAAATATATTTGCACACTTTTTCTTTTCTAAAATAAATATACAATGCTCATTCAGGAATGAACAAATTGTGATAAACAAATAGACACAGCCACATCTCCCTTTGAAAAACTACACTTTGAATATTTGTGTGCCTAATGCAGGAATTCAAGCAAAACAACATGAGGAGGCAGGTCTATGGATTAGGTGTCCATGGTTACACTCTAAGTAAATAGGTTTTCCAACGCACCACAAATAATCAACTACTACACAAAGTTGTTTCTTCAGTTTCAGTTTGAACGATGTTGAGCCAATAAGCCTTTAATAAAAATAGTTTTAACCAAACCAAGAGATTTCAGTTCGGTCAGCTTGTTTATACTTCAAAATACAAAGGCTGTCAAAGTTATTTGTCTTAATTTTGAGGATGTGTGCATGCAGAGATACAAACACACAGCTCTCTAATTTCCTTTGACACCTCAAGTGTGATTGTGTTTAACGGGGCTGTATATATTTCTTAGAACGACCTGGAGGGAGTGAGCTCAATCCCACCCTCTGGACGTGACACCAGCTGATTTACACTAATGACAAACTGGCTCTTCTTCTCAAGATACGCGGCTTCCTGGAATTGACGCCACTTTTGGCCTTGCTCGCCTTCAACCCTTATCTTGTTAGAGACGATTGACAAAAGCAATTACCTGCAGATGCAGCATTGTGCCTGACAAACAAGGTAACGTAGCAGAGGACAACAGCTCTCGGCGTCTCTCATCCTAAGATGCTGCTCTGATTTTGAAACATTTTAACCATCTTTCCTTTGGGGAAATGTGACTGCAAATAGCATTGCCTTCAGTGCTGACACTCAACAGCCCTGGCAGTCTGCACTGACCATCCACTCCTACCCTCCTTTAAAAAACTGCCCTAAATAAAACGTTCCCGTCATCTTTCTCTTTGCTCTCTTTAAGCCTTTGGATTAAGATTTGAGAGGTTAGGGGGCGTCACTGCTCTGCTTTCTCTTCCTGAACTATAGTGTCACACTTTGTTTACAGTCTAGGATGAATAAAGAGTTCGGTATAATAAGGCCTCCAAATAAACAGACTACAAACAACACTCATTTTATCTTGAATACAAATACAATAACAGAGCATTTGTCTTGAATAGTGGGGGGTTGTGAGAGATCTGTATTTGAGAACAACCATTATATAACAAGATATGCTGTTTTTACGTGTTAGTACTCTCAATTTGGTTGGAAAAATGCAACTGAGCTGAACTGTGTCACGAGAAATTCCTTCGAGAGATTAAACCCAACTGAAAGCAACATAAAGACCAAACAGCTGATTAAAAGCATTGTGTTTCATTTTGCTGCAACAGAGCAGATGATTGGAAAGCTAATTGAATTAGGAAGTGAGATTTAACAAGGGAGTTGGACTTCTTGTCAGATGGTAATCGGGAAGAAAATGACATAGTGCTCATGTAAATATTTCCTCCTCAGAGAATGCAACAGGCTTTAAGAGTAATGACAGTGCTGTCTAGAGAAATGACATTATTTAACATATACACAACAGTATCAAATTACATATATTCCAATTAACACCACTTCCATACCAGTAATTCTTCAAGATAAAGATACAATGCTTTTTTCACTACTTCCTGTTAGTGTGTCTCGACCCAGACATTTCATTTGTTTCTAGAGTTTATGAGTCCCTTTGAGATAACGTTTCCTTCCTCTAACCTCTCCCAGACTGTCTGATAATCTTCATGAATAAAATAGTGCGGAACGTCAAGTGGAATAGGAAATATACCAACACCTTCACTCTTTTTGCCTTTAGTGATATTTTAACAACACCCTCATGAATATGTGCGTACTTCACAAAAACAAATTCATTAACCTTCTTGAAAATTCCTTTTAAGCACAACACCCTTCAAACAGGGTGATTATCTTTGGCAGGCGCCAGTAAGCCGTAAGATGCTTTGAAGACATTCCTAAGAGGATATAAATAGTGTATCTATCCGCAGCACCCCCCTGCAGACAATAGGCTGATATGGAGCTGGCCAGCCTTCTTTTCACTACTTTTTTTCCAGAAGAAAGTACAGGAACTTTTCATGCATGTTTCATAAAAAAAACACATTACATATACAGTTTTGGTCCCAGATGCATCATGAAGCAACCAAGCCTGTGAGGTAAACAGTAATGTGCAGTAACCAAAACAATTTCTGTTCATGTATGTCATAGCTTTCTTAATAATGTAGATTACTTTTTCTATAACAATACAGCTTTATAAAGCAGAGGAAACAGACTGAGGCTTGGCTTGTGGATATTAAGCTCTCGTATATTCAACCAAGGAGATTTGATGTTTGATGGAAGTGGGACTGTTTTTCTGTATTTGTTGTGCTAATGAAATCTACTGCAATGTGTTTTTTCTTAGCATGCAGTAACATGAATGAAACCAAAATCAGGCTGTGTAGCAGAATGGGATCTTGCATGGCCTTAATCTTTTTGAGGTATTGTGAGGTGTTGAAATTAAACACAGATTTATTGAGTTTTTGCACACACAGGCCTCAGCTTGGACATTGTGTTCTGGTGTGATGGTGCGGTGGGGGTTTAAGATTAGACTCTTATGTAAGTTTGGGGGTTCACTGATAAGAAATGGCCTCGCTGCAGCTTAAACAGCAGCAAGTTTAAATAAATGTGTGTCTAAAATACGTGTTATAATACCAAGCATTTCTACCACATGATAATAAACATAAATCATTTGAACCATAGGATTTTATTCTTTATTTTTTTCCATGACGCACAGGCATGCTGCTAGCCTGCTTATCCTCATGCTCATATCTTATATGATGGAGAGTAATCTTCTTTTTATCTTTACACAAAACACCCACTGTGCACCAGCCTCCAGCTCTGGAATCATGCATTTTAAACTACACATTACTTCAATTTCACCCTGAAGTTGCTCTTTCCCCCGGCTTGCTGCAGTACGAAATATTGATCCATTATAGAGGAACTTCTTGTTCAAAGGTGCGTGTTGCAGGACTTATTATACAATGACCTATATATTACAACTGTGTCATATGCATCTAATGATTGATTAACTGACCATGTTTGATGCATGCTTGCATCGAATTTTAAACTTTGATGAACTGAACATATGTACCTTTTTGTTTTGCAACTTCACATTTTATTCAGACGAGTTAGCCTACATTAAAATGAATGTGGGGAGGGAACACAGTCAGTAGAAGAAGAATGAGTTCTTATATATAATCCCTTTTGCCCATTGAGTGAAAGTGGCAACATTTTGCCCACAGGATTCCTGTGTTTAAGTGCGTTTTGAAGTTCTGCATACGATTTTCTTGAAGGATTTCCTGAAATCCCTGTTGAAAATAGTGTATATTATAGGGTTCACAGAACTGTTGCAGTAGCCAATCCAAAAAAAAAGGTTGAAAAGTGCACCAGGGATGTAGCAGCTCTCTCTGCAGATAGCATGCAGGCTGTAGGTAAAGAAGAAGGGGAACCAGCAAAGCACAAACACCCCCATCACAACAGCAAGCACGAAGGTGAACCGTTTTTCCCTCATCTGGGCCACCTTGGTCTTGTTGGCCGCGGCCAGCTGTTGTCGCGCAGCAGGGTGCTTCTGCTCCGGGGGGAGCTGCAGCGCCCGGGCTGAAGCCCAGGAGAGACGGCAGTTCTGAGGCGGGCAGCAGTCTGACCCCTCCACCTTTCTCCGCTTGTTGAAGCGATGATTGCGGGGTTTAGTATCCGACGGACAGAAGCTCTCCTCCAGGTCTATGTCATCCAGCTCCCCCTGCCTCCTCTGTTGACTCCCGGAGCTCTGGCTGCTGGGGCTCTCCGTCTCACACCGGTCCGTCCTGACGAAACATGTCTCGGACTGAGAGGGCTGCCTCTCCAGACCGTTTTTGGCCACGAATACGGTGGAGGAGCGCTGTTTGGCCACCTTATAGATCTTACAGTAAACTAGAATCATTATGAGACCCGGAGCGAAGAAGGACACCAGGCACGAGGAGAGGATGTACCAGGTCTCATCGTTCAGCAGACACTCCCGTTCATCATGTTTGGTCATGAGGAGAGGAGGGAAGGAGATGAAAGCAGATATTACCCACACTATAGCGATCATTGACTTGATGCGCTTAGGTGTCCGCTTCAGGTTGTAGCTGACCGCCTTTGTCACTGACCAGTAACGGTCCAGGCTGATGGCGCACAGGTGCACGATGGATGAGGTGCAGAACAAAACGTCCAGAGCCAGGTAAAAGGCGCACCAAGTACTCCCAAAGTACCAGTAGCCCATGACCTCATTGACGAGGGAGAAGGGGATGACCAGTGTGGCCACCAGGATGTCCGCTGATGCCAAGGAGACCAGGAAAAGGTTCTGGGGCGCACGGAGAGCACGACTGGTCAGCACCGCTACAATCACCAACACGTTACCGACAATGGTCACCGAAATAATGATGATAACTACAACAATGATGAGCGCAGTGGCTGCCCCGGTGTGTGGCAAGCCAAGCGGTGCGTCCGTAGTGTTCTCATCCTTGGATACGTTCCCCATCAACAAATCTAACTGATTTAAATCCATTCTTGCGCCAATTTGTGCTTTCGGATCATGTTCGATGTTTTCCACCGTTTTCCATTCCAAAACAGCTAAGACTGGCTGTGCTGAACTGCCTTTCACTAATGCATGGCGATATGTTGTGCGTAATGCTCCTGGTCAGCACGAACAGAGTGTAGCCCACATACATGTAAGGCGCAGTACCTGCACACATGCATCTCCTCAAACAGCAACCCCATAACACAGGTTCTTCGATTTCTCCTGATGAGCACACAGGGTCCCGACAATATCAAAGAGTTTTGTATCCAACTCTCCACGAGCAGAGTCGCTCCTCTTCCGTCACATCGTGGTGCGTAATGCTGCTTTATTTGCGGTTCGGTGAACAGCTTCGCTTTGGAGACACAGTGCTGCTGCTATGAATGCCCACACAGAAGTGAGCTGACATCTCTCCAACTTCAACCCATCTCTTAACTTAAAGGAGGGAGAGAGAGAGAAAGTAAGGGGGGTAGAGAAAGAGAGAGAGGGAGAGAGAAGGGGTGGGGGGTGAGAGAGTGAGAGAGAGAAATGGTGGGGAGGGGGGGCGGTATGGGTGAGAGAGAGTGAGAGAGAGAAATGGGGGGGGGGGGGGGAATTACAGGCAGTTGGAATTGAGATGTCTTTGAAATGTATCTTCAGGCTAGCCCCTGGGTTTGTTGCATTCGTAGACACTCAGATGTTTTCATTATTTTCAAATCTAACTTTATTTGTTGTTTTTTAGTTGTTTTTCTCAGCATGACAGATAGGCCTTACATCATGCTGTGAGTTGGAACACACCAACAGTTTACACAACGTACCACTTTAGCTTTCCATTATAATCAATTGTAAAGATTATATTGCAACATGTTCATAGCAGATCCATGACAGCGATATTTATGGTAATAATAATAATAATAATAATAATAATGGGTTTCATTGATAACGCACTTCATATTTGAGTTCAAATCCCGAAGTGCTACAAGCAGTGAGCATGGAACAAAAATAAAAACAGTACACAACACGGTAGAATGAATAAAAAGCTGTAAAAAACAAACAATAAAAAAACTCTGACATGGAAGTCGGAGTTCCTGATTGAAATAGTGGTTTCAAAGCACAGCAGGAGGTTTCTCTGAACTTTAGCAGCCCTGCATGGTTTCCAAAGGATGTCATAGTGTTCAAAGCATAATTGACTGACCTGCACTTACATTTTGTCTGTGAATTTAGTGGTACATTTGGTATTGTCCATCTTTGTCGGAGGCCTATGACTTGTAAGGCACATTTATTATGTTCAGTTATTCATACACTGTTATGAATAATGGGGGTGACCATATACCTATTGCTGAGAAGCTGCATCTGTTTGCTCTGAAGGTCTGGTTATATAACATGTATGCAGCCACTCGTAGAGCCAAGGGATATTTACCAGTCAGGAGGGATGCAAAAAGACACACAAGCGCACACCTGGCCAGTCAGGGGTCATTGTGAACTAAAACTATGGAATACAATTAATTCTGAGCGGATGAGTCGTCTCTGCTCACCAGATGCACTTCACTAATTTTGGATTTAAAAAATAATCTATTTTGCAAAGTAAATAGCATCTGCCGGAAGCCTGTCAGTATGGGATTTGCAGTCAGGCTTAAAGCTGTTTGATGGGCTAACATTAACGTTAGTGTTTGAGTGTGCGTCTGAGTTCATCCTTGAAAGTGAGTTGTCTGGAGGGTGAGCTTTCCTTAGTGGCTGCACTGAGACGAAACACAGATGTAGATTTAGAAGAGGACATGGAGGAAGATTCGGACAGCCTCGCTTCCCTCTCCATTTCCTCGCAACATATAACAAAAACAGTGAAGATCATCTAAAGGGTGAATGTCACCATATATCAGTGTTCTGCAGACCGACCCTTAAGAGCATACCTGCAGCAAATACACAGAAAAAACATCATTAACCAACCACACACTGTTCTTCTTTCTGTCTCACTTCATCATGACCTGAGGGGTATCCAATAATTAACATACTATTATAACTGTAACTAACAGACCTAGTCTTGTTATAATTGAATGGAATATGTTATTGCATACATTCCCTCTGTATTATTACTTTTCATTGTAACCTTCAGCGATTGTAAGGATTTGTTCCAAAGCAGAGAAAGACAGACAAGATAAAGACAAAAAGGGACTTATTTTACTTACTATTCCTTTAGATAACCTTAAGGTAATATAAGTATAAGCAATCTTACAATATTTTCTGCACCTGTAACTTCTCATGGCACAACTGGAAATTAAATAACAGTTTTTTTTCCTGCTGACTTTTCCTTAAGGTCAAAGCAACAACAAAGTGTGCAGTGTTGTGAGTCCACTGGCTTTACTTTATAACAAAATGGTCAGGAGAGAAAGAACAAAACTGTCCCCAAAATACGGTCGTCTCCCTAATCCAAATGCAGAATTAAACTAAATCTCTATTACATCTAAAGGTCAGAGCAGTTTCATTTATAGCATACACAAAAATGCATGTGTGTTACATGTGATGTGATGTGTGATGTGTACATGATGTGATACATATTTTTTTATTAATTAAGGAAAATATTAAGAGGCATAGGCACATGCAGATGTTTGTATCATAGACCAAACATTAACTCGTTATTACACACTGCATATCAAAGAAAAAAGCGATCTGAGGAAAGACTAAATATGAGAATTAATTAAGCAGCATTCCGTACTTTCTATTCCGAGAAATACAACGATACCCAGCATCCTGTCACTTTGGATCCAGCTTCCTGTTATGATGCACACACCACACCTAATGAGCGGCGTACACAAGGTCCCCTTTCCTGAGTGGCTTAAGGGGTCTCAGACAAATGGAGGAATCGTACGAACATTAAAGTTTCCATTTTAGAGTAAAAAGCATTAATGAATGGGCAACACCTCTTGCCTATTCACCATGATGTGTTTGACATCCTTCTGACACAAATTATCCCTTAGTGACGCACATGCCAGATTCATTTACTATCACATTTAAAATATTACACGGGCTCTGCAGCCACCGAAACGAGCGGCACAAGCATTTACACAGTCATCTGAATAGCTCTAATTGCCACTACTCATCAATCATTACATTTGCACCGTGATTCGAAAACTTCTTCCACTGCCAGCCGGTAATGTTGATTTGGTTTAAGTGATAATTACTGCCCCTAGAAATTCTTTATTAGCTTAGCAGTGATTATCAATAATATTGCTGAACACATTTTCCTTCAATGTGCCTTTTATAAACTCCACATGCAACTTTTAAAGTGAGAGTGTGGTTTATACACGCAGGCCTGAAGAAGACTGGTTAGCCTGCATGGGTAGTTAAAATACTGTATGCTGACATAAGACAACGCTGATAACACTGTTTACAGGCCATACACGACTGTGTGGATAAAAGGATCCCTGAGATGGCAGTCATATGCAGAAGTGACATTGAGATAGCTGTTTCTCTCACTGCTTCAATTCTCTTACCTTCCTGTTTTCCTCTAGGAGACTGTTTAGTCTGTGAGCAGAACCCACTGCTGCGTTATGTAACGTTCCAGGAATAAATGGCCCGAGGTGGTGTGTGAAAACCTCATCTGAGGTCGCAGGTGACTTGTTATAGTAAACACTTTCTTCAGGGATTTCAGCCAGCAGAAATTCAACTATGACCCAATAGGATTACTGCATAATATAGTGTGCGTTACAGGATCCTTTGCTCTTGTTAGTGTGTATACTTGTGGTAGATATAGCTAACAAGAAGTGGGAGAGGACTTTGTATTTGTGTCACAGCCACACTGTGATTCACATATTCTTTTTTCAGAGATCTCACATCGTTCCTCATCTCCCACCTTCTTTAAAACTTGCTATTGCTGTCGGTAGGCCTGGCATGTCTGGATAAATACATGACTGCTGACCTTTATTGTGTCCGAAACAAACAAGATGTGCAAGTGCTTTCCACAGCTTTGGACAGGAATTTAAAATGAATGAGAATGAATGGGTTATTGAGGCCTTAAAGGTCACACATTTTAGCGGTGGACATTTTATATGAAATTATAGCTGAATCTTCGGATTGGCTTTAATCAGGGAAGTCCTCCAGTCTCAAAAGATAAAAATATTGGCAAATCTGAAAATTATAATTTTTGTAATCTTTTAAATATTTAAATACTAAAGCAGACATGCATAATTTTTCGAGATAATGAAAAAATACCTCAAATATGATGAAAACATAACTGATCGACTTGTTTCGTCAGCTGCTCTCACGAGGTGTGAAAAGATTCTTCTTTGATAAAAGCTGTAATGGTACACATTCAGCAGAGGAAGGAGCTTTTAAAACTCAATTCCAAGAACCTAGATAATAAGCTTCCTGCAAAAACACTTCAGTAAATAAAATCCTCCATCTCATTTTTTAAGGATAGGAAGACTGGTAACACAGCGACACATGTTTAGTGAGATTTGGTAAACTTCCCTGTTGATTGGTTAAAGAGGTTTAAATGCTGCAGCAAACACGCAGGTATGAGGGCAAATCAAGGCTTATTCTGTCTTATATAGTCGGATCAATCCACAGTTTTTTAAGGTATTGAAAAGTCCTTCTATTCGATATATTTTGCCCACAAAACCCAAAGAGCCACCTCATTTTCACTGAACAAGTGGAGCAATGAGTCAGATCTCACTATTGACTCACAAGAAATTATGATTTGGTCATTGTAACAAACATGAGTTATCAGATGATCTACACCAATTGCACATGAGAAAACACAAACAAATCAATAATAATCGTTCAATGAATGAATTAGGGCCTCATGGGGCCTGTTCTAAGGCACCTGGTGGCCTTTGTTCTTTCCTTTGACCGTGTCTTCGGTCTCTGTCTTTCTTAGTGGTACAGGTAGGTAGTTTAATTGAATACATGCACAAGTTGGCTTCCTCAGATTTACGTATACTCACTTGCTGCTTTCTTACAGTTCTTTGTCCTGCTTTCTCAGTGAACGTCCTGCTTACCAAAGATAAGGTAAGACACCAGAGATGTGGTGTGAATAAGGTCATATTTATAGTCTATGGTCATACAATTTAAATGAATGTTTTATGTATAGCATGGCGAGCCATTTTTAACCCCCATTTAACATTTTGTAGGTTCACCTGCTGCTGTTTTGTCTTCTGTTTTTGCTCTTTTGTCTTGCTGTTTTATTGTGTTTTGCTCTGTTGTCTCGCCTTTTTACTTGTTTTGATTATCATTTGTTGTTTTAGGAACCAACTGAGATGTTTTTGTTCAACTTAGTTTTAGTTGTTTTCTTTGATTTTGTGAAGCTGAGTGTCGGTCGGTCGGGGCCGCACTATTTTTTGTAATGAAATTGTATCTTAATACTTCTTGTTTGTTGCTTACTAACTAACGATCATCTATGAATAAGGACCTTTCAACAAGCTCGATAAATTAACACTGTAAACGTTTTAAACTTCATACGCTCTACACACCAGCTTGTTTTCAATGTTCTGCATTAACAATAAGGTCAAAGTGCCGCTGTGCCTGCCCACAAAGCTGTTAGCATTGCTTTTGTGATAAAATCCCAAAGTCTTTGCATTGTGACTCTGTGACGCAGAGAAAGTTGTCTCACCAGATTAAGTGATATCACATTAGCTTCATGGTGTCCGTCCTCAAGTTTCAGCTGTGAAAATTGGGTAATTTGCCTCAACGCAATTCTTGTTAACTCCTAATCTTTACAATTTGCCACTTCTCTGACTCTGCTTTGTACACATCCTAGCTAGAAGTCTGTTAGTATTCAAGGTATCCCTCTTCAGCCAGCTACCAGAGCAAGTGCTCATTAGAGCATTCATTTTAAATTGGACTTTGGCCTTATTCCCTTGTTATTTTTGCGTTAGCCTGCATACATGTATAGTGCCTGTTTATTATCACAGAAAACAACTCTGTTTATAAACCGGGAGTGTTGTTGTTGGCACACAATGCTGCTCTGCAGACAATTATTCAGGCCTCCTTACAAAACTGGAAAAAGGAAAAGAGGGCAATTTCTAAAATTATCTTAAGCCTGCTCTTTATTATGATTGATTCACTATAATGTTCTTTCCTACTTGATAAAAATCGATTTGGCATAAAATATCTATCTAAAACTATCTTCACCACCTTACAGATTTGTGGTATAGCCAAGGCTTCCCCTTGGAACATAACATTTAAAAACATTTAAAAGCTTCAAGTATCCATTAAATAAATCCTATTCTAAGATTATAAAAATAATCTATGCATTGAGGTTTCTTTTTACTTAGCATTTCTAACCTGTGCTGTATTATAGTGAGTTTGCCTACAACAAACCAAGATAAAGGCTAAAGCAGTTTCAATTTCGGAAAAGCCACACGGTGGGGGGACACACATTTTTTCTTGACCAGTGAGCTAAAGCTATGGTTTGTTAGTTATCTAACTGGGAATCTACACTGGCACTTAAACATGCAGGTTGTGCATCGAACTGGCAGTGCTCTTTCATTAACACAATGACATGGGAGGGGGCTGTCTTGTCGCTAAATGTTCTCAATATTAAAATATTTTACCTTGTCAGATTCACTTATAGCCCAATGGAGAGTTCTTAACAATAATTTTTGTAGGCATAATGAACTTTTGTTTATGTGAGCATCCAACACTGAGCTGTTGGGAAGCAAGTCTAAATGAGACTGTAGGGCTACTTTTACATTACATTACATTACATTACATGTCACTTGTTAGACGCTTTTATCCAAAGCGACTTACATACTCAATACTGTGGACAATCCCCACAGGAGCAATTTTGGGGTGAAGTGTCTTGCCCAGGGACACGACGACATGCTGACTGCAGTGGGGTTTGAACCTGTGACCCCCTGATCCAAAAACCAACTCACAACCCACTGCACCACACGCCTCCACCTCAGTACCACAACTTTTACCTGACAAGTTTCTGCCTCAACTGCTTTTACATTCTTATTTTACTTTACGGTTTTCCAGTCTGGGTGTCGTGTGAGTTTACTTCTCACAACTTTAACCCTATCACAGTTTGTGTTCAGTTCATGTGATCCCATCATTTTGGTTCCTGAAAGTGCTTTATTCAGGGTCTGGTTGCACTAAGCTAAACCTCTTGTGTCACTTAGAGCAGCAAACAAAACAGATGATGCCATAATGCTGAAATGAAGGCTTCAAAAAGGCTCTCCACCTATGGATGACCACTTCTTATTTACATTCTAGTCCTTCGACATAGTGTCCAGCAGTTCCAGCACAGTATATAACTGTCCAGTGAAGTATGCTGTTGTGACATCCCTCAGCATCAGAGGTCACAGATTGCAGGGTGAGTCATCAGGCTCTGGTCCAACATCAGCCTCCTCTGTCTCTGGACCTGGCATGCTCTGCCAATTAAATGAACCTTGTTAGGGGAACTGTGATGACCCATAGCCAGCGTGAAGTAAAGCGGGGGACTACACTTGATGATTGATTGCAGGATGTGTGGCACGCATGGACTAAACAGCTTAAGAGAATGACGTAGATGTGGACAGCAAAAAAGCTAAATTAATAGGTGGTTGTTGGATACTTTTCAGACAGCTGTCCTGTGTTACCCATCCCTGTCTAACTATATCAGACTGCCTTCTCTTGTTGTCTCTTGTTCTTGTGCTGACAGCCTCTCTCTCCCTCTCTCTACTGTTGTCACATCTTATATCCATGAGATGTGACTCTCTGCCCGGACCATCTGGTATTGTCTTTTTTGGGATTTTCTTTTTTCTCTTGCACTGCTGCTCTATGGCACCTGTAGCTCTAGTGCTCATGTCCCTTTCTACATTACATTTCTACAAAAATGAACTACCCACTGGCATCTGTAAAAAAGCTAGCGCAACCTTGGCATAACAAGCCGCAGCAATTGTTCGACTTGAAACTACTATAACTCTAACTGACTCACAAGGTGTATTGAATAAGAATCTTTGAAAAGGGGATTATGGTTTAAACACCAGTACTTCCAATTTGAGGTAAATGCTCAACATCAGCCTATCTATTTAATGCTACTTCATTTCAATACCCCACCAAAATTCAGAGGGAATTATTGTGTTTCTCCTCTGCTTTATTTAGAGTAATTGTTTGTAATTACTTGTCTGATAAAGTATTGCATTTAAAATAAAAACAAATGAGCATGTCAAACATAATTTAAACCATGCTTACCTTAGTTGGAATGTATTTCTTCTTCTTTGATTAGTAATGCATATGACAGATTTGGCAAGCAGCCTGGCTCGAAGTCTTAATGATTACATTACATTACATTACATGTCACTTGTTAGACGCTTTTATCCAAAGCGACTTACATACTCAATACTGTGGACAATCCCCACAGGAGCAATGTGGGGTGAAGTGTCTTGCCCAGGGACACGACGACATGCTGACTGCAGTGGGGTTTGAACCTGATCAGTGCTCAAAACTGATAAGACAATGTTTTTTATATGATACTGTGGATGTTTTCACTGAGGATATTTGATCTCCGATTGTTTATTTGTTCCTTTTCTGTCAAATGTGATGAGACAGCAGATGTGACCTCGGACAGTGGAGGTGTTTGGCTAACTCCTCTATCGGTGTCACAGAGTCTGGACTGTCTGGCTGAGACAGGAAGGGCTACAGTTATCAGCTCCTCAGTTCACACCGATAGCTGTTTTACGTTTCTCTGTTAGCTTTATCTCAAATCTGAGACCGAAACTACTTCTATCTCTTTTAACAACATTTTCTGCTAAGGCATGTGGTTGAAGAATAGTATGTCATACCCTGCTGTGTCCTAGTAGAACCTTTACTCTTAAGTTTATGTGCAAAGTGTTATATTTTCAAGCAAATACTCTGTTCTTTGAATTGTCTAGAACTGTAGATTAAGAGGTTTTTTTCAAAACATTTTTAAATAGTCCTTGTGGAGTTATGATGTTTTATAATAATAATGTTTCAAGCATGCCTGGCTGTCTGTTCTTTTGGGTCTTTAAATGATGTGATACATCTCTCCTAATAAATGTGTTATGGTTTGACTAGTTATTTTTCTGCAAAGAGTAATTTTATTTTCAGTGTAATTTTGTACAGACGTGCCTTTGTTCACCTTTTTAAAACAGGAAACTGCATGCTCTATTGCTGATAGAGTATTCCATTATGTGTCCATGTATGGGCAGCCGAGTGCTTGGAGGTTCATCTGGGATTTCAAACACCATCCAGAGCTCTCCCTCTCTGTCTAATTGAACTTGGACCACCTTTTCCAGCTGAATAGGTTTGACGTTGTGGCGATGTTTGTGTTGCCAGAAATAATGATCTGAACACAATTATATCAACTGACTGACAGCACTTATTACATTTAACAGTAGTTGTTGTGCGTTGAATATTGTTGTTTATATAATCATTTCTTTAAGCATTCCCTCTTTTGAAACTGAAGCAAAATGTGTGTTCCAGAATGTATAGCATATTGGCAGTGTTAATGGATGATATCGCACAAAAACTAACCTTTATATACACTTATGACTTTGTGTCATTAGCCAGCCATAATCAAGTCTTCACCATGCTGAATGGTGTCAAGAGTTTGTGTACCGTCTGACTATGATGACTCATCCTGCCTGATATTCCTCACAAGGTTCACTGGTTGGGACATCTGAGGTTAATTACATGAGAAAGCAGTAAACACATTTTATTTATTTTGAAAATCAAGCGCAAGTTACGGAATAACATTTTCTCTTTTCCTGGAATCCCTGCTGGCACAACACGTGTATTTCCAAAAAGCAGAAAGAGAAATTATACTTTCCAAAATGCAGTGATATGATAAACAAAGTTGTAAACTGACAAAAGTTTAGTGGGTACATTTTACGCAGCTTTATGTGCTTGTCACAAAAGCAGTGTTCTTATCAACTCAACACAGTAAGTGAGTCACTGCTCCCCATCAAAAGGAAGCAGCTTTTAGTGATGCCATGCTCCACAAAACACTCGAAACGCTCGCCTATGCGTATAACAGGAAAGTACGCTGTGAAATAAACTTGTAATGTGTCATTTGCGGAAGTCATACACATACGGAAATGCATTATCTGCTCCCTGCAGCCTACTCAACCCTGATACTGTGTTTATATCATTATGACACGAGGGATTTTAAGACACTGTCCAGCAATGAAATGCATCCACAGGGATCAGAGAAATAAGAGGAAATGGGCAGGGGTAACAGAGCCCCTGTACAAACAAGAAAGGGGATGGAAAATACATTTGCTTGCCTGTGCACAGTAAAGCCCCAAGGGGAATAAGAACAAATAAAAATGCATTTGAATAGTTCTGTCCACAGTCTACTTTAGAGGACTTCTGTGAGGAATGCAGATGTTTGATTGCTACCAAAGGCTTTATGGACACATTTGACATATTTCAAATTCTCCTGAATAACATGAGTGCACTCCAGTGGAGATTGCTGAAACTACACATTGTCACACAATTCAATGTACATGGGGGAGATTTGCTGTTTTTTTTTTATTTGACCATTTATTACAGCAAATGTAGACCTATGGCCAATATTAAGCACGTCATTGCAGTGACTTAATCTGGTTAGTGTGACATTTAATTTTCCTCCAATAACTAAAGCAACTAAGGTGCAAACCATAGACTGTATATATGGTGCAAACACACATCACCAACATTTATTTTGTTTCGTTGTCCTCTTCAAATTAGTGACACATTTAATTGTTGCTGTAATTAATTAGTCAAATAACAACAAATAATAAATAAATGTTTTGTGGAGAGCCATTTTATTTGTTGTTATATCTAGGCTTTTTTTGTGTATGTGCAAATAAAAAAATTAGATTATTAATCCATTCAAAATTATTAATCAATTCGACAATCAATGAAACAGTCCTAAAGTCTTGTTTAGCATACAATATTATGATTTAGTTTTGATTATGATTATTGAAATTAAATAGATGATAGTAAAATGTTTGACATTCTTATTTAAATCAGAGGACAGTTAAAGGACTGCCATGGTGGATATTATTTGCAGGTTGAGCCCTTACACTCCAGAACGGTAGGTGGAGATATTTGATACTGTGCAGCTAGTTGTGATCTGACATACTACAGAAGAAGAAAAACACAACAAACAACCAGGAAGTGTCAGTTTTTCAGATGTTTTCAGCATGGATATGTAATAAGAACGTTTTCAGTCGTGCCAGTTATACAATTATATCAACTATATGAATTTCCAGACATTGGAAATTGTTTTTCGGACGTGGCTTTAAGCTCAACAATGTGAGATAATATGTGGCACTTCACGTGAATTAAGAAGAGATGAGATTCAAAACTACCGACAAGGAAGAGAGGAACTAAGAACTGCCAGAAGTCCGAAGGTCGACTTAGTACCACTTTATTACTTTTCTTCTACAAAACATGATGAGGTGTGGCGTAACAAAGTCAGCTCTTCCTTCTTCACTAATGTGGCGACTTTCATGGGTCTGCCTTTGTGAGCTTACTCAACGTTAGCTTCTGAAGTTTGTCTCGTAAGAGTTTGAAGGAGTGAGGAAAATGGACGAACTGATCACTATCAGCTCTGACAGTGATAAAGACGAAGACTCTGATGTGGAAATCATCGGCTGCTTCAGTAACGTTGTGAAGCGGGATGACCCGCTGCCCCTCTCGGCGGTGAGGGTGGACGTCGATGCTGTCAAAGTCAACATCCCAACGGTGAGCTAACATGCTAGCTGCTCGAGCATTTCTGTAGAAACTGTTGCTAAGTGACTTTTAAATTCTTGGATATGTCGAAGGAGCTACAGCTACTTCATTATGCGTAACTTTACCAGAGTCAAAAGCCATTATATTCTCCTTTGTAATTATGTAAGTATCCACATCATTAATTTGACATATCGTTTCTGTTTACTTTTCCCTTTTCTAGCTTTACATTGACCTCTCAAATCCTAGATGGACTCTTCCAGAGCTGAAGTCGCGCAAAAAACATTTAGATTTGCCCGAGACCAATGTAGTTAAGCGGACAAAACAAGAATTGAAGACATTTTCACCAGATAACTCTAAAACGAAAATACCAAACAAACACGATTTAAACCTACGGACGAGGTCTTCAAGAGACCCAATCGTTAAAGCACTGCAGCAGGACTGTGGACATGTAAAGCCAAAGCAGAGATGTTCGGATTCTCAAACACAACTTCAAATTCAGACAAGTAAAGCCCATCATAGCAATGCATTTGTCAAATTAAGACGATTGGCTGTTCTTGAAAGTCATGTTGCAGATATGAAAACATTAAAGTGTTCTGTATTTTTAAACAAAGATTGTACAAAAATGTCCCTGCACCGTGGTCAACAAGACATCAACAGTGAAACCCCAGAATGCAATAGTAATTTATCTACCACTTTAAATGGTCCTCACATGGATTCCTCACTGGCTGAGTCTCCTTCTAAGGTGGGTGAATCTCTTATCAGACAGGAGGAAAACGAAAACAGCAAAGAGTTTACATGCACACAGTTAAATGCTGAAATATCTCAGCATCTAGAGGGCCCAGCTGACCCTCCCTGCTCAGATAAAGGGTGCTCTGTTGAGACCTCCAAGGAGCACAGCACTCATGAAGGTGAAAGGGATGACATCATAATGATCTCCTCTCCAACATCCCCTTCTTTATCTCCAGATAAAGCAGAAAATTCACTACAACGAGAAGTACTGTGCTCTAAACTAAAACAAATGGAATTAGACAAAGCTGAATCTACGCAAAGCTTTCTCGCTGATCCCTCGTTCCCCAACTCTCCTCCCACTGGACCAAACCCTTCTGAGAATGTTGTCTGTGACTCTCCATCCCACTCAAGTCCCATATCTCATAACCTTATGAGGCACATCAGCCCAGCAACAATCTCTCAGAATACACCAGCTGGAACTATATCTGAAGGGCAATCGGAGGATGTTAAGGCTGATGACGCCTCAAACCGCTCTGACGTCTTGCTCCATGGCATCCATGATGAACCTTTTATTTCAGTGGCAAATGAGGACATGGATGACAAATCTTGGGCCGGGACATACGGAGACTGTTGCAGCCCAGGGCCTTTTATTTGGCAAGAGGGGAGTGACGGAGACGAAGTTAACAAAGAGAGCAGGTTTGATTTGGACTTTAGGGCAGCTAGTAGAGAGGACAGGCACTTTGTGTGCCCAATTGCACTCAGGAAAATAATGTCTGGACATGCTCAAGCCCTGGTAAGAGACCGTTTTCCAAATATTTAAACATTTGACACTTGATTATATGCTAGGCTAATTATATAAGATTGACTATTCTTCTTATTATGTTTT
Organism: Trematomus bernacchii; assembly: GCF_902827165.1. Taxonomy (NCBI): domain Eukaryota; kingdom Metazoa; phylum Chordata; class Actinopteri; order Perciformes; family Nototheniidae; genus Trematomus; species Trematomus bernacchii. The sequence continues at coordinate 264,815 of NW_022987515.1, forward strand.
ATTTTTAGCCTGATGAGGAAGATGAAGGTTTTGGAGCTCCTGAGGTGCTATGCCGCCAGAGCCTGGGTGTGGTTTATACTACCATTGAAGAAAACCTCACAGAATGCACTTTGCAGCACTTATCTGACCTGCTGCAGCCTGGTTACTATCCCCCCAAGGATATCACCTCCCACCTGCTGCGTGGCGTTCTGCTCGACCACCAGTGTCCTTATCACCGCTGCGTGCAGGCATTTAACCTGCTGATGAGGACACAGAGGTGAGGGAACCAGGGGAATAGGAGTTAATAATATTGTTTTATTTGTTGCCTTTCGTATTTAAATTCTTGATCTATCCTTTACGTCCTCTCTTTCATTTCGTCTTTCTGGTTCCATCTTTGACTTCAGAGATTAAAGCTGCTTTCTGATTGCAGACACCACATTGCTGATAAAACTTCAGCTCCATGGGACTGGGAGTTGTTGACCTCAGTCATGGTCAATCAGGTACTAAACCAGATAGCAATATTTGTGAATAATCAGAAAAGCTGGTTGATATAGCACATGATATTACACTTTTCCACTGGTGTTGTTTAACAAGACTATGTTAAATGAGATTTGGTTGTAACGTGAGAAGTGGGTTTAAAACAACTTTTGTGTCAATGTCTTTTAAGAAGCACAAAAACAAATTGCCAAAGTACTGTTGCATTGTTGATGACATCATTAGGGAAAAATATTTAGTTTTTCTGCTCACTGTTCCAGAAGTAAACAGACATATCGCAGCTTGTCTGTGTTTTCTGTGAACTGATATTGTCCCTTTCTGTGCTTCTAAATTCCTAAGGACTGTATACAGAGGCATCGGAGTGAGGTTGTGCGTATGCTCCTGGATTATGTTGTGCAGACTTTGGAAGATGACTTTCAGGCCAAACAATCTATCTCTACCCTCCACCACTCCATCGCCAAGACAACGTTGTCATGTGATGAGCAGTTCCCACGCGTCAGGTGCATACCGTTTTTTGTTGAAACTGTAAGGAAGCTGTAGTTTTATGATGCCCTTGAATTATCGTTTGTCTTGTAACAGTGATCTTCTTTTCCTTTCCTGTGCTTAATGTCCACATGTGGCTTAACAGTGGCATCTGCTATTAAATACACTACTAAATAGCTACATGTTAGTGGATGTTTGCCCTAAACCTCACCTCTTTTGTTGTAAACTAAACTTATAGCTGCCTTACAGTCCCATTCAGGAAGAGTACTTTTGGTCAGTCATCATTCTCGGTCAGAGCAATACAAAACTGGAACTCTCTACCCACTCAAATTAAAGACATACACACACATACCACCTTCACAGCTCACTTAAAAACATGGTTCACTGAGAACTACACCTGCACACACTAGTCTGTGTTGAGTATGGCGTGAGTGTTACATGTTGTGTTACATGTTGTGATCATGGATGTTGCCCCTCGTTTCTGTTATGTGATTGTGATGTGCTATATGTGACATGTACTGTATGTAGTAACGCGTGTTGTTTATTGTTCTCTTTTATCCTCTCTTATCCTTTCGCCTGTATCTACTTGTCTTTCATCCTTTTTATTTTATTTTATATTTTTTTATAACTAATGCTGTTGATATATTGTGATTTTAAGGGTGTCTATTACCATCTGGCCGGGGACAACAGCTGGAAATTAGCCATGTCGGCTAAAGCTGCTCCATTTACTGTTTTTGTGACAGTTCATCGATGGGGACTGTCCACGACACTATAAATAAATAAACTAAACTAAAAACTAAATTACAAGAGTTAACACCCAAGCAGTCCCTTGACAGATTTGATATTCTTTGTTATTTCAGGTTAAATTACAGATTGCTAAATCAGTATTACAATTCGAGAAGCCTGTTAATTTAAACAGACCTACCAAAACTCACTTTATGTTACAGTCCACATTTTGAAATATACAATGAAATATTACAAAATCAATTTGTCAGCACAATAACATTATAGTTTATAAATACATGCATTTTTGTTATTTCTAGGGAGATCATCAAGTGGCTCTTTGCTGCCATTAGGAAATCAACAGAGCCTGGAGAGAGTAGAGAAGCAGCCAGAGAGAGGGATGAACAAATCCGGTAATATACACATTTTGAAATATATTTTTAGATGACATTGTCTTACGCATGGATGTACCATTATGGCTGCTTCTATGTTTTTCAAGTTATCAAGTTTTGGTCCCTTTGTCCCGTTCAGAATGGTGTCGACCTTCCAGAGGATGTTGACCTTGGCTCTGGAGGTGGACCGCTCTCCAGCTCTAACCTCTGCCAAGCTGTCCCAGGAGCTCTTCCACATACTCATCAGCAATACACCTCTACGAGCACACAGGTGAGGAGGACAGATGGGATGTTTTGTATCACGATTAAGGGAAAGTTGAGAGGGAGAAAATATTGGCTTTCAACTACCTTTTCCTGTGCATTGGGTCACTGGAATTATTGTAGACTTATGAAGGTGTCAAATGTTATTTGCTATTTAATTGGTAAACGATTTATAGTGTATTGATATGGCTTTTAATAAAAAAATATATAACAATTTGTAAAATATCCTGAAAAGTAGAAATAACAAATGAGTGGAATTAATGTCACATCTTTTTTCTGATGATTAATACATGTAAATGGACTCAAACTGTTCATACAGTAAAGGCTGTAAATGGATTAATTATGCAAAATGGATTTCCCCTGTTGAACATGGATTTTCTATGTTTTAGCTCATTTAAATTAAAAAGATGCTTAACAATAAATACAAGTGAGAATGAAACAGAACATTTTGAAGTCTATATCATAACACGACTCAGGATTTTCTTTCATGTAATAATAATTTCTATACCGTTTAAACATTTTAATTGCATTGTTTAAATGTGAACGTATTTCAGACTTCCATGGATAGTCTTTCAATTAATCCATTGAGTAATTAATGGTCAAATAGAGTACAAATTGAAATGATTCTAATGGCACTATGCGTCTCTTTTACCTACTTTTCCAAGCCATCTCTGATTTATCTGTTTCTGACGACCAGGATGTTGTTGCTGGAGAGCCTGCAGAGCAAGCTGCTGAGATGTAAGCTGTTGGAACATCTGTTGGACTATTCATGCCCACTGAAAATCACTCTGCCCATGTCGCTCAGTCTTCTGCTTCACTTTTTGAAGCACTGCACTCTGGCACCAGACACTTCGGTGAATATCACTCTTGCATCTTGTTTTCATCTTAAGCTTAACCTCCACCCTTTGCTATTCACAGATGTGAGGGTATTAACATATCACCTTAACAATAAAATATTGCTGAATTTAAATGTAAATACAGTGAAAACATCTTAGGTACATGTCATATCCCCAGTAGGGATTTAGAATGCATATTTTATGTTATTTTGGGGAATCTGAAAATTAAGAGTTTGATACAACAAGCAGCCATTTATCGTAACTGGCTGTCCATGACTGTTCTCCAGGATGGTACTGAAAGGTGGCAGAGGTGGGAAGAGTTGGTACATCTTCTCTGGATGTTGCTGCTCAGCTACAACAAAGCAATGAAAGGTGAGAAGTTGGTCAATTCCAGTACATCTCATAACAATGTTTGCAGCTATAATCATGACATCCCTGTAAAGTCTGTGAAATTAAGGAGAACATATATTTTTGTAGTGACAATGCTAGTTGTCTGAAGTTAGCTTTCCAGTGTTCTACTGCAAGGAAGCAGACAGTGCTTGGATCCTGTGGGAAACCTCAGACTGCAGTGAATATGCAAAATGTGTAGCAGTACCACATTTGTGTGTTTTTTAATCTATAATAACTATTTTGAATTCTTTGTATTGAATACACTTTTTTTTTTGGTCATGTTATGCCAAATTTGACAAAATAGGTTCTTGGTGAACTTTGTACATATTTCCTGAGCTTGGTCCTTGATTTTTCTTCCCCACTGTATAAACATTTTTGTATTTTCATTATATTTAAAGTATAGTTGTGAAAGTGTTTTAACCACTGATGTCAGCGTAAATGATTTGTGCAGAAGAATGCTTCTGAGACATGGGTTATAATACAAATCTGATAAACAATGTTACAATCTGATGCCCCTTAATACAGTGTACCATAATTCTGACTATTAAAACATTCCAACAATTTAGTAGTAAAAATGTAAATAACTTCACTTGACACTTCCAAGCAAACTTTGATTTTCTACTAACAATTGTATCTGTTATACCCAGGCTATCTGAGCAACTCTATCTCTGAACAAAGAGGCAGGGTTGGCAACTTGGTCTACAGACCAGATGATATGGTATCAAAGCCTGCCATTTGTGATGCCATGCAGGCCTTCCGTTCCAGATCGCAGGCTGACGTCGGCCAAACCTTACCTCTCCATGTTGAAGAGTCCCTCACTTATCTACAGGATCACCTGCTAGATGTCTGTCAGTGTTGAATTAAAAACGGTTTGTTGGACGAACTATAAAGCATTAGGTCTACAGACCAGATGATATGGTATCAAAGCCTGCCATTTGTGATGCCATGGAGGCATTCCGTTTCAGATCGCAGGCTGACCTCGGCCAAACCTTACCTCTCCATGTGGAGGAGTTGCTCACTTATCTACAGGATGACCTGCTGGATGTATTTCAGTGTTGAACAAACTGTTCTCAGTTTGTTTGAACTATAACTATATTAGACTAAGTTATTTATTTATTTTTTTACATTTATTGGTTTGAATTCAATTGTACAATTTTTGGAATCTGAATAAAAGCTGAGTCTGGTCTAATGAAATGAAACTATATTGACTACTGTTATCTCTTAATAAATTACCATAATTTTCGAGCCAGTAAAGACCTATATCTGCTTCTCATCAACCACAATCTTCACTTTATCTTGTCATACAAATGCAGTACACATTGATTCCACTACATGTACTTTAACTCTGCTAACTATTCAAAATGTGTAAACACCCTATGATAAATTAAACTGCTACTATTTCCATCCATTTTATGATCGATCACTCATCACCAAAGATTGTATTTACTCTGGTTCAACAGCTGGTTGGGCCGTCTACCCGCCGACCAATAGGATCACGCGCTGTTATCGGCAGAGAAAAAAAATCCTTCAGTCGCCATGATACAGCAGCGGAAACGGGTGCGAAGTAGCTAGAAAACAAAAGAGAACACGCAGTGGTCCTCGCGATTTGGTATGCTCTTGCAGGTAAAAAGGCAATTCTTCCTGTTGGACCTAAACTGTTTTCACTAATTTCACCCAAATGTTATGTAGATGTTCGAAGCGTTTTTGTGGTTTTCCGAAGTAAAGACTAGTTTAAATAGGAAGTCGGTCAGCTTCGAATAATTGGGATCTGTTAGCTTATAGCTAACAAGCTAACTCAAGCTAAGCTAAATAGCTCGCAATTGCTTGCAAACCCAGCATTGTGTAGCGTTGTGAGCTTGTTAGCTCACAGTTTATCTCAATCTCAATAGTGATTCTTGCTACTGGAGGCTAGCTAGCGGCAGCTAACTAATGCGCTGTTTCGTGGCCTAGTTACAATGCGCAAGTCAGTGCTTTGCTATTATGTAAACAATATTTGTGCAGTATATTTTTGTCATTTTGCTTCTTTTTAGCTTACCCATTCGGACAAAGCATTACAATCAGTGAACTAATTGGTCAATTTACCCAATTCCGCGTGTCCGTTTGCAATATTTGGTAATTAGCAAGCGAGCTAGCTTCTAGCTATTTTAACGTTAGCGTCTGTTATGTATAGTTTGATAGCCAACGTTACCTATTTAGGTTAAGCTAGGCTAATCAGTTAGCGACAACCAAGAGGAAAAATCTACCAATCTTAGTTTGTCCTAACATGTTTACTGTTTTGGAATATGGCTTTTAAGTTTAGCTCTTTAACGAAGGAATGCTTTGTCGTTTATTTTTAACACAGTTAAGTAGTTTGCTATCTTGCTACGTTGCTGGTTTAATGTTTATTATGTAACGTTAACGTAAGTAATGAAATCACAGCCTCATAAGAAGCAATTTAGTGTTGGTTGTCAGTTTGATTATAGTACTCCAGGCGGTTAAATTACTGTTTTTATTCAACCATATCTCGAACAAACGTGTTGGTTGTGTTTGATTATGGCAACATTTAAAAAGTGCTAACATGTGTGCATGAGGTATTTTGGTAAAAGGCTCAAGCAAACACGGTTAACTGAACTAAACCACCGTTAACCTTATTAATAGCTTTAGTCTGAGGACACAATTACTTAATTGATTTACAAAGAGGCCACCATTGGATAATTTTGACTATTTCCATGCACATTTTTAAAAAGCACAAATATGTATCTAGTGTTATAGGAATGCCCAAGGAAAAATATGACCCGCCGGATCCCAGGCGGATGTACACAATCATGTCCACTGAGGAAGCAACAAACGGGAAGAAGTCATACTGGGCTGAGCTGGAAATCAGCGGTGAGTATTGTCGTAGAACTCCTAGCTTTGTAGATAATTGTCTTTAATTCATACCAGTCAGACATATCTCTTTATTTTTGCATATAGATTACGCACAGTAGGCCGTTTTCCTACGTTCAAAAAGTCCTATTACTAGATTGTCACTTTTTTAATATGAAGTGGGTAAATCAATGTAGTAATCACATCGGTAATTTGAAGAGCTGCAACTAAGGATGACTTTTTATTGTCAATAATTTGCCCTTTACTCTCTTGATTAAGCAGTTTGCCCATAACATGTCAGAAAATATCATTAAATGTTCATCAGTTTCACAGGGCCAAAGGTGACATCTTCAGATTTCTTGCCAAAGCGCATCATTATACAGCATTTTAACAAGAACCGAGGCTATGACCAGTGCATTTTAGGCATTTTCCATCAAAAATGAATTGAATGATTAATCCATTATCAGTGTTATTTCTTGGTAATTCGTGAGTTTGAACTATTTATTTTAATTGGGAAATGTATGCAGCCATATAATTATGCTTGAGCATCATCTAATAATTGTGAAATCAGTCAACCCTGTTCATTGCAAGGAGAGGGGTCATACAGTAGTTTGATACTTGGCTTTAATCCTCCTGTGTGTGTGCATTTCCCCCCTGTCTCACAGGCCGAGTAAGGAGTCTCAGCACATCCCTGTGGACTCTCACCCACCTCACTGCCCTGCACATCAGTGACAACTCATTGTCACGCATCCCGCCAGACATTGCCAAACTCCAAAACCTGGTGTACCTGGATCTCTCATCCAATAAGATCAGGAGCCTGCCGGCCGAGCTCGGCAACATGGTGTCTCTCAGGTTAGTTATTTACAGCTAAACATGTACCCCCTAATTCAGGCACAATAGAAAGGAAGACTAGTTATTTCCATTATGGCAAAGTGATTTTAAAAAAAAATGTATTTATTGTAGATCCATTGAATATCTGCCCATATTGTTCCATATACATTTCACATTAACAATGAATCTGAAGTTAAACAGGCAAATGTTTTTGGGCAACTGTATTTGAACAGGAATAAAGTTGGTTGTTTCTCAGGAGGTTTGATTTCTAATCATCAAATTCCCCTATGTCCTCCACAGGGAACTGCTTTTAAATAACAACCAGTTGCGGGTTCTGCCATTTGAATTGGGGAAACTGTTTCAGTTACAAACACTGGGGTTGAAAGGTGAGTGGCTCACCGAGGTTATTTTGTAGCCATTCTACCCTTGAAATCTCTTTGTTGTGTTGGCGACGATTCAGATTGATTTGCTTTTCCTTCACCAGGAAACCCACTTGCACAAGAAATTATGAGCCTCTACCAGGAACCCGATGGCACGCGGAGACTGCTCAACTACCTGTTAGACAATCTGGCAGGGGCTATCAAGCGCAGTAAGTACCCCTCTGTCTGAACGTTTTGAGACCCGACAGGAATTTCATATTGCCAGTTGTTTCTATATACTGAAAATATATGTACGTTAGTAGTTAAAAATGGGGTCATTGTGAACCTGACAGCTTAATGTGCCCCTTAACTTCTTTGCATTCATTTTTCATCTGGTCACAAATATTAAATATTTGTTGTTCTTTGCTCAGTACCAACAGAGCAGCCCCCAGCCCGGTCATGGATCTCAATCCAGGAACCCGACAGGACACGGGACTCGGGTAAAGACCAAACACATGAAACTAGGGATTTCCCAAAAACCAAGACTTTGGTACCAAGTTGATGTCATTCTGTTTCACAGCAACTCAAATGGATATTAAAAGAGTGTTTGTTAAAGAGATTCATTTGATTTTAATGGTGGTATTGAACTAGTATCGTGAATCCTGCTATTTCACTGGTATTTTGGTTGTGTTGCTTGCTGTTAAACAAGTGTGGAAATGTCTCAATCCCAAACCTTTTTAAACCATGTTATTTTTTCTGTTTCTGCCCTCAGCACTCTTCTCTGTGATGTGCTACAATGTGCTGTGTGATAAGTACGCCACACGACAGCTATATGGCTACTGCCCCTCTTGGGCTCTTAACTGGGAATACCGAAAAAAATCCATCATGCAGGAGATAATGGGCTGCAATGCAGACATCATCAGTTTGCAGGTAAGAGATGGACATCAAAGCATGTTTGTTTTCACGGGAATTAACTTAAGCAAACTTAATGCAAATTTAACAAACACCATCATCAGAGACAACTTCATGCAGCTCAAAAAAGACTCTGTCAAGTTTTCATTGACCTGGAATCAGTCTGAATGTTTTGCTATTTATGAGGCAATGTTTATAGTACGACTTGCAACATTTGATTACGTTCTGATGTTTGAAAATGTAAGATTAGAGTGTCCTGTCATTTTGTAAAGTCTGTTTTTTTTTGTTTTTATTAAATGTGTTTTTGTATTGAGTTTTTCTAGTATATTATTTTACAAACATCTATATCAAATGGAGCAGGGTTAATATAGAGCACAAAGATACTTTATTGTTTTTATCAATTCAAAATTGTTACATTATTTCCCATGCTTGCTGGTGTTATAGCTGCCGCTCCTTCCTTCAGCTGTATATCTTTTAACAGTATCTTACTTATCCGAGTTAGGTTGTTTTCGGAAGGGGGAATTTGTTATACTAGCATGACTGTCTGTCTTTCTTGTTGTCAATCCTAACGAGTTTCTCTCTGATTAAAGGAAGTTGAGACGGAGCAGTACTACAACTACTTCCTGCCTGAGCTGAAGGAGCAGGGGTACGAAGGGTTCTTCAGTCCAAAGTCACGAGCCAGGACCATGTCAGAGTCGGACCGTAAACATGTGGATGGTTGTGCCGTTTTCTTCAAGACAGAAAAGTATGTACCTACAATTTTTGCATGAATGTTTTACGGCCTGTATCTGTTGTTTGACTTGACGAATTATCTCACTAATCTGTAGTTCCAAGATTATATGTTATGACCTAATCTCTTAGATAGTTATGAGGACAAAATTAGGATGACACTGAATTTTCTGGCTGCGTTATTAATAAAGGGTTATTGTGGTGTATTTATAGTCGATCACTAAGCTTGTGAGATTTTCCCATCATTGAACAGATGCAATGATTTTTACAGGCTAAATACGTATTGCATTGTAAGCCTTTCATTCCAGGTGCAATCCGTAATGCTGCGAAACTGAAACATGTGCTATTCTTTTTATTGCTGTGATGATATCAGCTTGGCTGAGTTTCCATTACTGACCTACCTAACCAGTTAGATTATTCTACAAAGAGATGGTCTGTTTGTTGTAGCCCTGAGACGATGCATAACATTAATTATGCTCACCTTGATAAAGAGTTTTAGAAACTTTAAAAACACAAACTGTGTGCATTTATGCAAAAGTTAGATCATTTTGGACTGTACACTGAGGTTGACATTGACGGCTATTTTTCTATACCATAGTTACATATATTTTATCTAAATTTTGAGAAACCACGATCTTAAATCATTGCCCATATTTAATGTATAATATGGATAAATGCTGCTAGGTAGGTGCTGATGAAGAATTCTGACATTTGCTGGTCCACCTTCAGTGAGCCTGAGTGGGAGTTGTCACTAACTTTGGGGATAACCCCTCCCCTTGAATCAGCTGTTGGCAAACAAGATACGACAGGGAAGTTGTCTTGGTATGCCAAACATACCACCACGTCCCGCTGTATCCAGTCACATTTTGCAGTGTGCAAGCCAGAGAGCTTTTCTGGGCATTCTGACCTATAATCATCTGCACAGCTGATAAATATGCAGGAGGTTCAAAGTTCAAGACATCCTGTTATGTCCCACTTGTATACATACTGCATGCAGAGTACATGCTTTCTAAGAGCAACTGCAGGATATACTTGCAGACAAAAAGTATGTGATTGGGAAGGCAGCCAACCTCTCTGGTTCTGTTGCATCTGCTTTTTTTCCTTTTAACTGTCAGCATGAGTCTGATGATGTTGTAGGAATGCTATGCTAAATCGTCCAATGTCAAGACGATCGGGGTGTACATGTATTCACATCAAGCTGTTCAGTACAGCATGTTGGTGTCCTTTGGTGAGGCTCTGTGACACAAGAACTGTTTGTTTACTACTAGCCCATGTGGAACAGAAAGTCTGGTGTTAGCTGTATCATGCTAGGGAAAGAGCTCGATGGACAACCATTTGTGTGACCTGTAAGATACCACTTTTGAAGTTTAGTTGGATTTGTTTGTGGAAACACTACAGACATTTAAATAACTCAAACCCTGCCAAAGTGATAAGTAACGCAATATAGTGTTTATCACTGTATATTATGTCACATTTGAGCATAGACAGAATGATTCAATATATACAGTATTATTGCATATGGACAGTGTTTTGACTACTGCTGCGACTTGCTCAGCCTATTGTCTGACCTGTTACGAGCACCAAGGAAATATCAACTGGTCAGTTATATCACGGAGCGTTACATTTGCATTTAAGATATTTCGTTTTATTGACTATATCCCAGTAATTAAGGGCCTCAACTGATAGTCATTATTAGGGCCATTGATTAACATTTGAAGGGTATGTTGAAATGTATAAAAAATGCATCAAACAGTAACCACAATATGAACATACTAACCTGTGAATAATGTGTACCGTTGCCTTCCAAACATGATGAATGAAAATGAAATGTTATGGAATTATGACACAACGTTTTTATAAATGTGTGTTTATTATATATGTGTGTTTATTATATATCCTAGAGATTGATGTTGCTGTGGTCATGGCAACAAAGACATTTGGATTTAAACAATTGGTATCATAACATATCAAACGTTAACTTACAACAAATATACATCACGTTGAAGCGATGCATGCTTCAATTCATCAAGTTGCATTATCAGCTGGCTTAGAAGCACAGTTCAATGTTCATGGCATTGCATCACCTTTATTCAAATTGTTAGTGCTTTGACTAATTGTAGAGTTTTGAGAAGTGGATAGGAATACAAGTGCTTGAAGTGCTGGTGAAGTAAACAACTAAATGTGATGGCTATGTGACTTTTTTTATAAGCCTGTGTTAATCGCATGAACATGTTTATGACTTTGATGAGAAGCTTGGTCCAAGCAGCAGCTGGCAGGACTGATTCTGTATTTGGTCACCATTTAAGTTGAGGGGAAACCAGATGATTCTGCCACTTAGCTCATATGTTTTGATATGCCATGCCGATGTTAAACTCCAGGACCTCAGTTTATCCCATCCCTGCCTAAACATGTCCTCTCTCCTCGCTGTGGTCCAGGTTCAGCGCCGTGCAGAAGCATACAGTGGAGTTCAACCAGCTGGCCATGGCTAACTCCGAGGGCTCCGAGGCGATGCTGAACCGGGTGATGACCAAGGACAACATCGGGGTCGCTGTGCTGCTGGAGGTCCGCAAAGAGATGATGGAGGCCTCCTGTGAGTTACACTCTATTCTGTCTCTAGAGACTTCTTATTTGATAATGATATAAATAAAATCATCTAGTCCTGCTTATCTTGAATTGACATTTATCTGAAACTCATTGAGCAGTTGGAGTAATAACATAAAGGATAGTAGGTAGTGTTCCACATGTGCATGGTGCATAAATAACCTTCTTTTGGTAATTACTAATTCCTCTTTCTATCTCTTTCCCTGCTTATATTTCCTCTCCTCTCAGCTGGAAAGTCACTCCATGGCATGGAGAAGCAGCTGCTCCTGATAGCCAATGCCCACATGCACTGGGATCCAGAGTACTCTGACGTGAAGCTGGTCCAGACCATGATGTTCCTGTCGGAGGTGAAGAACATAGTGGACAAAGCCACGCGCAGCCTCAAGTTGTCCTCTGTCTCTGGTGAGACCAATGCCATTCCACTGGTGCTGTGCGCTGACCTCAACTCCCTGCCGGACTCTGGTAAGTTAGCCTGGCTAAATGGTATAAACGCTCATCTTAGCCCTCTGCCATACCTTCACTGGTGTTTTTAAAATGTGGGTTTTTCCACCCTTTGTTCTTATATTCTATGTATAGTTTTATTCCAAGATTGTTTGCTGAATAGTCGATTGACTACGCTATTGTCAGGAAACTATTTTCTTTTGGTTATTGTTTAAAGTTTTAGTTTTTTGTTACACTCTCCTAAAGCAACGTTCTCACTTGCCCAAATGTACATTTAAGTTGTTTTATGATAGTAAAATACATGTATTTGGATTTTGAACCGACAACCAGCAATTGAAAGTAACCACATGCTCTTGAGAAGTGTTGTGGACTTGGTACACAATTTTCTTACATTTTTTAGATCAGTCAGTTAATGGGAAAAATCGTCTGCAGGTGAATCGACCATATTAATCGTTTATGCGATTTCTTAGCACAGGTTTAACCCACTCCTAAAATAAGATGCGTCAAGATTGTATTGTTGCCCTGATGAAGTATTCATGCTTTCCTGCTTCAATGTAGCTAAATCATTCAAAACAGGACTTTATTGATATCACACAGCTTTGTTTTGGTGTTTTTCTTTCCAAATCTCCCAGAAAGGAGCGATCTGAAAAATGTTCCTTTACAAAAACCTTTACATGGCTTGCAATATAAGATTCAATTGAATTACTGCTTAAATGTTACAGCTAATGATGCATAAAATGACATTAGCGCGACATATCGTGGCGTAGGAATTGATTTGGGACCTTGAAGTGCTACTTGACTTTTCTTGATTCTAATAAAAAAACGTCTCGTCGGTTCAGGCGTGGTGGAGTACCTGAGCAGTGGGGGGGTGGACTGCACCCACAAGGACTTCAAGGAGCTCCGCTACAGCGACAGCCTGACCAAATTCAACTGCAACGGCAAGAACAGCTCGTCCAACGGCAGGATCACCCACGGCTTCAAGCTGAAGAGCGCCTACGAGAACGGCCTGATGCCTTACACCAACTACACCTTCGACTTCAAGGTGACTGCGCCGACCACTCGGATATTAGCTTTGTGTATACGCTACTTGTTTATTAGCACCATATCAAGGTTGTATCCATCTGACGTGACTCCCCTCTTCTCTCCCCAGGGTGTCATCGACTATATTTTCTACTCCAAGCCTCACCTGAACGTGCTGGGTATCTTGGGCCCTCTGGACACCCACTGGCTCGTAGAGAACAATGTCAGCGGCTGCCCACACCCCCACATCCCCTCCGACCACTTCTCCCTCTTCAGCCAGCTGGAGCTGCTCCTGCCCAACCTGCCCCCCCAGGTCAACGGGCTCCACATGCCTGCCCGCAGGTAGTGAGTCCCTGCCACACCACCAGGGGGGGGGGCTGCAACCACAGCCCCTCACTTTCAAACCCTCCTCCCTCCCACTACCAGCCCTTCCCTCCACCATACCGGAGGAGGAAGACAAATACACAACCTGTAAAATATTCGTACAGTGAGGTCTGGCCGACAGGGATTTCGTATAATGTTATAGATATTCTATATTTTTCTTTTTTCTTTTCTTGGTTTTCTTTCTTTTGTTTTTCTTTTAACTGCTCGATTCAGTCCTGTTTGTGTATCATAATTTGTGTTTTGGACTCCCTTCCCTCCTAATAATCCACCCACCTACTTTGCTTCTGTCTTTCAAACTAGAGGGGATGGTAGCTCGTTCAGATTTGTCACATGGGGAAGGGTTTGGTTTTAGAGTATGGGGAAGCTGAGCAGCGAGCAGCGGCTGATGGGATGACATTCACCTAAGAGCTCATAGCAGACGGTCTGCTTATCTGTCTGTCCTGTATAAATCTGAAACCAGCAAAGACAGCAGACTTGTGACTCTCAGACCTCCTTCCTTGGCTGGTGCTTGTTCTCCCCTGTGCTCTGGGCAGCCAGCGGACTTTCTCAGTCTTTCTCTGGGGCACACATTCCTTGAGTCAGATGCTGTTGGGTTAGAGCAGCTTTTAGCTGGTAGTTAAGCATCCCAGGCAGCTCGCATGAGGTAAGATTTCCTGCTGTCATTCTGTGGTGCTGAGGCCTTTTGTGCGGTCACGGCCTCCCATGGTGCTACAAGATAGTCGACACCTCTGACCCTAGCTCCGGTGCATTAGCTACCAAACCCAGCGCTTCCTCGAGACGCCAGAGAACTACATTTGTCCAGCTTCACATGGGCTGTCCGTAGGATTTGTGAGGGATATGGTGAGAAACTGAGAGCAACTACCATCCTGTTTGCAGACTGTTTCACCCACGCTTCTGTAGTTGTTAGGCTAGTCTCGTGCTTATGAGCTCATGTGGACCACGTACCCCCATTTTGGACAAGGGGCAAGGGATTTAGGCTGATGGGCAAAGCGATGAGGGGCTTTCACAAATCTTTTCTTTGTCTCGATTACTTTTAGGGCAGAGAGAGCGATGGCTGATACACAGGAGTTAAACCAGCATTCCTCTCACTGTCTGGAGTTGCCATCCAACTCCACGCATGCAAGCTTACACACACTCTCACACACTTAATTGCATAAACACACACAGGTAATTTGCAGGCAGATCTGTAGCACTGTCTCCGAGGCCAGTAGTGACTTTCCCCAGCCATATATTCCATACACGAAAGCAGTGGTTTTTCACAAGTGTTTGTACAGAATAGAAATCTAGACTCAGTCTTTACATGATTGTATATGAACCACAAAAGACCTGTTTTCTGGTGTTTTTTGTACCAAGAGTAAATTATGATCAGATTTGAAAAAAAAGATTGTATTGTAAACTATAGCTAAATTTTTATCCAGTTAATGTTAAGATGAATTGATATTACCAGCTTGTACAAAAGACGTAGGAAGAGGTTGTTCAAGGCGTTCACTGTCACTTCTTTGCACTCCCTAGAGATGAACTGTAATTCATGTATCAGTGCTGTTTTACTTCCCCCCCCCCCCCCCCCCCCCACCTCTGCTGTTGATTTGATTTGCTGGCATATTGCTGCGATTGTAAATAGACACAGAGTAAACTCTGCCTGTTGCTTCTTGCCCATTAACAAAGCCATTGATCCACACTGCTGCCATCAGTTCAGACAAAAGGACACGCACGGATAGGTCACAGCCCACCAGTGACTCCACATCTGCTCCTCTCACGCGCTCGCGCCAGTGACGTGTGACCAATACGACCGATATTAATCCCACATGTACAAGAAAACATCGTGCCTCACTGTAGCAGTTGTCGTTGTCTTGCACTATTTACATTTGACGAACGCCTGAACAACCTTTTCTCCTTTTATTTTTAAATACTGTTGAGACATTTGTGAAGATTTTATGTCCTTTTATTGGTTTTTGTTAATGTTGATTTTCTTTTTTTATGAGCTGTGACAATGTTATGATGATGTGTATATCCTTCCTATTCATTGAGCTCTCTAGTAATCAGGTATGCTTTCGCCACCGACCCCCTCTCCCCCCCCCCCCCCCCCCCACACACTTAAGGAACATTTAGGAGGATGTCTAATCTTTATCAATTCCTGGGATTGTTTAGCTCCCTAATTGTACCTTCACACAGCTCCATGCCCAGACCCCCCCCCCCCCCCCCCCCCCCCAAATAAGTCTTACCCTTAGCCCCTTCCCTGGCCATGAATTTTTAAACCTCCTTAAGCCTGTCTATCACTCTATATGCCCAACCCCAGACCTCCCCCTCCCACTATATTAATCAAGCTGTGTCTTTTAACCCCCTTTGCTCAACCACTTTGTAAAGTTCTCTTACCCTCGTCACTGCAGCTATAGTGCCATCTGTGGACCTCCCTACCTCTGTGTTGAAAAAGGTGGAAGGCCCATTTTGCTCTGCTTTTTTGAAGGAACAAGGGATGAGGGGCAGCTCAGCTTTTTCTCTCTGAAAGCCAGGCAAAGAAGTTGCTTTGAATCCAATTTGTTACATCCCGACCAACATGTAGTCTGCCCGTGGCGAGGCGGTGAATTCAACAGACTTGTTTTTACACAAATGCACCGTATGATGAGCACTTAGTACATTCAGATGCAGCTCCCCTCACTTCTTGGCCCATCGTATGAATTGACTGAAATGTATAGACATTTTTTAAGCAAGAGGGAAGCAAGTAAATAGGAAGAATAAGCTTAGTCCTCAGATCAAGGGTTGTCCCATTTGTTTCCCCCTACAAGTTTGTCTTTTAACCTTCTGTTTTCCAGTGGAAACCAATGTGTCCAGTTTGATTTTTTTTTTTTCCTGAATGGCATTAGTATTGTAGTAGATTTAAAAGGCTAGCTTTTTTTGTAAAGTGTGAATAAAAGATGTAACTCATGTTTCCTTTCTAAAAAGATATTGAATTGTGTTGTGTAAATCATGAATTCTATGATGGTGTTATGTTTGCTACATTGTTTTTACTTTTACTCTGTATATTTTTCCCCCATATACTCTTAATCCCATCACAAACCAAATCCTCTGTAGAAATCACGAGACGTTGATGGGTTGTTTGGAGTTGAATGTTCCTGATGATGCCTCGTATGAAGGACTGAGAGCGTATGGAGGGAAAAGTATCTGCATCAGTGGAATTAGTAAAAACTTTCAGAACAGGGATATACATTTGTACTTTTCAGCTTTATTTAGGATGTTGTGTGGCACTAGCTGGAGAGTGCGAGTGCCTGTAGGGCAGCAGAGCTGTCTCTCAGCAGTTCAGTACTAGAGAAAACTGTTCTGGTAAAACGTGTTTTTAGGACTAAGCTGGTCACTAGACTGCTCCTGTGATAATTTTGGGTTTTACTAGACCATTTCACTCTTCTTGTGCATCACAGTGGTTAATCATGTTACACTAGCTAGCAACTAGATGCTTTTGATAGTCACTGATCTGACTCTAGTCCTTTTGGTTGTCGACCCGACCCTCCCCATCGCCCCCTTGTTTACCACACCCTATGGCTTTTGATGGAAAATCTGGCAAATCACAGAGCTGAGTTACCCTGTAAGCTTTTGCGAGTAATCACATCGTTGGCTTTGTACTTTCCAATGTTGCATTGTGTTTTGTAGTTGGCTTGTTTAGGCTTAGAGTAATTTCCCAAGCTGCATCTCTTCCTAACGGTGCACACCAAAGCTGCTTGTAGTCTCCGTGTAGAGCAAGTTTCACCAACCAGTCACACATTTAAAAAAAAAAAAATTGTTTTTCATAGTCTTCATAAAAAGTAGGGCTGTAAGCAAAGCAAGATACTTTTTCCCTTGATCACATGAACACGTTGCGTCCATACTCTTGTTGGGGTTTGGTTTCTCAGTCAGCTAATTTTAAATGCATCCTTTTCCAGAATAAACTAGGCAATAATAACAGAAACATTCAGACACATTTAGAATGGGTTTTTAAATATTTTTTTTATCTCATCTTTCAACTGTGGTTGTTTGTTTTGCCTTTGTACTCCATCTTTAAACACCTTTTCCTTTCCCCTTTATTCACCATCTTGTATATTTGCTCATCTTCTCCCTGCCGATCTAGTAGTAGTTGTTCAATGATCAGGATTGTCTAACTGTAGTCAGCGAAGTACATATATTGATCTGTGTCACTGTGTTTATGCACTGGACCAACTATTGTTTACCATTCATCAAATACCAGCAAAAAAAAAAAGTATATTGACAAAACACTTGCACAATGTTGTAGAATGTCCATTAATCCCGATGAGAAATCAAGGCAGCTGTTTTCAAATCAACACATACTGTTTTAAAAAGAAACTGAATGGTAAACAATGCTTTTCGTTGTACCCCTTAGCCGTCCTCTCTATTCTCTTTGGACTAGTTTGGTTCTTTTTATTATTTCTGTTTGACTACAGGTTCTGCTTGTTTCCTTTACACCTTCCTATGTATTTTCCTACTTCTGGTTGAAAATAAATTCTATATTATCTGTTTCAAGCTGTGTCACCTCTTATTCTTTGCAATGGATATTGAGAAATAAATAATTTTTCAGTTGTCCTTGTATTACCGCCTTTTGCTTTCTTGTTTCTTTTTCTAAAGAACATTTCCTGTCCTTTTCAGACTTGATTTAACACACAACATGAAGCTGTATTTTAGTTTACATTTTCTATTTATCAGGCACTATACATTTAAAAAATATCCTCAGAAAGAAAACCGACTACTCAATACTCACAACGCTTTCTGACCCTGTATCGCATTCAACACAATTCATGTTGCGTGTTGGTTGATGTTGAAGATGAAAGTGTTTTTAACAGATGTTAGAGGCTGGATTTGGGGCCAAACAGCTTCTGTGTATTCATTCCACCCATATTCAACATCTTTACTAAACAATGTGGACATCAGAGGATGTTCGGTTGAATTTAAAACCTGCAAACTCATATAATTGTGTCACATTATTCCAGACTAGTGGGTTACAGAGACCATCTTGGTTGAAGCCTCTGTGTCAAGAAAGTCCCCCCCCCCTGAAGTGTCCTTTAGTAAGACACTGAACCATTATCGGCACCGCGGGGGCTGTTTTGTAGTCGAGTCCGACCTTTTGATTTTCCTGCAGGAGGGCAAATGAAAAGAGAATTTCCCATTGGGGATCAATAAAGTTTAACATTAACATTTAATACCTAAAATAGCCTGGGGATAATAGTCTGTGTATTATCATTAGTAGACACACGATGGAGCCAAAGGACCAGGCGTTGAGAGCTGATCTGTCCCGTGTGCTCTACTGGAGGAGGTAGCATGGTGCCAGGACAGAACGACCCGCTGGTGGCTCTTAACGTCAGCTGGAGTGATTTTAGAGAGCAGGAGCAGCGTGAAACAGGAAGTGGAGTAGAGATGTTGTGTTGGGACACAGCGGGGGCACAATAATCACTCAAGATGTTTTATCAAATGCCAATAGGAAAAACATTGGGTTAAACTTGTCCTAAAGAATTAAAATACATTTATTTGTAATGGAATACCAAAAAGAGATGATTACAAGGGAGGATGTATCTTCAGTATGCTATTTACAACATCTGTAGACACTGAGCTCCTTCTCACTAATGTCGTCATGAGTAGTCCATAAATCACTTGGATGAAATGATAATTGATTTAACCATTAAATAAACAAACTGAAGTCATTTATCACGCAGAAATGCCAAACAATCCTTTGAATTGGAGATTGTTTATCGGAAAAAAACCTTTTTTTTTTAGGGCATTGTTAACATTTTTGCACAGTTTATAATCAAAACAATTGAAAAATCAACACTCCCAATGTCTTCGTATTCTTAATATAGAGCCCTGCTCCATCTATAACAAGAAGGTTTCTTTAGAAAAAGCGCGCACATTCTCATTTTCTCACAGTGTATTTTAGTTATGCTTTAGCTGCTGTAGCCACTTTATTAACACTTAATCGATCTATAAATATCAACTCAGAAAACTTCAATAAGAAAAGTTTTGCACCCTGCTAGTGTAAGGCTTTGGTTAAAATGGAAAATAGTGATGCACTTTTATTTATATTTTATGTCACTTTCTGGAAAAGTCCTAAAACTTCTTCACAAATAAACTTAAAAATTGAGGACTTTTCCTGTAATGACATAATAAAAACAACTGTGTCAATCTTAGCCTTAAGACAACAGGAGGGTTAATCAATGATGAAAATGATCATTCTTGGACTCTTCTTCATGCTCGGCCTGCCGTGAAACAACAGGCCTTTAATCAATTTGGTTTTTCCCGGAGGTGTATTGGTTGTGTTCGTGTTTTGTTTTCTGCCAATCGTTGCCTGGCACATTTTTCAGAACATAGTGGACTTCCACACTAAAGTGCTGCAGCTGTGTGCATGACATTATTATCATTAACAGACCTTCAGGCCTGTCACCGTCATAACAGGATGAAGTGGTTGTAAAATAAACCTCACGCACAAGTGGAAGAGAACATTTAAAAGATCCGAACATGCAAAACAGCAACAAATAAAGCAACTATTACATTTGTTGCAGAACAAAATGACCATCGATAGATCTACAATCAGGCTTTAGCACACACACAGACCTTTAACGCAGCATAAGCAAAGAGCCACAAGGCTTACTGTTATCAACCTGAAATGAACTGTGAGGGAAAATATTATCATCACATGACTGTGCTCATATGGGAACCAGAGGCTTTAAACATGCTGCCTTTATTCAGCCGAGGTAATCTGTTCAAAATCAGGCCAAGGAAGTTGGAAGAGAATGTCAAAGGTTTTCCAAGAAACACATTTTCCCTCTTTCAGGTCATGAACTAGTTCTTGTTTTGAATGGAATTTTCTTCCAGGAATAACTGTCAAGATGTGCATTGTGTGACATAAGAGGGAGGAGAGAGTTAGTTGTTTGTATGGAAAGAAAAAAAGGGGGGAGTGAAAAGAGATTTCCCTTAACTTCACCTCAATGTTTGCCGACTATCTGTCTTGTGTTGACGTGGCAGCGTGATCTAAAATCCTGCAAAGTCCTTTGCAGACGTAGACTCTCTCTATCGCTGCTCTCTTGTTCTTGTTTGTTTTCTTCCTTCTCTATATCCTCCTTTATTCCTCCTCCCCCACTCTATCCATCCTTTTTTTATCCTATTCCTTTGAAATTCCCACTAGTGAGTCTAAGTTTGTGTGTGTGTGTGTGTGTGTGTGTGTGTGTGTGTGTGTGTGTGTGTGTGTGTGTGTGTGTGTGTGTGTGTGTGTGTGTGTGTGTGTGTGTGTGTGTGTGTGTGTGTGTGTGTGTGTGTGCGTGCACCACTACTAGGCCAGTTGTCTGTGTGATGCTCAGCCAACTTCTCCTAACATGCCCTCAGAGTACTTTCTTTGGGTTCCATGGTTGTGGATTCAAGTTGTTAAGCTCCAGAAATGAGCACATGAAATATAGCTGCATGTGTCTGAGAGTCCAGACTCACAGCCAACACAGCAGGAAATATCCTGAGAATCTTCGGTGGAAATCACCTCAGCTAGTGAACCTCAACGGTGAAACCATTTGGTGCAAATTTGACCAAATGATGATTGCTTGGAAACAGCTTTTATTGTGGAGGGGAATGCCACCTGAGCATTTGCTGGTCTGTAAAACAGCACATGCTTGTGTGTGTGTGTGTGTGTGTGTGTGTGTGTGTGTGTGTGTGTGTGTGTGTGTGTGTGTGTGTGTGTGTGTGTGTGTGTGTGTGTGTGTGTGTGTGTGTGTGTGTGTGTGTGTGTGTGTGTGTGTGTGTGTGTGTGTGTGTGTGTGTGTGTGTGTGTGTGTGTTTTATTGCTCTTGTTAAACCAAGGGGAGTGGTTTTGCCCTATTAGAGCGGAAGGTGCAGACCTAAGAGTTATTGGCCAGCGGCAGGTTTGGACAGACAGGTGTGCACTGTAAAACATTTGAAGTAACTATTACTACTTCTGCCTTAAACATGTGGTTCTTAATCAAAATAAAAACGTACAAAACTCATATAATTAGTCAAAAGTATTTTAATATTATTGCAATGTAAGAAAAATATATATAAGCTCACTGCCCTGGAAAAAGCAAAGGATCAAACTTAAGATATCATGTTAAATCATTACTAACACTAACAAGTTACATTCAAGTTATATAATATTACTAGGGTCTTGCACAACATGGCAACCTCTGCGTCTAAAAAGCAAAGCCAAAACAATTAACTTGAATTCTCTCTAATATCCAGTAGCAGGCGACTCCTCTGGTTGCAAGAAAGAGTCCAGTTGTATAGACGTTTATGAGAACATTACACTACTTCTTCCTTTATTTATTGCCTCAGTACACATTTTTGTGATACGTTTTGGTTTCAATGATGTTGTTTAAGTCCTTTCAAAACAGCATATTGTTCACTTTGTAAGCTTTGATCCCATTTGGTATAAAATAGACAGAAAAGCCGTGTACATTTTGGGCGTGGCTAGAATTAAATAGTTAAAAAAGCTATTTCTTTTAAGAATGAATCACACATGCTCAGCCTGTTTTCTCTATTAACATGTTGGGCAGATGATCAAAGAGGTTAACAGACGTGCAGATCTAATTGAGATGGAGGATGCACCGACCATCCAGCATACCTGCTTGAATATGCGCACGTGAAAAATCCCTTCCCCAGCAGCAGCCTTGCCACCACCAACATATATTATCCACAAAGAGCAGAGGAAAACAAGGCCGTGTGCCTGTGAAGTCATGCCAGGAATTCACAACACGTATTTTGTAGGGGGAAAAAAGGTTGAAAAATACATGCCCTGATTTTTCTACAAACAATTCAATGTGCCGTGTTTCCTGAGTTTATTTGTGGTTGCAATCCGAGAGGTCAAACCTGCAATGATCTGCTTGCTTGCCTGAGTTAAAGCAGATTGTGAAATGTGGTAAAGTTGTAATTATTCATAGTAAATTCCTTTATATGTGCTAAAAGCAGTTATGCTTTTGCACTACTTAAACAGCAATGTGAGACAAGGCTCAGTGGGTCTGATATCCAAATTACCAGAGACAGTGCTCTGCGGCATGGCCTCTGTGGGATCAGACTACCTGTTGTTGAGAATGAAAGGAGGCCCAAATCTTCTCCTTGGGTACCCAGGAATCAGAGGTGAGAATTGTTTCTCATTGTCTCTGTTTCTCTCTCTATTTGTCAATAGGACTTGCAGCGTGGAGCTTTGGCGACTGAACACAGTGCGCTGGAGCAGGGTCGCAACCCCTCCGTCTCTCTCCAGTGAGCTGCTTCCAAATGACAGTCTCCCCCCCCCCCCCCCTCTCTAGTGTTGGCTGTGCTAATTGTTCTCAGGGCTGGGGTCTGTCACTTGAGGCCCGTATTCTCGCATCTATGGGTCACAGGCTCCAGCAACGACTGGAGTAGAGTGTGACAGCTCCTGTTAGTGTGTGTATGTGTGTTTGTGTGTGTGTGTGTGTGTGTGTGTGTGTGTGTGTGTTTGTTTGTTTTTTTCCAAAGCCTAATGAGTGTGAGAGGGACGGTGATGCCTCGCTTCAGGCAGTCATGATGGTGTGCTACAGGAATGAAAATAAAATGCTCATCAGCAAAACAGTTAAGAATATAAGCAGTGTGTAGTTGTCAGAGACAGCATCATTATGTCTGCGCAGGTGTGCGTTCACCTGAATGGCAGTGACCCCTGCCAACCATTGATGCATTGTGCTGTATTTTTACAAAGAAAAGCTTTGACATTTTGGAAAATATGCTTAGGCTCTTTCATGCTGACAGTCAGTTGAAAAAATTGATACCACTCTCACATGTAGAGCAAATATTTAGCTTAGTTAAGCATAAAGAGTGAAAACAGGGAGCAACAGCTAGCGGGGCGCTGCCTTTGTTAAGATATAGAATCCTCCACAAAGGCTGTATCCACGAACACACCATGCAAACAGAGAGCTGCACAACCTGTACATTCAGTCAAATCACAGGGAAAATGTCCGAATAAATAGTGAGAATATATCCAACAAAAGGAGTAGAATTAGCAGCTGTTGCAGAGAAGAAGCTGCCAGTCTGCAGCCACAGGAGGGCAAACAGTTTATAAATAGTAGGCCCGAAACAATGCAATATGACAGATAATTACAATATTGTGGGTTTTAGTTAATTTAACTGTAACTCCACATAATAAAAAACAAAACAAAAGAAGATAAATGGGTTGCATCTAACTTAATTAAGCATTGATTTAATGCTACACCTGACCAGGAAGCAAAGTGGTGCAAACCAAACACACCCACCACAGGTGCATTCTGGGTATTAACAGCATGATAATTGCTAAAATGCCAATTGCTGGATCCATGTGGCTTTTGTTAACCTGGGTGTGTGAGGTCTTTCTGTCTGTAATAATATTTCCTGTACAGTTTAACGTGAGTGAAAAACTTTGAGCAGCTCGGTGGGTCAGAGAGACTGAGTGGTTTGGGATTATGTTTTGAAAATATTCTTGGAAACGTCGCGGGACATCAGTGACGTTCAGACAGGTGAGTTCAACAAGCTGTACTACACTTTCTGTAACACTGCACAGCTGTCTTCTGACTTTAACGTGTTGCTGGTGTAGACTATTTCATTGTTTAAACATCTCTGTTTTGTCTGCATTGGGGATATTTTCCTGCTGTTGATTCTATAAGAACTGCTTATTTATTTCTGCACCCCCCGTGGTGACCAGAGCTAGTACTTATGTGTGTTGGTCACTGTGTGAGTTGTGTCCTCCTTTTGAGAAGTCAAACATGCAATGGTCTGATTGCTTGTCTGTGTTTCGGCAATTGTGTTGGTCCCATTTGTGTCAAAGATGGCTAACGTTTTGAAAATGTAAATAAATAAAATAAATGTCATATTTAATTTGAAAGCTCATTTAGAACCTTTGAATCATTACTATTTCATATTCAAGGGTGTCCAAAAGAATAATAGTTTTCTTAAACACAAGTGAAACAGGCACACACGTTTTAAACATGTCTCTATTAAATGATCAGATAATCGTTTTTTACTGTCACACTGTCATATTGGTTTTGCAGATGCAGCATATGTAGATTAATGAACAGTCTGAATTATTTAACTAAATGTCAATGTGGTCTTTGTTAGAACATGTAATATGTGTTATTGGGCTTTACATTCTTTAATTATCAAAATTAGATTTTGTAGGAAATATGGTTTAAAATGTTTTCTTTGCTGTACTGAATGAAAACATTTTGATACTGGATTTGAGATTTTACCTGGCCACATGCGCCAAATAATTTACAAGCTTCACCTCTTAATTTTAATCTCACTTTTCATATAAAATATATATGTTTTAGGAATATTTTTCTATAGCCATGTATTGCTGTACAATGGGAGCATCATTCATCTGATTGTCACACAACTATTAGCATTTGATTTGTCCTAAAATAGATTTAACCTTTTTCTACACAAGTGCTGTTTATTATATCCATGATTTGAGACAAAAGTATAGATTTTAATATATTATTTAAATAATATCATTAAATATTGGTTCCCTATACAATTTAAATGCATTACTGGATCAACATTAAAGCAATTAGCTTCATTTAATTTCATTTACAGTAAAGGATATATTCATGGGTGTTTTTAGAAAAAGACATTTCTAACAGACCAAAAATGTCTCATCTTTGAATCACATACTGCAAAATGCCTTCTATTGAAAAGGCATCTGAAGCCAGGTTAGGAAAAAAGAGTCGGAGGTTAAAGAAGGACAAACTTAAGGGGTTATGTGGTAAAGAGCAGTGACTTCCACAAAGGGACCGCTTCTGTTATAAATCACTTGAGTGAGATTTCATTGTGAGCATCGGATGCTGCTGCCACAGTTATCGTTGATGCTGCTGCTGTCAGAGCTTGTGGGGAAGAAGTGGAGTCTAATGTGAGAGGTTGCTGGCTGCGGTTGTCCCTTTGTTGACTGTTGTTTAGTCTCTGGTATTTATAGGTACAGTGCTGCTTGTTTCAGCTAATTATACTGTGGACGCCATAGGAATGATTTCACTAATGACTGGTTGGCTTTCCAAAGCATTCAGAGCTGTTTTCCTCATTTTGCTAAGGGACACAATCAGGGAATTTTTGTTTGAGGGTATACGTCTCCCTGCGTGCATGCACATGTGTATTTCCCTGTTTGTCATCGCTTTGGTGTGGCTGCTTGTGGCTTTTTGCATGACGAAGGAACATATTTCTTTCTCAGCTAGGAAATTGCTCATTTGATGGGGGCCCATGTCTGCTACAACCTCAGAAGCACTTGGCATGCAGACACAGACCCCAGAAATGTTCTTTTAATCAAACTTAATTATAGATTCCCAGATTCTGCTGCTCCCAGGTCAGTTGTTATTCCAGGCTTCAGGTTCAAATGTTCAGAGTGTCGTTTGTTCAGACAGTCTGTGCCTTTTCCTCTAAACGCCTCTTACCCAATACTAACCAAACTAAACACAGATACAGCTTGGATTCATTACAATGTGTTTTTCTGCGAACCATCATATCAATGCTTCTCTGTGTTTTTGTTTGTGTCTTGGTTTCTATTTTTAACCAATTAAAGGCTGTGTTTTCTTGGCATTTAGTTTATTTTCTTTTGCGGTGTTGCTGGTTTGCGGCTGCATCAGGATATCTCAGGCACGGACCGGTAAACGTGCTGAATCAACACATATCTGAGAGCGACTGGTGTCTGTGTTTTGCACTTGACTGTATCACACTTGCATGTAAACAACAACGATTTCTTATCCAGCCCCGCAGAGAAGAATATGAAGATCTCATTTGGTAAAGCCTGAGAGATAATTCAGCCCAGACCCAGTCGAACAAACATGTGGAGTGCGGATGTTGGAGGCATAGTTTGAAAGTGCAGCTGACACGTTTTCAAAACACTTCGTGCAGGGTTGAGTGAGCTGGATGGGTCAGTGAAGTTTGACAGGAGAAAAACAGTCTGTTTTGGGCTTCAGAAATACAACTCCACTTGTCTGGCTGTTCACAAACTCACAACATCAATAGGGTTCATGTTTATACATGAACAATTCAGTCTGACACAATTTAGTAAGGGGAATTGAAGAACTGCAGATTTTGTAAAATCAGAAGGCCTGCCAATGTGGCAATACTTCCATTCTAGTTATAAAAGGTTTTAGCAAGAAAGTTGTGTGGTCTGACCAACATAATATGAATGCTGAAATGTGGTTGTGTGTGTGCAAAACAGCTTGACTGATACTGGAATTTTTATCCAACATAGAAGACATATTTCGAGAATTGACAGATACATTTTTGTACCCTAAACAACATTTGTTGTTACGAGCATCCTTAATTTATTAAACTCACAGAGAGGGACTAAACTGAATCCGATGAGCAAACACTGAGAAGGAAGACTAAAACCCAGGAAGTCCAGGAAGTGGGTGCCGGGGGAGACGGGAGCGAGAACCAGGAAGAGGAGGCCAGGAGGTATACAGGGAGCGGCTGGGAGACACAACGGAGCTGGAATGGCAAGGGAGATGGCTGGATGTAGTGGGGTGATGGACCTAATCTGATCCTAAATACAGGCAGAAACTGGACAAGAGCAAAAAGTAGCTATCAGCTGTAGCGTTACGGGTGGAAACATGATGAACTGGCGAAGGCTGGAGCTGAGGACCGGGCGTTCAGCAGCATAGACGGTGTAGTGGAGGGAAGTTGAAAGTAGGTCAATAACCACGCCCCCCCTCCCAAGATTGTCTCAAGATTATTCATATAAAGGTCACAACATATACATAAAGTCACACAAAAGTATTTTTAATTTGTTTGACATCACTTGGCAACAATAACGTGGGTTATCATAGAAGAAAAACATATGATTTCCTCAGATTGCTTGCAACAACACCTGATAATCTGTGGCGAGGGACTCAAAGTAGAAACATCTTTGTTGTATTGGGTCACAAACTGAAACAACTTGGGACCCAATGAACAGAACTTTTAAAACTTAAAGTTCCAGTGAAACCTAAGTGAGAGCTTTTTTAACTTTCGTGCTGTATTTCCAACTGAAATGGAAATAAAACGTTAGTAGAGATACTGATTGGTGTGGGGAAAACTTTATAAAGAACATTCTTATTGATATTCGTGATAGCCTTGCACCATTTACTAATCAAATAATTCATTTTTTCTCGTTTGTCGTTTTTAATAATTTATCAATAATTAAGGTCATTTCCCTTTTTTCTTGCTATGCATACTGTATAGATGCATTGCTTTGTTTTTTCTGTTCCTCAATTGTTGTTATTGTCAAAGATATATACGCTGGCACCAATGTATCTGTGATCAATTGTCCTATACTATCTGCCTGGCAAATGTATTAAATGGGCTACAGTGTGCAACTCAATGTGAATATGAAACTAAGAAAGGCAACTTATTGACTGGGATTTGATGACAGCTTTGACAAGGAATTAGGAGTAGAGAGACAAATGAGTTGCGTGGGTATGCTGGAGACATCAACTAGTGAGTGTGTGTAGTAGGAAAGCGTTTGTCGCTCAATATCGATCACTATTGACCAGAGCAACATCTGAGAGCGGAGGTACTGACAGCTGCCTCTATTGCCGGTCACTGCTTTAATTTCTTCATTTCATTATGCAGCCTTTGTTGCTTTATCGTGTAATACTTCTTATCTCGCTTGGCTCATTATGTCCTGCAACAGTCCTCAAGGCTCGTGTGTGTGAATGAGTGCATGTCTGCCTGTATGAGAATAACACTTTCGCCTGTATTCACCATGCTAACAGAACCCACCACTTACACCAAGCACTTTAAACTTGTTGTTATGTTTCCCCAACCTTTTGGTCCAGATCATCAACAAATTAGATCAATGCTTGACTTATTATTCTGTCCATCACGCTTGTTCAAATCACACAACAGGGAATCTTTAAGGCATCAGGTTCTGCTTCAGTGCTATCTGACAAGCCTTTAGCATCCAGGATACCACTGCCACTTTTATGACTGATGAGACATGTATGGTATGCTTGCAAAAGATGGTGCCAAGTGTGGTTCTCGTATTCCCCTCTGGGCCCTGCCAATCACTCTGATTCTGTGGTTAGCTTAAGCATAACAGAGCCCAACTCTGGAGAGCCAGAATTAAAAAGATGAGCGCACAAGATCCAGACGGGGCTTGCTGTTTGGCCTCTCTCCACGCCGGTCTCGTGTAGTGGGAGAGGTTAGCGACAGATTGTTGTTGTTTTGTATTCCTCATCACTCTGGGTGAAGGGAAGGGCATTATCAATGTGTTAAACCAGCTTTGTCAAGGAGGGATTGACGAGTAATTTGCTGAGAGTCTGAGCTATTGCGAGAGATGGAAGGAGGGGTAGGGCTGAGCTGAGGTGAGAAGAGATAATGATGCAGCTGGATTGTGAGCCCGTGAGAATTCTGGGAAAAGCGCCTTTGTGTCCTGTGGCAGAGATCAGATGACGGCTCTGTTGTCATGAGATCAGGAAGAGAGCTCTGGCTGGAGAAACGTGCCTGTATCGATGAGTGATTTCACCTCTGTTTGTTTGGCTTTTATGTGATGGTTGCACTCGTGGCGAATGTAACACAGCTGTTTGTATGAGCGTCTGCGGGTGAGCATGAACATGTTTGGAATTCCTGGAAGCCCAGCAGACTCACAGATGGACACTTTATGGCTATATTAACTTCTTTGGGAAGTGAAGCCCTCTTCATTTTTCACTACAATCCCATGTGTCAGATGTTTCTTCAGCTTGTAATAAGCTGCTTCGAGTGGAGGTGTTTTTCTGTCTTTTGTATACATTTTAAGCTAAAACATACCTTTTCAGGGGAACGTTTCATAATTTCAGATTGTATGGAGGATAGCACACCTGCAAATTAGCAAAGCAGAGGCTAGTGGAAAGTAACAGAGTCTCCAGAAACCCACATTTCCTCACACTGCTGCGTAACAGTAACAGACAGTGGAGACATGATAAATGTCTGTTGTGTACGCAGACAGAGCCTTTGAACTACCTCCTCCTTAGAGATGATCCGATCACGTGATCGGGGATCGGAGCCGATCACGTGATTTTCAAAAGATCGGAATCGGGAGAAAAAAATTGGGGATCGGAATCTTTTTTTATTTTTTTTTATCTTTTTTTATAAATAAAATATTTTTATTTTATTTAATGTTACAAAACAAAAATGACCATGTTCACGTCTTAAAGTCATCCTGAGGCCTTAGTTTTGGTTTAAAATTACACAACATCATGTATGTGTTGCTTCTTTTGGGCTTGTTTTCATAGACCTGGTTGCTTATTTCTCTCAAATCTGGCAACAGAGTGGGCGCAGTGTCTAATAGTAGCAGTAAGCTAACAAGAGGCTACGTTCAGCTGGTGACTCGGGACAGAGAAAATGTCAGGAGTTTGGAAGTATTATAAAATTGAAAGCGAAGGCAGTGTAACAGCCAGATGCAATGTTTGCAAGGCGGAGGTTCCACGTGGTGGAAAGAACAGAGCTACGTTCAACACGACCAATCTAATACGCCACCTGAGAAACAAACACCAACAACAACACAACGAGTACACAGCGGTCACTCAGGTAACGGCACTGAAACAACCAACACTTTCAGAGACTTTAAAAGGAAAGAGAAACTGCCCCAGAACAGTGAAAAGGCCAAAAAAATAACAGCCAAGATAGCTGAATTCATCGCGTTGGATGACCAGCCGTTATCTGTGGTGGAGAACGTGGGGTTTAAGGGACAACTTGAATGCTTTTCTCCTTTTTTTTCTCTTAATGCATTGCATAAAGATCGGATTGGGAAAAATCGGTATCGGCAGATTGTCAAAATCAAATGATCGGAATCGGATCGGGAGCAAAAAAAGGTTATCGGGACATCCCTACTCCTCCTGTTAGAAAAACTAGTGGGGCCACCTGTACTCGCTGCACCGCCCATCTCTTTAACCTGCGCCTGGTGACACCTGAGTGTTTGTTGTCAGAAACCAGTCTATTAGTTTCACCCCATGCCTGTTCTTGCAGAAATGGCAGCCTTTTCCTTCCTGTCGGTGCTCAGGCCCGCGGCTCGCCGCCACAGGTAGAAATGAACACTGGCGCTATTCCTCTGACCTCCAAAAAGTTGAAAGAGAGATGCCACCGAGCGCGGAGTCAGAGCGGAGGATGATGGATGGTTCTAAGCAGTCTAATAGCGCTGCCCTCCTCTACGGAAAGAGAACAAATATGTGCCTGGGCTGAATGATGTGCCTGGCCTCTGCTCTCTGCATACAGTGTTCCAGGTTCTCTCATGTGGCTTTCCTCCGGATGTACTGTGGATGCAGAGGAAGAGAGAGAGAGAGAGAGAGCTGTGTGAACAAACAGCACGACTAAAAGGGATGGGGAGACTAAGAGGGAGAAGGGGACGACACAAAAAGCGAAATAAAATGCACGAGGGACAGAGGAGGGTTAGTGTGACATTGAGAGGCAGAGGAGAGATCTCAGCTCTGTCAGGCTCCTTGTCTTCACACAGAGCAGATAGATGTGGCTCTTCCCTGGTCTAATGATCCCCCCGCAGGCTCAATGTCTTCTTTACGCTGACACGTGAAAGCAGGTAATGGCTCCTAAATGTCAAATTATCATGACACCACTGTTCAGTCACTAACACAAACACATTCCTGCAAACATTTGTTTCCTGAACCACAGTTTGTATCCTCTTTTCTATGCTACATTCTCTTAATCTATACCCAGGCCACAATCTTTGATCTATATTTTAGACAGTCAGAGTCCGTGTCCGGAATAGATAAAGGTATCACAATCTTGGCACTCCTGTCTCGTAAAGCCTGGCAACTTATTTCATAAATTATTGCACGCCGGGGCGAGCTGTGGCCCTGAGGGTTTTTGAGGAGACCTTTAGCTGGGCTGAGACTGCTTTACACCTGTAATATAAATTAAGCGTGGGGGAGCGGAAGAGATGGACACCTGAAACTCTTCCATTAAGCAAAAGATGCAACCCCGTTTCATGATCTATTGCCTATTGGATAAAGCCAATCAAGTTTTGAATCTTCAAGTCATCCTCAAATGTTCTTACGGACAATTTTTAATCATCAGTTTACAAAGCAAAGGAGGACCATGAAATCCTTCGGATGAATTGCATTTGACTGCTGGAGATTATCTTACATTGCTGTTTGAGATGGACTATTTACAGAGACGCTCAAATATTTAAATAAGGTGATGAGGTCGCCGGAGTGGGATCTTTATGGATTATTTTTAAATTGTCTTTTCTATCCGATATGTCTAATCCTGTGTTGACAATAACGGCCCGTCCACACAGCAGCGTTGGAAGCAAAAGTTGAGCAATGTTCAACTTTTGAAGCTTCTGAAGCTTTCGGTGGAAGCGTCAGCCAATCAAATCATATGCCAGTACAAGCTCGAGCCAATCAAACCACTGCTTGTGTGTCAGGGGCGGGAGATTCATGTGATTGGTTGTTGGTCGAGCTTCAGACACGCCCGCCGGCAAGCTTTTTCCAAAGCCGCTGTGTGGACGGGCCGTAACTGAGTGCAGGCTTTAAAGTTTGGCTGCTAATATTAATTGTGGCCCTTTGGTGCATAGCTGCTGTTGATTTTCATTCCAGAACGATTGCATTTTTCAGCAACATAAGCAGAGCACTTGAAGAACAGCAGGAATTCTCAGTTACGGGAGACAAACCAGAAGGGCTTGTTGTGAAAGTGTCCTTCTGCTCACAGGCAGGCTCGTCCTGGACACACAGACT
This sequence comes from Trematomus bernacchii, assembly GCF_902827165.1. NCBI lineage: Eukaryota > Metazoa > Chordata > Actinopteri > Perciformes > Nototheniidae > Trematomus > Trematomus bernacchii. The sequence goes on from NW_022987515.1 coordinate 297,151, forward strand.
GTTGTAACTGGCAACAAGAAGTTTACCCTCCCTGCTTCAAAACACACTCTCACAAAGAACATGTAGCATCTGTCACTGTAACATGAATTATGCAAATTAGTATTTTACATTGTCAGTTTATTTTTAACATGCATATTGTAATTAATTGGGAAATGGAGGGAGGTTAGTATTGATGCCTCATGTTTGTTCCTCACTAACTGTGGCTGTGACTCAAAATAACTATAATTCTTCTTGAATCAAGTCAAGTGGAATGTTCATAGCCTGTCCTAAAAAAACCTTATAAGACTAACCATATCCTATATTGTTCATTATTTTCTAATTCAGTGACAAGCTAACACATAGCAGCAGTGTTTTGTGTTTTACAAACAGGGAATGCACATTTCAAATTAGGAATTGCCAGCATTTCCCCCAAAGTTCAAAAGAAATTGTTTCAAAACTTTTCAAGCTAGATGTTAAATCTGTTTGTATGTTTAGGTAAAGAGAGTTAGATCGTGGAAAGTAGTTAGCCCAGGTTATCGTAGAAATGTGAAGTTGAGTGAAATAGTTAGTCTGGTTCCCCAAAACTAAAATGACCAACAAGCACTTCTAAAGTTCACTAAGTAGCGTGTTTTTATTAACCCAAACATAAGAACAAAATGGCTCCCTCAAACTGCAGCACGGGTTGCCAGATGCATTTAGTGAACACATGTGTTAGTGAAGGTCTATGTAACAGAATGACGGTACCAAACCTGGTGAAGACTCAAAGAAGTCGCTGTGTGAGAGATATCGTACACATACTTTTGCCCATAACCCAGTTGACTAATTAAGGGTAATATATATATATATATATATATATATATATATGAATTCCTGTGGACCAAGATTACCTTTTGATTGACAGCCATGCCTGATATATGAGCACATGACATCACTGCATGGAGCCAAGGGATGAACAGCAGTAAATGGACCTTAAAGGCAGTTTTTATTACATTTCAGTTTGACCTCATGTGAATGTTATCACCATTGGGTTTTTTTTTTCCCTCTGGGCCTCCAAGTCCAAAGTCAAGTTCAGGCATGTTGAAGCTGGTAAAACAGTTTTAATTAAGCGGGGAGAAGCTCTTCAGAATGACCAAATGTCATCAACTTACATATAACAACAGCAATAAAGACTGGACAGGATATTAGCTACTTAAAATGTATGTCATGGGGGAGAAAAGGAAATACATTTGTCTGAGTCATGGCCCCTTTTTTCCGTCCCCCCGCTGTGGATGTTTGCTTATTGTGGGGGAAACAAATCAGCAATTCTGGAAGCTTCCACAGGCCCCATTAAAAAATCATGAATCAATTTGAGCTTGTTCAAAATTTCAAACAGAGCTTTCATTAAAAATTCACCGGGACCTCTCTGTCTGTCGCTTGTAAATACATCATTGGTATTGCTGTGGCTGATGAGGGCTGCCTCAGAATGAGCCCAGCGCTTATGTGCTTGATCTCTGACATTGGTGTCAAGGGCAAAGTTGTCGACTTGGTTCACATAAGGTCTTCCCCGGAGATGTGTACTGTTGACAAAACAGAAACTTTTCAAAACACCATCAACCACTGCATTGCTTTGTACCTATTCTATACAGTTATAGTCCTTTAGCTCAAGCATCCTTTTATCATTTTTAATGGTAACAACCAGGTGTTAAAAATGAAGTGAGCTCTGTAAGATGCAAGCACTTTCTTACCTGCAAACTCTCACATCCTCTCTCTCTCCTGCGCGCACACACAACGTCCCTGCTTCCCCCGGTTTCCAAGGAAACCTGTGGTGAAGGAGCAGAGAATTCAAGGACAGGTATGTTTGCAAATGAGAGTTTCTCGGATCATATGTCCACTGAGACGCTATCATCAGCCTCACTCTCCAACACATACTTTTGTTCTCCGACACGGACGGTGTACCTTATTATGGAGATATCTGAGGTATTTGAGACTAAACATGACCCATGATGCCACTTGCGTGTTTGCCTTCTTCGCCTTTGGTACATCTGCACACCATGCTGTGTTTGTATGTTTGCTCTTGTGAGTGTGTGCACCACGTGTTTGGCTTCATCACGAACAAGAATAGACACAAACACAGACACACTCCAATATGGTCCTTGATTAGCAGACCAGACTGTCCTGCCTTCCCTCTCGCCACGAAGCATGAAAAGCTGTCTTTACATAACACGAGGTACATGAACAGTCAACACATGATGTCTTGAACAAAACTCACACCTCTGAATTGAACAGGTCATCAAGGACAATGTTTCTACATTTTCCAATTTTCTCACAGTGCGACTTCATCACTTTATCAGTGGGTAATAGGAACACAAAATCTCACTCGAAGCGCTCTGCGACTGCTGTTTTCATCTCAGAGCACAGGGAGGATCACATCTCTCTGATCGCTTGTCTACTGTCCCTCGCAGACGTGTGGGTGTCGACTTTGGTAGGTTACATTCAAAACCCCATCAAAGGTTGTTAGTTGCTGAATCTAAACCAAAATCAGTACTGTAAGCAAAGGGACTGCACACTAACTTGTGGGATTCTTTTTTAGTAAGAATATTTTCCTGCAGTTTGATAACATGAATATTTACATGGAATTTGCTTATATATATTGCATGGCTTCCTAATTGAACTATTTTATTTGAGCAATTGCTCAATGATGAAGTGGAAGATGTTTATTGTAGTGCCAATACCACAGATATCGTACAAAGTTAAGGACTGCAAAATGTTTTGTCTTTTAGCAACAATTTTTTGTTTTAGGGCCCAACCTTTACCGTTTTAATTTATTCAACCTTATTGACTGCAATCATTTTTATTAGGTAAAGCCATTGTAACATCACTAACGGACGTCCACATGGCAGCGTCGCGTTGAAGCTTGCCGGTGGGCGTGTCTGGCATGCGACCAACAACCAATCACATTCATCTCCCGCCCCGGTGCGCGGTTTGATTGGCTAGAGCTTGTACTGGCATATGATTTGATTGGCTGGCGCTTCCGTCGACGCTTGAAAAGTTGAACTTTTCTCAACTTTCGAAGCGAGCGACGGAGGCAAAGTGATGCGACGGAACCACAATGCAGTTCGGCAAAGCATGACGTCACCCCATTCAAAGTGAATGGGAAGCGTCTCCGTTGAAGCACACAACGCTGCCGTGTGGACGTACCGTAACTGTCAAAGTTAACCACTGCCTTGTGTACAGCTAAAAAGAGAGTGGATATTGAATTAATCAGGTAGCCAGAAACACCACTAAAAATGAATAGTGATTAGTCCGTGTTACAAAAATTAGCTATAATATAAATACAGTTAAAGGTGGGGTAGGTAAGTTTGAGAAACCGGCTCGAGATACACTTTTTGTTATATTCCATGGAATGCTCTTAACATCCCGATAGCAATGAATATCTTAAGTGCTTTGACAAAAAATCCATAAAAAAATGTCATCTGTGGAAGCCGTAGTACTGTAAAAAGCACGACCAATCATTTTAGCCGGCCCGGCTAAAATAACTGGATGGCCTACCTGCCTGTCAGCCTTCCATCTGTGCACAAACTTATCTCGTGCCCTCATTGGTCATGTGCGCGTTCGTGTGTGTTGGAGGAGGGGCTCTGTAAGGAAGTGGCAGATTTTCTCCGGTTGTGTATTTTCAAATTCTTGCGCACTCGAGCTGGTTTCTCCAAAATTACCTACCCCACCTTTAATATTTGTTAATATTTGTCAATATTTGTTTTCACCTTGTTCCACTAACCTTAAGGGACCAAAACAAATTAAAGGAATGCAGTTTTAAAGTACTAATACATTACATTTGAAAGTGTATGGATATATTCAAGAAACACAACATAATCTGCTTCCATCTTTATCTTTTATTGCGCAGCTTATATGCACATGCTCAGTGTGCCATCATGCACAACAATTCTGCATTGTTTTGTGTTTGTTTATTTGAACATGGGTCTACGTTTTGCGTGTTTATCTCTTGTGTGTGTCCTGTATGTTACAAGCTGCACTGAAGGACTCCAGGAACACACACGTGTACTGACAGCCTGTTCTGCCCCCTATAGCACTCCATACCATATGTCACCCCTGGAGGAAAAGCTAGCTCAGGCTGTTGCCACATGAAGTGGGTATGCCCTGCACATCACACTTATCCATAAATAGCCAACACACTCACACTTCTTATTTACCCCTCACTATGTGTGAACCTGCCTGAGCTCAGGTTTAAACACACGCAACACATGGATCTGTAATAATTAGAGATGTCCCGATCCGATCACGTGATCGGGGATCGGAGCCGATCACGTGATTTTCAAAAGATCGGAATCGGGAGAAAAAAAATCGGGGATCGGGAATCTTTTTTTTATTTTTTATTTTTTTTATAATTTTTTTTATTTTTATTTAATGTTACAAAACAAAAATGACCATGTTCACGTCTTAAAGTCATCCTGAGGCCTTAGTTTTGGTTTAAAATTACACAACATCATGCATGTGTTGCTTCTTTTGGGCTTGTTTTCATAGACCTGGTTGCTTATTTCTCTCAAATCTGGCAACAGTGTCTAATAGTAGCAGTAAGCTAACGAGAGGCTACGTTCAGCTGGTGACTCGGGAGTCGGGACAGAGAAAATGTCAGGAGTTTGGAAGTATTATAAAATTGAAAGCGAAGGCAGTGTAACAGCCAGATGCAATGTTTGCAAGGCGGAGGTTCCACGTGGTGGAAAGAACAGAGCTACGTTCAACACGACCAATCTAATACGCCCCCTGAGAAACAAACACCAACAACAACACAACGAGTACACAGCGGTCACTCAGGTAACGGCACTGAAACAACCAACACTTCCAGAGACTTTTAAAAGGAAAGAGAAACTGCCCCAGAACAGTGAAAAGGCCAAAAAAATAACAGCCAAGATAGCTGAATTCATCGCGTTGGATGACCAGCCGTTATCTGTGGTGGAGAACGTGGGGTTTAAGGGACAACTTGAATGCTTTTCTCCTTTTTTTCTCTTAATGCATTGCATAAAGATCGGATTGGGAAAAATCGGTATCGGCAGATTGTCAAAATCAAATGATCGGAATCGGATCGGGAGCAAAAAAAGGTGATCGGGACATCCCTAGTAATAATATCTCTTTGAAACGTGTTCATATATGTGTATTCATTGCATGGATATCACTATTTTCTTCTGGCTCACCTTCCAGCAGGAGGTCTTCTCGCCCCTCTGTCGTCGGTGCACGTTGTAATGTTAACAGGATTGATGTTGTCTGGGTGATGCGCTGATTAGTGGCAGAGTGGCGTTCTCACAACCTCCACACACATCTGCATGGCAACCAACTTGTTTGTCTCTTTCCGTGCTTCCTTCATTTGTCTTTAACTCAGGGTCATAGCAAGCGATGAAGGCTTTATTAGGACTAGTGTTTACGGCTTGTGTAAGTCACAAAATGAATATATCACAGGAACATTTATTGAAATCAAAATGTTGATCACCTAGTATTTGAAGAGCTTATTCATTTGTTAATTGGGGTGTAAAAACAATAGTGATATGTACTGATATGTTTAATGATGAATCTGGTCATTTATATTCATGATTCTCCCTTAATTCTGAATCTCACAATGTAGCTGCAACAGTTTTATCTTTTTCTTTCAGTAAGGGTTGATGTAAACGTTGAGCTATATTTTAATAAGGCTTAAATTGGGGGGGAAAAGCAAAACAAAGAAACAAACCTATTCTGAAGAGATGGGAGGGCGTCCAGGGACATCCAGTAGCAGCCTGGTGCTTCATCATTTTGGGCTTTCCTGTTTATGACTGCTTCTGTCTGCCTAAGTCAACAGCCAGACAGAATGACCTGGTATGCATTTTTTTCCCATCATACTCACACTCCCCCTGTTTTGGTTTTAATTGGCTGCTCCTCTCCCTCTCTGTCTTTCTCTCTCTCTCTCTGCTGTCTTCTGTTTATGTCTTTACCCTTTCCTTTTTGCTCCTATCCCCCTCTCTTCTTATTGTTTACTCTCTTGTCTTTCACCCAACTATTTCTTTGAGTCGATCGGTCTGAGTTTATCTCTTCCTCCTCCTGCAGAAGCACTGTGAATGTGTCAGGTCTTGGCATGGGTGGCATGCATCCATATGGAAGTGTTCAGGAGATGATATAGAACATATGTGACCCCTGATCGCTGGCTGGGGACTCTATGGCGATCACACCGTGTCATTAGTGGCGGTGAGAACGCCAGCACTGCAGTGCAAGGGAAGAGAAGGAAGGATAAGGACAGATATAATTAGGTTAAAGAAGGGGGAAAGGGTGGAAAAGGAGGAAGAGATGCTGCCGAGTACATTGTGTCCTTTGAAGACCTCGGTGCACACAAGTGTGTGTGTGTGTGTGTGTGTCTAGCTGGTTAGGTCTCGGTGCTGATATAAGCCGAACTTGGCAGAAAGGCCAGGTACACGCTCACGCTTCAGTGTGCATTTATTGTTTGCTTTGAACCTGACTCTATTGGGACCAACTTTGACAAATTGATTTTGTCTGAACTTTTGCGTAGCTTCAATTGTCCGGTTCCGTTAGCTTACTTTTCCAAATAAAACAAGTTAATAGTTTAATACAATACTTTCATAACATTCACCGAAATGATAGCCTGCCAAACAGTAAACCCAGAGTCGTGAAGACATTCGTGATGTCATGCAGCTTCCACAGACCTCAAAATGAAAACCAAGACTTGATCTTAACATTTTCCATAATGCTTCCCAGTGTATGAATCTGTTTTGATTGGTGCTGTCATATCCCAGTTTGTGGAATTACTTGGTCAAGCCACAGTTATTTTGGTTCAGCTTGTGAAAGTCAGCAGAGCCTCATTTTATTTATCACATTGCACATTGTGTGAGACGTATTGCTCATATAAAGCAACTTCTTTGCATTTACCAGAGAGCCATGCAGGGAGGTCTGACTGGGAAAGACCTCAGCTGGTGTTACAGTTTACATAGTGGATGGTAAATATCCTTTATGCAGACATGCTGTAAATCTAAAAATAAATAACTGTAGAAAATCCACTTTATCTTTTGCTGCCCTGTTTGACTTCCTTCTCAGCTTTTACCAACCCGATTCAAAATCTGAACCTGCATTTCCTTATAGCTTTAACTAGTTTAAAAGAAATGTAATTTATCTTAAACATTTTTTATAGTTTCTATTGAATGTTTTTTTTCCCTTTTTTTGAATGTCCCATATTCCGACTCTTCTCAAGTCTTTGTAATATCCCTGTCAGCACCCTTTCCATAAATCATGGATCGAGTCTCATGCACTTCTTACTCTGTTAACTGGGCCATACTTAGGCTGGAGCCACACGAGGACGATAACGCAAACGGACCGAAATCGATATCAAAAAAGTCTTCCGTCCACACGCAATAGGCACCAGAAACGTGTCCGTTCACACGAGACCGCTCGAAAGCGCTGGAGACGCTGTAGTACATATGCCGGGCCTGTAAGTGGCGCTGTACTCCTGCCACAAAAGCAGCGAAGAAGACTTCCCGCGCATGGTTGCCATGGTTGCCCTTCTGTTTATTCTCCGCTGTGGACGCTCTGGCTCTTTTTCTCCCTCCCCGAGGCAAGCGCTGTAATTCTCTCCGGTAGTCCACGAGCAGATGAAAAACATCCACCTCTCCGCCTCTTCCGAGGGACGAGGGGACCGTGCAGCAGAGTTTCAGTTCGATTTTTTACGCCTGTCAACATGTCCGTTAAAGTTTAAATCTTCCGGACAAAATTAGAAAAGTGCAGGTCAGAGGTCTTCTTTGTTATTTATTGAGCTTTAAAACAAATTGATAACGACTCTATATAATAATATAAGAATAAAAAATGGAGCCTCTCTTTTCCTCTCCCTCTTCTGACAGCCCAGCAGCTGACCTCTGAGCAGGAGAGGCGGGGCTATTGCTTCAACATTATCAGGACATGATCGTATAGGCGTAAACACGGAGCCGTTTGCCCCCCCAGAGCGTTTCGTTCGCAGATCTACCCACCTTGGGACCCGTTATCGTTTTATGCGTTTCCATGTCGGCCTCGTGTGGCCGAACCGTCTATGATAGAGTACTGTAGCGGATATGACCGTTATCGTCCTCGTGTGGCTGGGGCCTTATTCAGACCCCAGTCAACGTCCTGAGTGGACAACTGCAGGTCTGTTTGTATTGCTCATGAGAACACCTTCAATACTCTGTAACATCTGCTAACGTCACCCTGGTAATACTGCAATCATTTAGTTATAACACTGTTAAAGAGTAAATCAATGGCTTCAACATTTCTTTGGGACAGATGTTGGCTGATTGACAGTTCTCTCCTTCACTCAGACATTAAAGGTCCCATGTCATGGTCATTTCTACTGATCATAATTCCATTGTTGAGGTATACTAACATATATTTATATTGTGCAATTTTCCAAAATCACATTGGTTTCTCATACAGCATCTCTGTATTAGGGATGCCAGCGATTATTCGATTATTCGAATATTCGTTAGTCTCCATAATCGAAGATTATTTTTAAAATTCGATTTTATTTATATATTTTTTTATTAATATTTATGTTTTTCTTTTTTTTTTCCTGGTTTGGTTTCAACCAAAATATAGACTAATGCTAATAATAGTAATAGTATTAATAATTGTAAATGACCATTGATCACACCACCAGTTTGTTTTACTGTAAACTTGGAGGAAGCCAGCAGTGCAGATTGCTGCTGCAGCCTGCTGCAGCCTGCTACACACCTCCCCCCCCCTCTCCGTCACACGTGTGATTGATTTATTGGTGACAGAACAGTGAGAACACAACTAAAGATGAACAGAGCGGCACATCCACAGAAGTTCGAAGAGTACTTCGAACTGACAAGTGCAAATGAAGTCAAATGCAAGCTCTGCGAAAAGACTTTTTTTTTTCTCTCCCGCGCGGGGGGGTTGAATAATCGATTAATATTCGCCAGGGCTGTCCGATTTTGATCATGGTCAGTTTCTGGCATCCCTACTCTGTATAGTATGTGTATTCACACTCTGTCCTAGACGGCTTGTTGGAGCTCCTGCCCCCCCCATATATGAGCCCAGTGGCCGTCTGCGAGACACAGCGAAACCCAGCCCGAACACACACACACACCCGCAGCCTGGCTGGGAGTTTGTGTGTGTGCTCACACACCGACTCACAGCCTCGCCGCGTCCCGCCGTCACGGACTTAACCTAACGGCCCTGTGGACGTAAGGGTGTACTTTGAGGGTTTGTGACTTTGCAGACCGTTTACATGCATAAAAACCTTCATAACACACAAGGGGACGGGTAATAACCGGAAAAGCATGACATGGTACCTTTAACATGAACCTATATAGATCAACATAATTTGCTGGGCTGCGTATCGTTTAAGAATGTATTTATATAAACTTTCAAAACCATCCAAACAAAGTCAGATTGTAAATTACCAGTGTTTTGTAATCTGCATTTTCTCTTATGTAGAAACTGCTATTAAATATAGAAATAGCATATGAATATTCTTTCATGGCAATTCTGCTTTTTTGCTTTTCAGCAATAAGAGCATTAGTGGGGTCGGGCACTGATCTTGAGAATATGGCCTGGAGTTTCAGTCTAAGTCCGTCCAAACTAAGGAAAGATATTTTTGGATCTCGCTTTCTGCACAAGGACATTGGTCTCGCTGAACCAGGAATTCCCCAATGCTGTTGACAAAAAGTTGGACACTCTTGTCTAAGATATTTGTGTAGGCTGTAGAATCAAGATACAGTATCACTTAATTGGAACTAATGGGAGCTGTGTGAATCATCAAGAAACGCACTGAATTGAATAACGCTTCAGTAGGACAAACCTCTTTTCATTTATGTATTTTATTGTAGTCCACTTTATTTTCTATATGAATATTTGTATCAAATTTTGCGTTTTTTAATTGCAATGCTTTTCAACAAAAATGCTGAACTTTCATTAAATATTCTCATAAAATACAAAGTGGACTACAAATCTGAGTGTGTCCTTTTTCCCAATGTTGTAATACAATGCTGCCTTGATTTGGGGTCACTGGTTCACATTACATGGAGACTATTGAAACAAATCAAGGCTTTTCAATTATTTCATTAATATAACAAGTTGTCAATGACAATATTTGGTTAATGAAACCTCAGCTTAGAGCAGAACGTTTCCTTAAGGAGCAGCAGGGAGTTCCTCAAATCTGATGCTTTAAAGATTATAGCTTATTCAGTTGAAACGGAGATGGAGAAGATGCATTAGATTTTAATGTTGCAAGACGATTTTTATAAAGGTTACTGGAACGGAAAAGTGTGAATAATATGAAAGAAGAGAGAAAAGGAATCGCAAAGACAATAGCCTGTGGGGTGAGACTGAAAGCTGAATAATTGATAGGTAATAAAGAACATTTTAAAGTAAAAATTGGAGTTAATTAGTTGACAGAGTGCATGTAAAATAGTAAAAAACTGAACTAGTGACTGTATGAAAGCAGGTCAGAGAGATGGAGGTGAGACAGTGAGGCAGGGAGGAAGATGGCGGCTCTGAGACAGACGGAGCTTGTTTGCTCAGGCATTGATTCAGGGCCCCTCGAGGCTGCGTCTACCATTTACCAATTTGTGTCTTTCCTTCTCTCATCCTCACCTCCGCCCATCCCTCCTCTCTCCGGCGGATCATTCGTAGGGAACAAACGGCGCCGCTCGGGAACACCGGACCCTCGGTTGCCGGGCAACCACACACTGACTTGATGGAGGGGAGGCAACTTCAGAGGCCTCTGTGAGAACAGTATCAAGGTTGTTATTAGACCTGAGTCCACAACACACACAGTGTAGCACAGGCACACACACATGTAGAGCAACTCATGTGGAAACAGGCTAGAAATATGCAACTATAGCTTAAAAGATGTATAATCTGTGCTACTGTTACCATAAAGAAACTGCAAACAGATGCACGTGCCCCCTCATCATATGTATTAGTGACAGAATAAGCTTAAATTGTTGGCTGACGGCTATTACAGTTCATATATCCTGTATTTTACTCTTCTGTTGTGGACGTCAAACTTCTCTGTCGCCACCCTCTCTGTTTTTTTTATGAGGTACAGAGGGAGGACTTCCTCTCTCCTCCCTGCTAAAGATGAGTGTGGCTTTGATAATAACAGAGACAGTTATTAATTAAAGGGGAAATGGTCTCGCTGCTCCCCTCTTTAATTCACCGCCCGCCACATAAGGGATGCGACGTGAAGGGGTAAAATTGAGGTGCGTATGATCATGGCTAGGGAGTCTGAAAGCTTTTGCATTGAGTGCGTGTCCATGTGTGCGTCTTTGCGAACAGGAATGAGTTTCACCAGCTATTTTTGCTTTGTGCTTGAAGTCCTTTTATATTTTAACTAGCTAGTATCTACTTAATGATTTTCTAAATTGGGTCGCACCATTACAACTACATACATTTCTGAGCTTGTTGAGAAAGAATGCTTCAATTTGTTGCTAGTAGGATGTCATTTTTGGTTAATTTCGCTTTTGATATGCTCACACACTATTTTTTTAAATAAATACAAAAACTAGAACAATTACTTAAAATAGAAGAGGTGCTTTCCTTCCATGCTGGCCATCCAATTATTAACACTTACCATTAACAGGTGCTGACATTTTAATGTTTTGAGGAGTGTTGTTTTTGGAGTTTCTGTTGGCTTTGCTGAACATTATATTCACAGATCAGAAGAGTTGATCAGATCAGCCACACACTTCTCATAATGCTGGGCCTGCTGTGTATGTGTCCAGCAGTGTCGCAAACACACCATTCTCTGACCAAAAGGGATGTCGGATGTTTCAACCCTATGCCATATCTAATTTACTCCTCACTATGAACGGGTCAGATGTTAAAAAGCTAGCGCAACTAGTAAATGTTAGAACTACACTTAATTTAAATTTGAAGGGGCAAACGCAGTAACAGGGACTTGGACACCTGTCAGCGATGTTGGGATGTCATATGGATTATTTAGATGACATACATGCCATAGAAAGGGTTTGCAGAAAGAGACAGGCATCATTTAAGAGTCCCTCGTTTCACTGGGAATCCCTTTCATGCCTCGCTTTTTATGTTCTTTTTTTTCAGTTTCTAAATACTTGCGCTAGGAAACAGAAAATCTAAAGTGGGCCTTTTTATACGCAGACGAAGGATATAATCCAGATATAGAGAGAAGTAGGAGAATCTTGGCAATAACATAGTGTGAGCTGGGAATGAGGATTAAAGGAATGTGGGGTGTAGCTCTTCTGTAAGAAAAGAGATGTGGTGAAAGGTGACGTCGCTGTGGGAGCTTTGGGGAGACTGAGGGATTTGGACCCTCAGCTGTGTTGCAGTACAAAACAAAAAGGTTAAGCCTTAACTAACCTCATATTCAGTTCACATGGAAACGCTTGTACACTGAAAAATCTTCAATAATAAGTTAGACAAATGTGGCTATTGAAACACATTCCTCTGTTATACACATCATTTTTAACACATTTTCTGGTTCAGAGTATTTCTTATTTTAACAACATGTCATCACTAAATATTTGTTATAATACAACATTTTAGATCTCTGATTAAGTTTATGGAAACCCAAACTGACCTGTAAGTCCATATTTCGATAATATGGTTTTAATTTATAAAAACAACCGCCCCACTTCTGGGAAGGCTTTCTACAAGATATTGTAACCATGGTTGCAAGGATTTGTTCCCATTTGGCCATAAGAGCATTAGTGGGGTCGGGCACTGATCTTGAGAATATGGCCTGGAATTTCAGTCTAAGTCTGTCAAAACTAAGGAAAGATATTTTTGGATCTCGCTTTGTGCACTCGCTGAACCAGGAATTCCCCAATCCTGTTGACAACAAGTTGGACACTCTTGTCTAAAACGTTTTTTAGGCTGTAGAATCAAGATCTTCCTTAATTGGAACTAATGGGAGCTGCATGAACCATCAAGAAAATCCCTAAACCAGCAGTTAACAGTAGTACCTTGTACAATTACCCGTATACATTAAGCATACTTGACTCTCTTTATGTACATTTTTGTACCATATCTCTTCAAACAAAATGTAATAACTTTAATTCATATTTATACCAATATTTTAACCAAATGTAAGCTGCAGTCAAGCAGCCATGTTTGAGACACAAATAGCAAACAATGGATGGCAAACAGAACGCTTTACCCTCACTGTAATCCTCGGAGGGTACTCTCATTAGAACGCAGAGAAAAATGTGCAGAGGGGTATCGCATGCTGCTCTGGGTTTTAATATGCATGCATGAGTGTGTGCGTTCATTGTCTCGGTGAACAAATGCACACAGAGGCAGCTTGGCTTATACAAGTCCATCCTAATTCATGTCGATGGGGTATTACCTTTTTCAATATGAGTGGTTTTGTTCCAGTGACCTGGTCCCTCCTCCCCTCTAATACCTCACATCATCCTCTTAGTGGGCCATAGGTTGATTAACTACAGTGAAATGTTCCAAAGAGAGGCGTGCAAGGAGTGTGTGTCTGTCTGAGTGTGTATGTGTGTGCGTTTGGTGTGTAGATTTATGTTTAGTGTGAGTGCAGCTGTGTGAAGGCTGGGGGAGTTGAAATATGGTAATGGATTATGCGTTTTCATCTTATTCTTGTATCCAATGGGGGGCGACAGATTCCATACAGCAGACTTTTTGAAACTATCATAACAACGTTTTTCCAGACTAAGAATAATCTTAAAGCATTATGGATAATTGAGTTCAATAGTCTTTGGTTTTATTTGACCTAAATAAATGAATATGGTCTAAGGATAACATAAGGATAACAAACCTTTTTTTATGCATAACCCTCCTTAAACAATGTTTATGAGTTAGAATATCCTAATTGTATTCATATTTACTAAGTTAAGCAAATGTCACATTAAGAGGATGTCAACGTTGTCCAACTACACAACAAAAGAACAATCATCCTTAGTACATACTCAGTCATGACATAGCAATAACCATTATGTGCCGGATGTTTTGGTATGGCTGCCCACAATCAATAAGTACCAGAAATAATGTATTTTACAATTATTCATTGTCAGAAAAGTGAGACTTTTTCCATTTAAGATCCAAAGCATTAGGGTAGTCAAACATGTGATAAATGAATACAACTGTTGATGATATGTGATCTTGCTAAATTGAGCTGCCAAATTGGTGTCAAACACAGCACACATGTTATTACAGCACTTGATAAAAGTATCTTAATCACTTAATTGATACAGTTTTCATCAGAGCTACCACATACTGAATTGGAATTTTCCTGAACATAATCTTGGTTTTCTTTGCATCTGTAAAGCTTTGAAAATGTATGAAGCAGTGGTGTTAAAATGTACATATTACCCAAGTGCACACTTTATTTGAAGATAACCTGGGTTGATTTTTGTTGTGATTTTTTTTTATTAAAGTTTTGGAATTTAGACCTGTAGACTCTGATCTCAACAGTACAACTTAATTTCAGGCAAAGCTGGACACACACCAGTTTAAACAAGTCCAACCAGTTTTAATAAGGGTCAAGAAGGATAGAGTGATCAGTAGTTTAGTATAACATGCAGCAAAGGGGTCAAGGTGAACTACGACTGATAAATGACCGACAGCAGCTACTGAAGGAGAGCCATAACTTAGGCCCTGTCTACACGGAGACGAAATGTGTTGAATCCGCTAACGTTCTCTATCGTATAGACCAGTGGTTCTCAACTGGTGGGTCGCGGGCCCGTTTCGAGTGGGTCGCAGACCCGTTTCGAGTGGGTCGCAGATGTGTGAGTGAAGAAAAAATAATATATATATATTTTTTTTCTTGTGGAAAAAAGTATTTTCTTTTGAAGGCCCGATTTTCTAACGCTGTGCATGCAGTGGGCGTTGGACTGGAAGTACCGGAGACCATAAACGGTTTTGAAAACTTCTGTCACGTAGTGATCATCTTCTCAATAAAACATATTTGCTGATGTTTTTTCGAGTCTTCTGGCCAATCAGAATCAAGATTGTTGCCGGAAGTCCCCACGGAGAATAACTTTGCGGTAGAACTATTCTTTATACATCCATGGGTACAACTTCAGATAAAAATGAACACATAATGAAATATGACCCCCGGTTTGATGATTGACAGGTCACAGAACAATGGGAGCTATCTACCCTTATCCACAATTTAAAGTAATTCACACAGACTATCTCCTCTTTACTCTTCTCTCTGTGTGGAGCAGCAAGCTGTCAGAAGTGAAAAACAAACAATGGCATAAAATATTATTAATATGTTGGGTAGTAATAGATTTATTTATTTTCTTCTCAGAGTGTACCAGAATGCGTAGTTTATATGTTAGTATTTCTAAAAATCTCCTGGGGGAGAATCCCCCCAGACGGTTAGGTTTTCAGCATGTGTGCCTTTTTATGTTATACAGTTCAGCTTTAATTCCATCATCTCATTAAACCTTATTTAAAAGCATACTTTAGTTCTGTGAAGGGATATGAGGAATATATGCACTGTATTTCACTTTAATTCATATTGTATGCTGAAAAGCGTATATATTACAGCACAATTTTTTGTTGAATAGATTTGAGTGGTTCAAAATTTCGCGATTTATTGACAAAGGAAAAAGTGGGTCCCGAGGCCTGACCAGTTGAGAACCACTGGTATAGACGGTTCGTCCACACGAGGCCGACACAGGAACACGGATTCAGAGCCGATCCGATAGCCCTGTGATAACGGCTCACAAGGTGGGTAGATCTGCGGACGAAACGCTCTGGGGGGCCAAATGGCTCCGTGTGTACGCCCTATACGATCATTTCCTGATAACGATGACGCCATAGCCCCGCCTCTCCCCACCTCTGCTGCTCACCCCCGTGTCACCCGCGTCATTGCTGATGCGTTCACATGCGATCACAGGGTTGCGTTCGTGCTCCAGACGCTACTGACCATGATACAGATGTTGGTGCAAAATCTACAGCTCCTCTACCACAACCATCAGCAACAAGTGGACATGGAGAACTACATGAACTACATGTTGCTAAATCCACCGCGGAGAATAACCAGAAGGGCAACCAGGCAACCATGGCAACCATGCTCGGGGGGTCTTCTTCGCTGCTTTTGGTGTATTTTGTGGCAGAAGTACAGCGCCACTTACAGGCCCGGCATATGTACTACAGCGGGTCGAGCGGTCTCGTGTGGACGGACACGTTTCTTGAGACGATTCCGTCTGGACGGAAGACTTTTTTGATATCGACATCGGTTCGTTTTCGTTTCCATGTGGACGGGGCCTCAAACTGAAGAGATCATTATGGTTATTGAATTAACATCTCTGTTAACACAATTGTTAACATACAAATACATGCGTAACAGCAGTTGTAATAGAGTGTAGAAAACAGTATTCATATTTGAAATTAGTTAACAGTTCCTACCCCTTAGGATTGGTCCAGGGTCACCATGGGGCTTTGAACCTGCTGACCCAGAATGATCTCTTTTATGTCATCTGCTCCCTCTGTATGTGCATCCATCCCTCATCCACCCCCCCCCCCCCCTCTCTCTCTGACTCTGTACTTAAGCTAGTGACTAAACAAAGTCTCAGGTGAGGTAGAAATCTGATTATCAGATTGCAAGAGGATGAAAAATAAATACGGATGTCAGAGACAGAAACACATAGTTCTTCCCCGAGTGTTCTTCCAGAGCGGGACATATCAGCCTTGTATCTGAGGAAGGCCTCCCAGAGAGCAATGTCTGCAGATTGCTGCTGACACCCTCTATTACAGGGTTATGTGATTGTCATCAGTGGTTTGAAAAAGGGGTCAATGTGTGAATAGAGGTGCTATGAGAGTGTGCTAAAAAAACTGAGACTATTTCACACAAAACATGAAGGCGAGAAACTCTCCATTTACCACAAAATCATCTCTCCCCTTCTTTCACCATAACCTCAAATGAGGCAACACAGCTCTCCAGCTGTTGCTGAAAATGTTCCAATGAGTGACAAAATTGTATTAATCCTCACTGGTATTCTATGGTGACAGACATAAAAACTAATCGTGGTATGATTGGCTGTTTATTACATTTTTGGCTCCACATAGATCGGTTCGACTCTGCCTCAAGGATGCCTGCGGCGGATCGTCCGTTTGGCGGGGCCTGTTTACCATGGCGACCCTGGTCATTTGCTGTGGAGCCCTGGGGGGGGGGGGGGCAAGAGAGGATGGAGGTCAAGAGGAATTGGAAATCTGATCCCTCTCCAAAAACAGTGAAATGACATTCCAATAACCCTGAGATCCTCGTGTGTGTGTGTGTGTGGCAGGCAGGCAGGCAGGCAGGCAGGCAGGCAGAAGTTTAAGGTAGCATAACATTGAAAAACTGAAGTTAGGTACAACCGCCGCAAAATTATACTTACAGTAAGTACAGCTCGTCCACCACTAAGAATGCAGCCTCAAAGTGTTGGCCCTCTTTGAAAAACATTAAATAAACAGTCTCAGAATACTTTATGGGTCCCACTTGTAAAACCAGAGATAGAACAGCAAGACAAAGCAGCATTTTCTTTGGTTGCGGTTTCAGCATAAAAGACACATTTATATGATTGAAGAAGTAAAAACAGCAAATTGTAAACAACTAAAAGATCAAGAGTCAGACAGTGCTTATTGGACAGAGACAATAATGAGCAGTTGTGTGTGTCATTTATGTATCACTGATACACTGATAAATGTTAGCACAGCTGCAGGGATGTGTGACATCACCAGGACATGCAGTGTGTGGTGTTTATGCTGTTTCGGCTGGACATTTGCTGGAATGTACTTTGCCTCAAAAGCTTGGAAAAACAATGTAATTTACATTGTTAGCAAACGCTCAGTGTGTGTGTGTGTGTGGTGAGAGAGAGAAATGATATGTATGCAGCTAGAACTATCCGTTTTCCCCATCTTATCAGCTGGCAGAGGACTCTGGAGATGACGGGAAGGTATAGGACAAGTATAAGTGTCTATTTTATGCTTGCAGTTTGATTTTATTAATATATGTGCGTGTCTGTTTTTTTAGACTCTGTGTGGATTCCTCATTATTAAGGAAAAGAATGATAAACAAAATGTTCACAGTTTTTCAGGATAAGCATGTTAAACATATTCTGCTTCATATATTCCTCAGTGCTGATCTAAAATTGACGTAAGCATCATTTTTCCTAGACTACATCAGGACTCTGGTTGTCAGTCGCGCCTGTGGATCTCTTCAATTTTCCAGTGTGGTAAAGCCTGCAACACTTTCCCCTTAATGTTTTGTGTGCTTCTTGGAAAAACTTTTAAATGCTCCTTTGAGTATTGGCTTAATGTTTCTAAATGCTTTTCAGATCTGATATAAATAATTCGTAACATCTCAGAGTAAATCACCCCACTATATTGAAAGATCAACCACAGTTTGCCGACAACAGACTTGATGCTGTCCAGAGTATCTCACCCCATCTGAAAAAACTAAGCTCATTTCAAGTGGAGTTAGTGCACAGTATGTAGTGGGACCTCCTGGAACACGGGCCAGAAAAGGTTTTAACATTTTTGAAGTGAATTTAGTGAGGTTAGAGATGAAAGTGATGGTAGCTTTCCTGTATCCGTTGTGCAGCAGATGCATCAGGCCGGAGCCAGGCCCATCTTTGTAAATCCACTCCATCGCGGATCATTTACTCTCTAAATCATTAGGGGTATCTGGAGAGCAGACAGGGTTCCCCAGACGGGGACAGCAGGCGGACAGAACACAAACTTCAGGCACGGTAAGTGGCTTCTGCTGTATGTTTACACTCCTCAATCGATGAGTGTTGCATAACTTTTGAGCGGGCACTTACCCAACCGCTTGTCCTTTTTTTCCCTCACTCCTCGGAGGTGCTGCCTCTTCATCTTCGATGAAGTTGACCAATATCGTGGCCCAGAGACCACACTGTTCCCTCATTCACGCATGAGCTCCTCCATTATTGACAAGTAAGACTTCATGTGGTTCACCCTGGTATCTAATTAACAACTGCAATCAGTCCCGCAGAGTCAAGTTTTAATGTTGAAGTCCTGTGATTTCCCAATTTATTTATTTTCCTATTTATTTTGTTGAGATGTTTCGTCTATGCAAACCCTTGATGTGCTTTGCTTTATCCAATGGCTTTTGGTGCGTGGTAGAATATCCTTTTACTTTAGCTTCATTTAAAATCACTGTCATCAGTTTTGCAAGCTGTGATTAAGTGACAAGTGTCTCAGTGGCATCCTCCCAGCTTGTTTTCAATTCTTTTTGTGCCAGAGGGCCTTTTTTGGAGAACTTAGAGTGAAAGGGGGAGACAGAGGGGAGGACATTGCCTACTAGGCAGCGGTGACCGCATATGGGCCCTTGTTTTCAATTCTTGATACTGCCAAAAGTAATCCCCTGCAGTTCATATACCAGACCTTTTCCCAGTCAGTTGACAGTTTGTCAATTTAGGTTTTTGTCATGTCTGTCAAACCACTGTTACCTGAACCCTATCCGTTCCTATCTTCCTGCCTGAACCTCTCCTTGACCCATTTCCTGTCTGTACACTACTTCTGTTTGGACATGTCAGTCAGCATATGTATGTTCACCTTTGCAATAAACCACTGAACTGTTGCTGTCAGCCTGCATTACCTGTATTTGGGTCCTTCCCCTGTTACAAGACAGAGCAGAAGACAATATGCATGCATGTATTGTTTGAGTGTTTGCATACACCATGCATTTGAGCAGTAGATAATTCATCCTCGGTACACATTTGTGTAATAATCAATACAGAACATGTTCTTTGTGAAGCCCTGAGTGTTAGTGGAAATCAGGTCTGTGGCAGAATGTAAGCTGGAGGTTTGAATTGGGTTTATTGGTGTCAGACTCTAGAGCCGTCTCTCTAAATCCCCTCCCAATGTGTGTATGTGTGTGTACTTGAGCGTATGTGTAATTGTCACCTATCCACTGTCTGCAGAAAGGGCTTTAAGGATTTTAATTGAACGCCGTGTGTAGATGCAAAATGTATTTCTCCAGAGAGAGCCACAACCCCTTTAATGTTTTCTATTTTAAGGTACTGGATATCAAAACAGAAGACTAGAATCATCTATGACTCCCAGTGTGATGGCACTGTAGGTGTTTTAGTACAAAGGATAACACAAGAGGAATACTAAATCCATGTTATTAATTTATCCTGAATCTTTTAAAGGCTTGTTTACTTCAATAACGTTTGTAGACACTGCACTAAAACTGGGCTTTATATTTCATGTGCTTTATTTGATTGTTAATTTGACAGTTATCCTATCCAACATAACTTAATCCTGAAATCAATCAGTCTGACTGAGCTGTAAGAGCCCATTTGTGCCGGTGGCTGACATCCTATAAAACTGGATAAGCCTAGCCAACCATGTATAATAGTGCAGAGGTCTACAGTTCATAGAGAAGAACTGAGAAACACATAGGCCTGTGTTTGTTTTTGTTAGGTTCCCTGATAGTTGAGATGTGATGTTGTTTTAAATGTTGTATTTGGACCCAAACAGCACATGAGATAATGTCAACCTTCAGGCCAATGATAGTTGACGAAGAAGAACTCCAGCGTGTACAGCATGCGTTTCAGGCTCTATTCTGTGTATCTTGGCAGCAGTGCAGACCATGATGAATCAGCATCAGGATTGATCCAGTGTTGTTACAGCTGGAGAGTATTGCATCTAGGGAATGAGGAGTGTTTACAAAAAATACCCAACCCTAGTTTGTCTTCATTATACAAATACATACTGCTGATTCCATAGACAATCATTTGGTGTCAATTTACAAATGCATATATGTGTACACACACCCACGCTGGTAACAAGTGGTAAACTATTAAGACCACCCATGGGTGCAGCTCTTTCAGATTTGGTTTAAGGGTCTGTGTGTCTTTTAAATCTTCCTCATTTTCCCTCTAGAGTGCTTGCATGTGTGTGTGTGCTCTGCAGAAAGCAGTAGAAAGGGTCAGAGGTCATTTGGCAGTATTGTCAGGTGTGTCTGGCAGACAGCCCGCTCCTCACTGGGACAGACCCTGCCTCTAATTCAGGCCCAGTCTGTTATTGGCATATGGAGATGAGCCAATAACTATAATGTAATACTTGCCGCCTCACACGCTGGATGTTGCAGCATCTGACATAACATGATCAGTTCTGATCTAGTAGCTTTTATTACCCATTTATAATGATATTTGGAACTGAAAGCACAGAGTAGTGATTACATTACACAGCATTAGAAGTGTGTGGTTTATTATTTGCTTCACTCTGCCGTGCCTGGAACAATATGTTTGCATGTACATGATAAACAATGCTTTTTCTTAGGTCAGCAACTTGTCGAGCAAAATAAGCTTACATAAACGCCAACGCTGTTATCAATGTTTTCTTTGCATTGGCTTGATCAAACCAAATAGATAGGCTCTGTGAAGACCAACCCTTTTTTAGATAGTTATTTTTTTATTGCATCAAAATAAATGTTATATGTCATTAAGAAAGAAGTCCCATGAGTTCTTATTTGTGTTTTATTATTTAAGCATGTTTAAGTTCAAGCCAATCAGAAGCAGACTTGTGACATTATCAGCCTTGTCAATGCACCTGAGCAAACAGCTGACACACCTGCTACTTATTAGCCTTAATTTGTCAAAAACAGTCTTAAAAAGAAAACTTGAAACAACAAATGTGCCTCAGTGGAGTAGCTTTTATAAGTTAAGTATATCAGTGAATCTCCATGTAAGCAACCATCTTCTTTTAGCTCTTTAAATACACCTGAAACCTGTAGATGTATAATATATTATCCAGCATATTCAGAGCACTTCTAAAACTCAGAGACAATGCATGAATAAATTAACCAAAGGTTTTGTCATATTGAAGGAACATTCAAGGTAAGAATGGTGTAAATTGACAAGATTACTGCGATCAGATTAAAATAAAAAAGGGTCCTAGTGTGTGATACTTTTCTATTAAAAAAGAAACTGATGTAATCATCTAACATAGTATATGAATAGCAGGAGGGTTAAGTAGCCGAAGGCACGTCCTTCAGGAATTTGTTTTTTCTCTTCAGAAAAACATTTTGAGGAAAAAGTACCGAAGGCACAGAGAGACTGCAGCTGTCCTCAGTCTGTGTTGTGGTATAGCAAGGCAGATGTTTAAGTATACAGTAGGCCATGTGTGTTGTGTTAGTGGATTTTGATCGTCACCTCCCACTGCCAACTACTTCTGTGCTTCAGTGCGACAAGACACCCGTGATCTTTATCTGCAGACACTGTGCATGTGTGTGTGAGAGATTGTGTGAGTGTTCTTCTGTGCACTTAAATGAACTCAGGATCTTCCCCAGCTTTCATGTATATGGAAACTAAATGGAAGAAATACTGCAGGACTTACCAGTTCATCTGTTTATATCTCTGCAGTTCCTCCCACTGTCTCAGTCTCATTCGCCCCATTTCACTTCCACTATACATGATCTGAAGAAGTCTGGGGTGGCTCAAGGTTGTTAGTCTCACATGTCAAGTGTCTCGCCTAAGAGGAATGTGTTGTTGATTGTTGCAGCGGTTTAGGGATTATTTAAAGTTACTTTTACAGAATGAAAGACAGATTTGGTTAAGGAAAAAAGGACGTTAGACAGTAAAGTTATGTATAATGCAAGCTAGTCTGGTTTAAAGACAGGAGTACTTAATGAACTCCAACTGAACTTTTGTGTGTGGGTGTCACCCGTGTTTTTTTGCTTGTCTTTCTAGCCCCATTCTGCCTAAACTTTTCATACAGCAAACATTAATCCAACACGACTCATTAGCCTTTTAATCCAACACTTGTGCCGGGACATGCTGGTGGTCATAACCCACCCATAGGCCTTACTTTGAGCTGACACGGCTCGTTGACAGGAATTTTGGCTCATTTCTTCCACACTCTGTACCATCACCCACACCTGGACTTGTTGACAAGTTGATGATGGCCAAGATCTCGGCTTTACACACATTGTACTTTCTTTGATGTGATACTGAGTCAAACATTGTTGCTTCATTTTCCCTGTACACAGTTTTGTTGAGGGAAGAATGGCAGAGGTGTTGCCTTGCATGCTTTGTTGTGCATTGGCCATTCTTTTACACACAGCAACCCTTTTATTGTTCATGGGTGTTTATATTTCAGTGACAATGAATTTTGTTAATGGCTCATAGACCGGAAATCTTACGTGAATGTTGTTCAAAACCATCAGATGTGTTACATAATCTGCCTGGTGTGGACTTACACCTTGTATAGTGTATATAAACATTGACACAGTATACATTATAACACTTTAACACAGATGAAGATAATACCACAGAGGATGTGTTATTCTGCAGCTCAGCGTCCTTTAGCCCCTCTTCCCGTCTATTACTTGGAATCAGACAGGCTTTATTTTATGATATAAAGCTGCACATCAGCACAAGGCTACTTCTGTGAATTCATCCAAGATCTGTAGCAGTCGTTAGCGGTCTTTAAAATCATCAATCTTCCACGTCATGACTTACTGGAATGAACTTTGGCCCGGCATCAACTTGGAATGAGTTGGTGATGTTCATTTGAAGGGTTTATTACTATGTGCTGTTGCCTTGGTGTTTGCACGCACACGCACACACATTTTATGAAAACTATGCAAAATAGACGACACACTCAGGGCTCACAAACACACTTGAATCGCAGCCTTGGCAACTGTTTTTTTTTTTTTTAATTAGAGCAAAAGATCAGAGAAATACCAAGTGTCAATACCACCGAGGAGAATATGGCAACAGCGACCTTTTAGAGCTCCCTGATCTTTTATAATGTCAGCGATGGAGCGTCTTGTTCTTTTCTGCCACAAGTTTCTGCCCCCTGCCATGCCCCCACATGGAAATATGGAGAACTGCAGACTAATAAGGACCGTAGCTCGTTGTTACCGCCTATATTTAGTTTTCCCCATTGCCAGAAATAACCAGATGGCATCAGACGTGTGGCTGATCTCAACAGGTCTTGAACCCTCTCATTCGACTACTGTATGTCAACAGCATTTTTAGTGGTTTTCAACAGTGTGTAGATACAACAGCAGGAAGATGGAACAATAAACAAATGTTTCATGTGCAGCTGTAAACACCACAGATTTCATGTCCTTGTAAATTTGCCGCCATGTTCATTTCTAAACACGCCAAAATGCGTTCTCTGTGGAATATGACATACAGTATATTGTTATTCTAAACTGTAACTAGATCCATTTTTACAACAAGCGCGATGCTATGAGCCACTCTAGCCCAGCTAGCCACATGCTCCTTTCCCACATTCCCAAAGCAGCAGGCAAAGGCTGAGATAAATCACTCAGCCTAGTAGCCCACTGGCTGGGATCATCTCTATCTGTGCGGCCCTCCCCTCTCCATCCTGTGGATGAAGGTGTTAGTGGTTAGCCTCAGGCTGTGGGACGAGGGAGGATTTCTGTGTGGCGCTGGTGCCCTGGTCAAGTGGAAAGCAGCCTTATCTCCTAATCCTGTTAAATAAATGGCCTGCATTTATGCTGTCAGTAAGCTGGAATAAAAAGGACAGAGTAAGAAGATATACAATAGCCTGTGAGATAAATGTGCTCTTCGCCCTGCTCTGTAGATAGTGGCGGAGGTGGTGAAATGATGAAGCCAGGGAGCTCCATGACCCTCCTACAGTGTGTTATTTCTTTCTTGTGAGCCACTTATGACTTAAAGCAATATGTCCACGCCATAAAAAGGACTTTATCTCCGTAGGCTCTGGAGATACTCGCTATTTTCTATCTAACATGATAAGTGCTCGATCTGGAGAAAAAGC
Organism: Trematomus bernacchii; assembly: GCF_902827165.1. NCBI lineage: Eukaryota > Metazoa > Chordata > Actinopteri > Perciformes > Nototheniidae > Trematomus > Trematomus bernacchii. The sequence continues at coordinate 321,868 of NW_022987515.1, forward strand.
CAGTTGAAGAGATAACAGCAAAAAGGGCACATTTATCAAAGGCTGCATCAGAAAGATTGAGAATAAAAGAAAAACATTGCTTGAGTAAATTGTAGACAGGGAAGAATATCAGTAATGTGTGTGTGTAACTGTTAGGTGTGTGCATGTGCTGCTCCGTGTTTAAAGCTCTCACAGTATACGTGCGTTCTTATGTGCACAAGTGTGTGTGTGTGTGTGAACTCATGTCCATGCATGGCTGCCAGCAAAGTGGGTTGGCCTGGCTGTTGTCCTACGTTTGTTTAGCTGTGAATTCTTCCTCCCGATCCAGTGACTCACAGCCTGTGGCTTAGGCAGAGTTTGTGTGCCCAGAAAACACTAATCTGGAGCACACAGACCCTGGACCACGGCATCACTATTACTTCATAACATTTGATGATCGTCAGTTATAGAGAATACAAATGTAATCCCAGTAAGGTTCAAACTGGTTTGAAGAGTTTTCATATGTGTTAAACTGAAATGCATTGAGCAGTGGGCCTGTTTGTTCATGCTAAATAGTTCAGTCATAAGCAAACAGAATGAAATGTCTTTAACAATCACATCATAGATCAGATCGGGTCATAGATTGTGTTGGATCAGTGAACCGCTCTTTATAAGGACATTTTTGCGAACTCATTCCAGTGCGAGTTACACTTCTCTAGTTGGTTTAAAGTGTGTCTTCAGCCAACTTGATTATTGTCTGTATTGCAGCTTTTAGGTGAGCCTCTTGACTTTGACAACAGGTATTCTGTTCTGAGGACAAAATGGCCAGTTATGTCAACCACTGAAATGATAAAGTACTAGGTTGAGCTCCCACATGTGCTCAGACATCTCAGCCTCCCTTGCTGATGTCCAAAGACTTGCCGGTAATTTCCTAAACCTTAGCTATGAAGGCGAAGAAACTAAGCCCAACTGAAGAGCTGCTCCCACTGCAAATCCTGTGCAACCAAAACTATTTTTTCTTTTTTTATTGAGTTTACTCACACATGTGACTTCTTATGTCTGCCTGAAGCAACAGCTGAATATCATATTTGAAGAATGTATCATTATTTGGGGAATTATTCTGATGGATGGAGTGGATGAGGGAGACGGAGAGAAAGACAAAAAAACAAATGTATTAATAGTGTGGACGTGTGAGAAACAGACTTTGTAAGGCCAAAGGGAGTGTGTGTGTGTGTGTGTGTGTGTGTGTGTGTGTGTGTGTGTGTGTGTGTGTGTGTGTGTGTGTGTGTGTGTGTGTGTGTGTGTGTGTGTGTGTGTGTGTGTGTGTGTGTGTGTGTGTGTGTGTGTGTGTGGTGTGTGTGTGTGTGTGTGTGTGTGTGTGTGTGTGTGTGTGTGTGTGTGTGTGGTGTGTGTGTGTGTGTGTGTGTGTGTGTGTGTGTGTGTGTGTGTGTGTGTGTGTGTGTGTGTGTGTGTGTGTGTGTGTGTGTGTGTGTGTGTCCTACAAAAACACTTCTGCATAAGATGCTGCTGTACTGAATTGTAAGCCATAAGACTCCATCTGTGCTATAGAGTCAGACTAATGAAAGACATTTTACGGTGAAATCCATTAGTGCTGAAGTTCGCTTGACATTTTGAATGTGGAACAGTATAAAAAAACATGTGAAAGTAAAACCAAGATCAGTTTGTACATATCGCATGGATGACAACACGCGCAGAAACACGCACTCGCACACAGAGGGATTGTTATACAAGTGGCCAGCTGGGTGGAAATCAATAAGGTAAACTATGGGGAGGTGAGGAGAGGGAGATGCAGGAGGTCTCGGAGGACCAGGCCTTTGTTGTACATAGGAGGTGGATACAGAGAGATGTATCAGCAAAATGCCTCTGACCTGTCCCTGAGGTGCAGAAAACACATCAGGTATCCAGCATGCGTCTGCATATGATGCATGAACACATGTAGACACATCCTTTCTTGCTTGGAGGTGCCCGTGGTGCAACACATGTGTGTCCACGGGTTACAGTACATCTGATCTCAGCTCAGTTGAGCTCCCTCCGTCTCCGAGGCAATGCCTTCAGAGCATTACTGCCCCGACCACTCCTTTTCCATGGAAACTGCAATAAGAATCCATGGCTCTAATCCCCATCCAGATAGACAGGTGACCATGTTCGGTCCTCAGTCACCTAATAAAAGCAGCTCTGAACAGACAGGAGCAGCGCTGAATAAAATCTATTCAGAACCAATTCCTGTGCAGCAGTCCTAATAACTGGTGTTATTGCATCCACAGTGCTTGCCTGTATACATGGAGATGTAATGAAGCGCAGAATTAAATCAATGAAATCCACATCTCCACATTCATGTAATAGAAAAGATGCATTATAAGTTGACATGGTTATTCATGCTGTTCTTTCAATTATGCACTGCCGTGTACTCAGGACTTATCAATATTTATTTTTAGGTGATGAATTTTAAATCACATGTTATATAATAATTTGATTATGCATTGACACAAATTATTTTTGCATTCTCAGTATTTGTGTGTGGTGCGTGTGTGTCTGTGTGTGAGTGTGTAAGACAATCTGCTTCTCCGCATGAGCTGCAGGGCAGTTCCATAAAGTTTAATTATATGTTGCATTCCCAGTGGAAAGGCTGAGATTAAACTAAATTGTGTTGGGGTGCATAAAATGTTTCTGTGCTGCGGAGGATATACACAAGCACACACACAAAGGAAGCATACCGTGGTGGAAGAGGAGTAGAAACCATGGCTTTGTTATAGTGATTCGGATAAAGTTAGGACATTTCTGGTAGTGATTTTGATCGTCATTACAGATGTTGATCGTCATTACAGTTTTGGTCTGTGTGGCTGTCTTCAGTGTACTTTCTATCACTGAAAATGTGTGTTGTAAGAATTTATCTGAAAAGGCTGTCATACAAAGTGAATAACCCTCTTCAAGATGACAATAGATTTCTGCGTATCCAGGATTACAGTCAATTATGTTCTTGAATGTTCATCAACTACATTTATTTAGCTGCTCATATGTGTCTGAAATAGTACCTGCTTTTTAATATGTAAAGAGCAACATTGGCATAATGTGTGGTTTACCCGACAAATTGATCAATAAATAAATGTAATTTCCCCTCTCCACCAACTGATGAGAAAAATATCAGTTTTTTAGCTGCTCTTTTGGTCTGAAAGGACCATCAGAACTGGGTGATAACTCACTGCCAAGTAGGTTATGTTTTGATTTTTGTTTGTTGTTTGTTTGTGAGTAGGATTACCGTTAAAAATAACCTACTAGCCCAATCTTCATGAAACTTGATGGGAGGGTGTATTACGGCCCTGACCTCCAAAAAGGTATGTTTTGGTTCCTTAAAAAGACTTCTGTTTCTCCCTCTGACAAATGCCAAGTAGACATATGTGCCATCATGTGCCTATGAACGCATTAATTTACACCTCATTAACCCTTTGACTTAACTTCAACATGTCAACAATCTCACTTTTCAGCCCTGTTCTTCATTCCACCCGGTCTCATTATCTCAAAATGTGAACATGGTGTTTACAATAGATCATAATGTTGTAGTTGGCCATGTAAACATTTTGTTTGCTTAGGTTTAATCTGATAAGATCTGTTATTCAAAAAATGACTCATGCACTACGAGCTTCCCACTATTTTGAAATGGTATCAAAATACACCCCGTTCTTAATTAGGATAAGACCAGTGATTATGTTTTATTATTATGGCATCAATAGGTTGACACATTTTACATTTAGCTATGCTAATCCGAGGATAAGCATTTAGAATACAGAAACAAATGTGGATTAGTATACGCTGCTCTTCATAACACTCCGATTGCTTGCCGTCTTCTTTTTTTATTTCACCATCTTTGGCGGTCTCTATTTTTTTCAGTCCTCCCATACTTTAGCCTGTATATATAATAGCACAGTAGGTCAGTTAGTTGTGGTTTTATATTGCATGTGGTGTTTGTTAGAATGAGGGCATGTTTGTGGCACAGTATAATTATGGAGATCAGAATCAGTCCTGATGTAATTCAAGTTGGGAATGTCATGGTGGAAGTTATTAGCCCAATGACAGATTATAAATATCTACGGAAGAGATTGGTCATTCCTCTTTTTTAAGACTAGAATGAAAGCCGTGGTTCGTACAGAGCAGCAAAATACAGATTCAGGTTACATGTCCCCATTTGAAGTTGAATTTTCTTATAACACTGGTTACATGTAAATGTGATTTGAATCCACACTTTTTTAGGTTATTTTTTTAAAAGATCGCTGTGTACACGGAAATACCCAAACATTAAAAATGGTCAAATCTCTACTTTGGCTGAAAATCCATTGGCGACCAAAACAACCAACGTCTGGTGAACAGTGAAGGGGTTACTCTGTTAGTCACAGGTTTGTATGCTCTCTGTCTTCACCTCTACTGTGTTTCAATACAGCTGAACTCACAACATAGTAGCTCTCATTAGCATACTGGCTGTACATACGTTTTTAAATGTTTGAGCTGATAATTCAGTAATGACTGACTTTAAAAAGGGGGTTTTACCTTGGTGCAGACTTTCCTCTTCTAATATCTTCCCTCCACATATCATGCTCTTTCTTTCATTTAATATTTGAGCCATACTGTACCTTGGTATTTTTCTCTCTTCATAAATCTCTGTCCTCACTCATGCCCTAATTTGATGCTCGCTCTCAATCCCTAACCCTTTGGCCTCCTCTGACCCCGCTGACCCGCTACCCAGGCCGTAATACTGGAAACAGCCACAACTTCTGCTGGTGTTACACACAACCTCCCATGCTTGAAAAGATACTGAGAAATAAAAAATCTTTAGGATTCAAATATGTTATTGTTATACACTCACAACGTATTTAGTGGCTTTTCTTTTAGAACATTTGTCGTATGATATGGAAATAGTTCTTTGAATTTTCTCAAGGATGAACTTTATGATTAGTTGTGTTTGTTTCAAAAATGTCAATTTAGCAGGAATTAATGACTGTCCTGCAACTTGCCTTATTTTTATAATCATAACTTAGACTTCACCTCATTAGTTGAAATCATCACACTCCCAGGCTCCTATGATTAACACTGGCTCATATCCTGGGTTTTGATATGAAGTGTGCATTTGATTAATTGGCAAATAATTAAGAGTCCACCAGCCCAAGTATAACATTCACACTAGGGGAAACTCGCGGAAGTGATTTCAAAACAAAAAGCACTCGTTTGCTTGGAACGGTGATATTATAAACAAGGGGAAACAAGGTGAATTTAGCGATCACAACGAAAACGGCCAAGACACACATTGAGCCCAGAAAATGAATGTTATTAAGGGCTGTAAATATAATAAGTCTGTCTAAAATGGACAACATTGTTAGGAGATTTAAACTATACAGCGATTCTGCACTGCGGCCATCTCTCGAGTTTTTTTTTCAAATCAGCAGCTCTTCATTTTTTTCCCTGCTATATTTGATGATCGATACAAATATTTGTTATCACAAGTTCTTAATAAAACTGACACTGTTGGACTCGGTACTAGTTTGACTGCTACTAACAATACATTTAAGTACTTTTACTGTGTATTTTTTGAGAAATCCACTGTCAAAGTCTCCTCCTGAGAACAAAATCAAGCCACTTCTGCTAAGTTTGATGAGGGAATGATTTTTTGTTGCCATTAGTTCTTCGTGAGATTGATCCTGTTGGACTCAGTACTAGTGAAACTACCCCCACAAGTACTATGAAGTACTTTGACTGTGTACTTACTTTATAAACTCTGAATCTTGTGGTGCTTGAAGAAATACAGACTGGTTAAGCCAGGCAGGTTATATATATATATATATATATATGCCTTTTTTGGAGCCCTTTTTTGCAACATTTATTAAAATGTCACTAGTTATTTAAACAAACCACTATCTGAGGATAATACAAGCAACCATAAAACGCCCTTTATCTAGAGAGCCATTGAATCCCATGAAGAATTTATCCTTCCACAAATCTTTTCATCTGCTGTATTAATAAAGTTGCCACGTGTTTTCAAATTCAAGTTAAGGCACTATCTGTGCAGAACACTAACAGACCAAGAAAAAAGCTATGGAAAAATTATTTGTTTGCATTTTTTTATCAAATGGGCCACAAATAACCACAAACAAATTTTTTTTTTGACTGACCACACAGTTTTGTTTTTATGAGCCTCTACCAACTGGTCGAGCTGGACCTTTATGGTAAAAGTGCATTTTCAACAATCATCATATACAGTACAGTATTTGTATGCATCAAACTCAAATAAAACACAAACTCAAATACATTTTTTTCTTTTATGGAAAATGAGCAATATATACAACCAGATATATTCATAAAAGATAATAAATGATAAGTGAAAAATATTTTTTTTTTGAAAAAAGTAATGTTAAGGGTTTTTCATAATAAAAAAAAAGACTTGCTCATCTTACTGTATATGCTGAATTGGCCTAACAAGAAACCACTGGCCTAACAGCAAATGTCTATATCCTATGTTGGCCTAACTTGCTCATGCAACTTTGGGATGCATTTCATGCATGAAAGGTGCTATATAAATTATTATCACTCTTTCACTCTGAGACTCATAAGGCTGTACTAGATTTAGTAATATTACCATGAATCTAGCTATTTATTTACCATATTTTATTGGAAAACATCTCTGAAACTCTGAAAAAGTCATATTGCTAGCTTACCATAAAAGGCCAATTCGACCGATTGGTTGAGCATATTTTCAAAAAAATAATTACATCCTTGTTAAAACTTTTTTTGTGCATCAAGTTATCTAAATATGTTCAGTAAGTGCTCTGACACTAAAGTATGTCAAAAATGAAATGGTTACCTTACAATAGTTGACCAAAAAGCAGTGATTTTTAGCATGCCAACTTCCTCAGTGGAAGCTAGCTGAAGGGCATTCTGTTCGAACCAAAGTGACATCTAGAGGTTGTTTTGTGCATAACATGTCAAACAAATGGTAGAGCTGGCTGAATCAGATGGAGTTCAACAAGATATCAAGACACAAAATGTGCTCTACCAAATGGTGGCGCTGGCTGTTAAAGGGTTAAAAAATCATTCATGTATAGATTTTTATCAATTTTTTAAAATTGTGAATCCATTTATTTTATTGTATTTCCTTGAGGCTGGGGAAGATATCCAGCATGTAGTTCAACATGCAAATGTTCTAATACAGCGGTTTTCAAAGTGTGAGGCGCGCCTCCCCATGGGGGCGCCAGAGAGCTTCAGGGGAGGCGCAGCGTGAGAAAAAAATAACGAGAAACAGTGAAATCTAGCTAGTTAACTTCAGCTAACTTTATGCGAGCGGCAACATGGATCGATTTTTTGTGAAGTTACCTAAAGTGAGAGAGGAGACGGCGTCTGGCAGAAAACGTCACTTGGCTGTAAAAGTGCTCATTCCCTTCATCTCCGCCTACCTGTGTGAGTGCGGGTTTTCCGCATTGACCTCTCTCTCTCTCTCTCTCTCTCTCTCTCTCTCTCTCTCTCTCTCTCTCTCTCTTTATTATTATTATTCTGCCGGGTTATTTTGCGCCACTTCTTCTCCCACATTGAACATCTTCACTTTCTTCTTACACATTACATTTCAGCATAGCAGTTTAGCGTCAGCTTTTCAGCATAAAGCATTCCCACTAGCAATTTCTTCAGGAATTGCATTCTCTAGTTAGAAATGTTAGCCACATGTCCATTTCTACCTGCTTTTACACACTGGAACCGGAAATAAAATGTGTTAGTGCTACCACAGGAATACGGGGATGCAATTTCCCACTCTTACTTTAAAAAACATAATGCTAACAGTTTGAGATTTAATATCTCAATACATTTTACTACTTGCACTTTTTGAGGTATTTCTATAAATACATTGAAGAAATAACTCCATATTCTATCGGGAGCAATATTATAATATTAAGAACATTTACACTATTTTCCCACTAGGTTTGTTTTTAGTCAAAACCAGAGCTGTTTTGCCAAACATCAGTTTTTTTAAATACATTTTTGATTTTTAAATATATTTAAAGTTTTTTAGAACACACTAAATATATATATATATATATATATATATATATATATATATATATATATATATATATATATATATATATATATATATATATATATATATATATATATCCTTATATATATATATATATATATATATATATATATATATCCTTTATATAACCAGGTAAAAGTCTCATTGAGATTAAAATCTCTTTTTCAAGAGCGACCTGGCCAAGAGGGCAGCATGAACAATGTTACAACAAATGAACACAAAACAATACAGGCAAATACAGCTGTCTTAAAACATAAATGAAAAGGCACATCAACCAGTCAATATGCAAATAAAAGAAACTGTTATAAAACATAAAAAACTGGCACAATTTTAGGGGATATAAGAGCAATCACATCGACCAATGGTTTCTTGTTCTCTGTCCTTTTAAGATGGACTTGAACTCCCCCATAGTGATCTGACTGTTTCAGCTCCTTCTGTATATTATTCCAGGCAGAAGGGGTAGATAGTATGTTTTACGTTACTGTGTTTACAGTAATGCTTGATTTTTGTCTCATTCCCATATATTAATGAGACACCCATAGACTGTATATATAGGAGACCCCACAGCATTGGTAAATAAAACACTTAATGCTTACATTAATTTCTGCAGGATCCTACTTTACAACTGAGACCTTAAGCATGGTCAACTCTAACTTGAGGTGTACACATTGCAGCCAATTGCAGATCACTGATCACAGCAGTCACCTTAAAATATTTGTTTTAATGATAATGCCACCTTTGTGTACTTTTTGATCCTTTGACGGGAACTTTTTAAAAACAAAAACAGTCCAGTCTCTGCATAGTTCTCTTAAATAGACAGACTTTTTATTTATCTCTCTCTAACCCGCACACAAACATACTTTCCCAGCGATAATTACAGTATAACAATAGTACTCATTCCTGGGCAGGACCTTGAGCTTCCTGTGGTCAGGTTAAATTCAGCGGGTCCACTGAGGTCAGGGAGCAGAATCTGTCTCTGCTGGCACGGCTGCCTCTCTGTGGGACGAGGCGCTGGTGGAATTACAGGCCGGACCGCCCTGCATCAACACGCCCTTTCCGACTTAAGGCAGCCTGGGAAAATCCACTTGTCTCTTGTCCTGCTCAGTGGAACAAGCCGGCGCCAAACAAAGATTAAAAATCATCCAGAGAAAAAGAATAATACTAATCTTCTTAGGAGAGTTGAAGATTAAGAAATATTAATTTAATGCATGACATGATTTGGAAGAGAGAACAACAATAGCTGATTTCCCCAACAGCTGTTTGAAAATGTAGGATTTTATCTAGAGAGTAGTTTATTCATGCTTTTTTTAAAGTCTAATTACACTCTAATGATACCCAGTAAAACCACACGTGATTAATCTTGTTTAGTATAGCTGCATTAGATATCGGTAATGCTAAATCATGCTCACCTCCATGCTCCAGATGTGCGGTGATCACTTATCCTAAAGGGCACCCGGGCCGATCAGATCAGTTAAGGGCATGAAGGGAAATAGGCCATCGGCACCCACTGAGAGCTTAGATAACATATGGTGCATAACAGTCAATAGCAAAGCCTGTGTGTGTGTGTCCGACTAAATAAAACACACCTGAACGTGGTCCTGCAGTGTCCGGCGATGTATTGGCTTTGCTAGTGAATAAGTAAAGGCACCATTGACCTGAGGGTTGAGCTCCATGGGTTTTCACAGTACTGCACCCAAAGAAAAGTAAAAAGTATTGACAAAAGCAATCAGTTTACCTTTTTGTGAAAACATTCAATTTCAGGCAACTGAGACTAATGCATGTAGCAAATTGCACGTCTCTAAATCTTTACTGCAATATAATTATACAAATTGTTTTCTAAATACATTTCAAATATTTCTGCACGGACTCTATGCTTTCATATGGGCAAAATGATAATCAACTTTCCCAATTGGTTAGAATCTATAATCCATTGTGTGTGTCACAGTCTTTGTTTCTCCTGCTGTTGCTTTCAACTGAGGTTCATAATGATCAATATTCTTATTGAAGAGGCAGACTGTTGTTCTGACTTAAGTTATGACATCACCAGTGATTGGACCACATTTTGTAGTCATGGGCCAGTTCGTGTCGAGGGATGAAAAGAGTTTGCTGTGTTTTAAGAAGTTTCAATCTCCTAATCCGTTGGCTGTCTTTTTGAGGATTCAGCCCTTATTTTAGGGGTTGCATTGTAGCAATACAGTCTATGATTGTAGCCAGTGGATAACCAGATAAACAGATAAATTCAGCCCCATTATTTGTTATCTCTTTCAGACAAGCATAAGAGAGCAAGGCAAATTCTTTATGTCCCTTTTTATAACACAATCATGTGCTTGTGATGATTTTCCCGGTGAGTTTGGGTGTTGGTATGGTTACACTTCTATTAGACTTTGAGCTTTAAAAAGCTCCAGTTGCAGTGTACCTGTGTGGTGTCGGCTTTATTTAGATATGCATTGTGTTTTTCTCACTTGCGTCTTTGCCTACACGCACACACACATACACAAAGATGCCTACACACCCAGAGTCCCCTGTGCATTTCTCTCCATGTGGAGTTATGCAAATTGACTTTCAGCAGCCACCTGTGCCGGGGTTCATGGCTTTGGCCTGATGTGCTGTCATGGAGCTTTGATGCTTCATCATGTAACCTCTCTGAGATACTGAGAACACCTGTCCTTGCACTCATAAGGCATGCTAATACATGGCTACACATGGTGGCCTGCTGCCTGACCTTGCTAGGACAGCAGGAGTCATTGGAGAGACCGGCCATGGCGGCCCTGCAGGACACAATGTGGCATATGCTCACTCCGTATAGCCCATAATACATGCAGAATAATCAAGTTGCAAGCAAGGGAAAAGCAGCACAATCCTCTGGCACTTACAGCACTTAGTCAGAAAAATATAATACACACTTGAGCAAACAAAAAAAAGCAGAATTAAATCATCTTTGGATTCCATAACACCTTTTTATTAAGAACATCCCTTAGAAAAAAGGTGACACCCCATTGCTGTTGGCAAGTGTAGGTAATTCTAATAAATGAATAAAACAGTAAGAGCATGTGTGTGTTTTATTTTCATTCTGAGCTGTTGTTATTGTTTTGTTTTTTTCAGAATGTGCTTGAACGCCCCCACAGAAGTGGTGAATAAATACTTTCAGCTAACATGGAAACTTGTAATTAAACTCTATATGCGCCACATACAACAGATTTTCTCCACTTGTCTCGTCTGACCATGTAGCTCTATTTCTCTTCTCGCAATCTGTTAGCACATGCACAGGCAACGGACATCTGAACACCCACCTCCCAGAGCAACACACAAACACGTGCCTGCACACGCACACACGAAAACACACAAACCCCCTCTGCCAAACCTAGCTATAATAACCTCCACAAACACACAAGTTTTTCTGTGTGTGTCTGTTTGTCTGGGAAGAGGGATATTATTGTCTGTCTCTCCCCTGCTCCTTCCAAGTGCACTTTTCAAGGTGCAGGGCTTGGTATCTCCATGGCAACAGCAAAGCGACCAGGAGCGGTGGTGAGGGAGGTGGGGATGGAGGCGAGGGCGGGGGAGAGGGGCGACAGGGTTGGTGGTGGGGTTGATGTTGAAGTGTACAGGGGGGGGATCCTCTGGTCACAGAAAGGCATGCTGGGTACATGCACTTGGGAACATTGTGACATTTTCGTGTGTCGTGATTATGCAGACTGAAGGCAAACAGGGTGTGGTTTCCCTCTAGAGATGTGTGTGTGTGTGTCTGTGTACGTTTTCAAACAGCCCTGTGGAGATATATGTACTGAGAGCCCAGGTGTGATCTCGATGCTGGGTGAAAGATGACCTCTCACTGCACACACACACATTTCTCTCTCAGTTGATGGTCAGTGTGTGTGTTTGTATAACAGAGACGACCAGGTACTATTTTATTGTTTTTTGCATGTGACCGGGTCCATGCTGGCCCAGATTTGTCCACCTCTGTCCATTTTTCTCTTCCTCTCAGTCTTTTTTTAACTTTAGTCTCCTCTAGTTGCTTTTGCCTTTCATTGTCATCTAACGTCTCCTTCGCTTTTTATCTCCGTCATTTTCAAAATACGTTTTGTCCCTTTCCATCTTAGTCTTATACAAGCCCTTTCCCCTGTTTGCAGGATATAGGGCCTCTGCAGGTGTGTGACATCTCTGCAGGCTGTGATGCAGAAAAAGTAAAATTCCACACAAGTTTAATGGCTGAGGGGTGGGGAAACATGCTGTTTCAAGGACATTTCTCTACTTTTACATGTTCCAGTTTTTAAAAATGTGACTTGTCCTAGCCTCTTCTGTATGATCATACATTGGGGTAGAAGATGAGTTTCCACATTGTGGGTCAAACTAGTTGACCTAATTTTGCTAAGACCTCAATCTTTCTAACCTCAATAGTGGTTATATGTCAACCTTAAGTTGCCATGCAGATTATTTCTACTAAAGATGACTGGTTTTATGGACGTTTTGCAGATACATAGAATTTGAACATTGTTTCTTTTCTACAGGTCCTCAAGAGTGCATTCTGAGTTACTGTACTTGATAATTCAATAGATCGAGGAGATTTAGCTTTTTCTGCCTTCCAGAGCTCCCTGTAAAAGTTCAATGATGATGTGGCAAGTGAAGAATCCCTGGAGTTTTACTTCATCCTGTCGGCCATGAAACCACCTTTAATTAGGGGGCATGGCCATTACAGTCTAAAAGAAAATCAGAGTCAGTGTTGACGAGACCATAAAATGAAACAATAGAGTTTACATGGACAATCTTTTTGCCCACTTTTCTTAAACATGATTTTGATTTAGTTTGGATTTAGGTCTTTCAGCGTTAAATACTGAAATTTGAGATCCAAACTTTGGTAAATGGCTGTATGGCTCAATGGAGGTGAGCAATCAGCCACCAGGGCTTTAGTAAAGCAAACATTCACAACATATAGTTATTTTCCTTGTTGAATATACTTTATTATAAAACTTTAGTAGGAGCACTACTTGAAGAAGCATGGTGTACAGTCAGTAGCTGCATGAGGCTAAAGGCAGGGCATTGCTTTGAGTTAATGCTACTCTGATCATGCTAACATTGTCAACAAGTAACAAATTGTTAAACACTTTTTTCAGGCAGTACCGTCTTTTCTTACATTTTCATAAAATAAGAACTTTTCTCAGAATAAAGAGCACTGGAAAAAGAGAAGACATTACATTTAACGTATTTTGATAGAAAATGTTAATTCCATATATATAAATTGCCCCCTCTAAGACCAACTTTGTGGTGAACATTTTGGTACATTTGAAGAGTCAATTAGATTGTGGCGAATTAATTTGAGGTCAAAATCGAAGGCATTTTCTAAACTCATACTCAATCTGTAATATCATTATGACCAAAGCAAAGATGAAACAATATAATACACAAAACATCAAAGAATTGTTACAATTCTTCATAGTTAATTCACATTTTTCTGAAGTTCAGGCACAAAGATGGTAGGCGTATTAAATGCAGATTACTGTAAATTAAGAAGACCACATAAATAATACATAAAAAGCCAGCTAAATTATTGACATCTTTACCACACATGTGCATTTAATTGTGTTCAAACATACTCAGCAGTTCAGAAATGAGCCTTTTAACCAGGATATAATTGTAAAATTTGAGATACAACAGGGAAACATTTTTGTAGCTGATGGCAAGGCTACCAAGACAATTAACCGTTATTTAAGTAATTTAAAAATCATACATTTAAGTTGCCTGTAGCTTCACATTAATATTTATGGGACATTTACTACTCTCTGCCAAAGCAAAAACATTCCTTTGAAAAGTTTTTCCAACATAAAAAATACTTTGCTATTCGTATTTTTCATCTACTCTTCAATCATATATGTATATTTATTTTATAACTTTAAAAAAAAAAACTCCGCTCCGGTGGGTCGTATATTCACAAATAACCCTCTCTGGAAAATCCTAAATTGTAGGATAGTTTGGCCATTAAAATGCTTTTTGATTAGATTTCTAGCGAGAAGTGTATATTGTACTTTTAGAATCCACGTCCAGTGGATGTGTAGGATCAATAGTTTGATAGATATTACGAAGATTATTTGAGGTCTCGCCAGGAGAACGTGTATATACTACGTCTTTCCCCCTATTAATCTCTATTGACGGCAGCGTCCATGTTAGCGTCAACCCTCACGCGGTGAAAACAGTATTTCCGGTCTCGAGGTTTTCATAATAAAACCGTATTCCCCTCACTTGTCAAATGATTTTACAGTGATATCTGCAGTACTCATCCACTAAAAAACATCAGTTTATCCTTGTTAATTACACTACATTAATTGGTTTAAATTGTGTACACTGCTTTTGTGTTTTTCCCATAGGTTTATCCCTTTCGATTCTGAGAGACACATTTCTTTTTTCAGAGGTGTTGATAGGCTAAAACATCGAACTACCCATAATCCTCAGCTATCGTTGAAGCTCGGTGATTGGATGTTTTAGCCGCAATGCACGTTGGGATATGGTGTTTATGCAATGTGAAATTGGAAAACATAAAATAAATTAAAAAAAACTTTATTCAGAGTGTGCTTGCTTTTCTCTTTGAAAGTCATCACATAACCATCCATCCATCTTCTCCCGCTTATCCGTGGTCGGGTCGCGGAGGTAGAAGTTCCAGCAGAGAGCCCCAAACTTTCCTTTCCCTGGCCACATCAACCAGCTCTGACTGGGGGATCCCAAGGCGCTCCCAGGCCAGCGAAGAGATATAATCCCTCCACCTGGTCCTAGGTCTACCCCTTGGTCTCTTCCCAGCTGGACGTGCCTGGAACACCTCCCTAGGGAGGCGCCCAGGTGGCATCCTTACTAGGTGCCCGAACCACCTCAACTGGCTCCTTTCGACGCGAAGGAGGAGCGGTTCAACTCCGAGTCCCTCCCGGATGACTGAACTTCTCACCTTATCCCAAGGGAGATGCCAGCCACCCTGCGGAGAAAACACATCTTGGCCGCTTGTATCCACAATCTCGTTCTTTCGGTCATGACCCATCCTTCATGACCATAGGTGAGGGTAGGAACGAAAATGGCCCGGTAGACAGAGAGCTGCCTTCTGGCTCAGCTCTCTTTTCGTCACAACGGTGCGGTAAAGCGACTGCAGTACCGCTTCCGCTGCTCCGATTCTCCGGCCCATCTCACGCTCCATTGTTCCCTCACTCGAGAACAAGACCCCGAGATACTTGAACTCCTTCACTTGGGGTAAGGACTCATTCCCTACTTGGAGTGGACAGTCCATCGGTTTCCTGCTGAGAACCATGGCCTCAGATTTGGAGGTGCTGATCCTCATCCCAGCTGCTTCACACTCTGTTGCGAACCGATCCAGTGAGTGCTGAAGGTCGCAGACCAATGAAGCCATTAGAACCACATCATCTGCAAAAAGCAGTGGTGCAATCCTTAGTCCACTGAACTGCAGACCCCCTCCCCCACGACTACGCCTCAAAATCCTATCCATGTATATTACAAACAGGATTGGTGACAAAGCGCAGCCCTGGCGGAGGCCAACCCTCACCGGAAATGGGTCCGACTTACTGCCGAGGACCCGGACACAGCCCACTCTGGCTCAATGTCCCCAACCTCCACAGGAATGCCCGAAAAGCTCCGCCGGAGGTGTGAGTTGAAGGCCTCCTGAACTTGGGGCCTCCTCCAGACGTTCCCAGTTCACACCCGAACTACACGTTTGGGCTTACCAGGTCTGTCCAGAGGCTTCCCCCGCACTCGACCCAACTCACCACCAGATGGTGATCAGTTGACAACTCCGCCCCTCTCTTTACCCGAGTGTCCAAAACATACGGCCTCAGGTCCGATGATACGATAACAAAATCTATCATGGACCTTCTGCCTAGGGTGCTCTGGTACCACGTACACTTATGAGCATCCTTATGCACTCCGGTTCAGATCAGGGGGGCCGTTCCTCCCAATCACGCCCCTCCAAGTGTCTCCATCATTGCCCACATGTGCGTTGAAGTCTCCCCGCAAGATTAAAGAGTCCCCTTCAGGAGCCCCATACAGGACTCTTTCCAGGGTCTCCAAGAAGGCCGTATACTCTGAACTGCTGTTTGGTGCATAAGCACACACAACAGTCGGAGTTTTCCCCCCCATAACCCGCAGGCGTAGGGAGGTGACCCTCTCGTCCACTGGGGTAAATTCCAACAACGAAGCACCCAACCGGGGGCTTGTGAGTATCCCCACACCCGCCCGGCACTTACACCTTGAGCAACTCCGGAGAAGAATAGAGTCCAACCCCAATCCAGAAGTAAGGTTCCAGAGCCGACGCTGTGCGTAGAGGTGAGCCCAACCAGATCCAACTGGTAACGCTCCACCTCCCGCACAAGCTCCGGCTCCTTCCCCCCCAGAGAGGTGACGTTCCACGTCCCCAAAGCCAGCTTCTGTCGCCCGGGTCTGGTCCGTCGAGACCCTCTGCTTTCACTGCCACCCTTCTAGCAGCGCACCTGACCCCATCGCTGTTTCCCGTAGGTGGTGGGCCCGCGGGACGGAGAAGCGGAGGTGTTGCCCACGTTGCCTTTTCGGGCTGTGCCCGGCCGGGCTCCGTGGCAAGCCCGGCCACCAGACGCTCGCCGACGAGTCCTCCTTCTGGGCCTGGCTCCAGAAGGGGACCCCGGGCTTCCTCCGGGCCGGGTATCCTCACTTCCTGTGTCGTCTTTCATGAGGTCTTTTGAACCAATCTTAGTCTGGCCCCTTGCCTGAGACCAATTTGCCATGGGAGACCCTACCAGGAACACAAGGTTCCAGACAACTCAGCCCCCAGGTTCATCAGGGCACACAAACCTCTCTACCACGGTAAGGTGCTGGTTCTTCAGACATAACGGCATTGTAATACACGGTTCGGCTGCATTCAATATTAGACATCTGCCTTAGTTCTCTATTTATAGAGCCCTGATTAGAAGACTTCTAGACAAACTGGAAGAAATGCCGCCGAAACTGAATACGTGACGTGGATCATAAATATATCAGCAATTAAACAACATCTTCAATTTGTCTTCACACAATACGTCTCCTTGCAGTATCAATAGTAATTCGGTTGACTTTTATATTTGATCCAATTGGTAGATAGGCTATATTTACACCATAACGGTGCACAGCTGATATAAAAGGACTTGTAGTTTTTAAAGATATTACTGATTTTCTTTGAATGTAAATACTGAGTTGAGAGAATAGTCAGGGGATTTGGGTGATGGGAGACACATCTATGGAATCAGAATTTCAATAGCTTACCATTAAATGACGGATATACCTTTCTGTCTGATGTTTTACAAATCAGATATTAATGTGTAGAACTACAATATGTAAAATAATATAGCAATATCCTGTAAAATTATGTGAAAACATGAATAAAACTACACATCTTCAGATGTTATACATACATAAGTGTCCTACACTAATAATACAAAGTTATTATGGCATTGTATGCTGTGTGTACCTTATTTGTAACATCTTCAGAAACTACCTTTCCAACTCCTCACCAGTTGACTGTTACAGGTCTATACAGGTTCATGGTACAATGCATAAGCTTCAAATCGAGAGACTGAAACTGTATTTTTCTTTACCGTTCTGTTTTAATTTCACAATAAAGTTAATAGTAATATTATGTTTGATATTATTATGTTTAGACCACTGGGTCATGTTAAGACCATCTTTTCTGTCCGTTTGGTGTTACAAATATCAAAATAATATATGTGTGGATAACAAAATAAATCCGTCATAAACTAAACTGAAAATTATACTGGAAAGTATAATTTATTGTGTTAACACTGTAAACTTGACAGTTTTTTAACCCGCACCGCCTAGTGGTTAAAGCATGTTATTGAATTTTTTTGTTGAATATGAATCGAACATTAAAAACACAAAAGCATTGTACACAATTTAAAGGGGACCTATCATGCAAAATGCACTTTTGTACGTCTTTTATACATGAATATGTGTCCCCGGTGTTCCAGGGAACTCACCAAGTGTCAGAAAACACAACCCTCTCTATTTTCCTCCATACCCAAATCTCTAAAAAAGGGGCTGCAACGGATCTGATAAAAACTGATCCAGATTTGAACACTGTCCTGACGTCAGGACGGTGGCGCTACGGCTATTGGGTCAACTCTCCACCTATCAGGGGAATGTGGGGTTGGGCCACGGCCGGCCATTGCCGCTCGAAAGCGCTGGAGACGCTGTAGTACATATGCCAGGCCTGTAAGTGGTGCTGAAGTCTGCCACAAAAGCAGCGAAGAAGACTTCCCGCCCATAGTTACCATGGTTCTGTTTATTCTCCGCTGTGGCTTTTTTTCTCCCTCCCCGAGGCAAACGCTTGCCTCGTTCCTTGGAAGAGGCGGAGAGGTGGGTGTTTGTCATCTGCTGGTGGACTAACCGGAGAGAATTACAGTGCTTGCCTCAACACCCACCTCTCCGCCTCTTCCAAGGAACGAGGGGACCGTGCGGCAGAGTTTCAGTTTCAGTTACTTTCGCCGGTCAAGATGTCCGTTAAAATTTAAATCTTCCGGACAAAATTAGAAAAGTGCCGGTCAAAGGTCTTTCTGTTTATTCTCCGCTGTGGCTTTTTTTCTCCCTCCCCGAGGCAAGCGTTTGCTCCCGCTGCAAACGCTTGCGGGGAGGGATTGCTCAATGCAATCCCTCCCCGTCGAGGCAAGCACTGTAATTCTCTCCGGTTAGTCCACCAGCAGATGACAAACACCCACCTCTCCGCCTCTTCCAAGGAACGAGGGGACCGTGTGGCAGAGTTTCAGTTACTTTCGCCGGTCAAGATGTCCGTTAAAGTTTAAATCTTCCGGACAAAATTTGAAAAGTGCCGGTCAAAGGTCTTCTTTGTTATTTATTGAGCTTTAAAACAAATGAATAACGACTCTATATAATAAAACACGGAGGACCGAGATCTCTTTTTCTCCCCCTCTTCTGACAGCCCAGCAGCTGATCAGAGCACGGCTCACCTCTCCTGCAGGGGGGCGTGGTCAGCAGAATCAGACCCGTAGACAGCAAACAGCACATAGAGCGAAATGAGGCATGGCTAAAATGCATGATCTGTTTGGTATTTTGAAAACAGAAACGTATAAATATACCTTATATAGCAGTGACGTGCGGTGAGGTTCATGGCTGGTGAGGCACTGACTCTTTCAGAGTCAGATTTACAAATATTATAGCCTATTTTGACCTTAATCGAAATATTCTCTTATTTTCAAAAGCTTTTTTAGTCTGATGCTATGATTAATTTTAAACAGACCGATCAACATAAGGATACCCAAAATCTAAATATTGGATTGTTCTTTCTAAGTAAGATCCCATTTTCATTACAGTTGTGGTCTTACCTTGACTTGAAGATGAATATAAGTCCATGCTATCCTTCTGGACAACAATCTCTATTACTGTTTTGTAAAAGTCCTCCTTATCTTCCTGTAGTTTCAAAAGTCTAGTTTGTTGTTTGCGGTAGAATAACAGTAGCAACAAGAACCTGTGGGCTCACGTGCGCCCCCTTCAGTGCGGCAGAGGTTATGGCTGCCTCTCCTGGTGCTTTTTTCATTGCCGTTGTACGATGAGACCAGCGAGCCTAAATATCATATATACGTGAAATAAGTTATTTAGAGACTATGGATGGCGAGGATAAATGTAATAAAGGGATCTACAAACATTACATTGGTGACCTACAGTGAGATGGGAACAGGCATGCGCTTAGGGCCCGCTTTCCAGCCAGTTTCTGTGGGGTGACGCATTCTGAAGTGAGGCAGAGCTCATCTGTGCCTCACCTCACCCCACAGTAACTGGCTTGAGCGCGCTCACAAAATAAGTGGCCGCGCTAAATTAGTGCCCGCGCTCCAGCAAGTTACTGTGGGCTTACGTGAGGCAGTGCTCGTCCCTGCCTCACTTCTCATCGCTCCCATAGCGGAGCTCGGCAAATTTGCTGATTTTGACTATAAAATGCGATTGGAATCATACAGAAATCACATTTACACAAGATCAGTGGAGACATTTTATTATTATTATTATTTAGTTTTTCTTTAATTGTTTTTCCGTTACATTGGAGTATGACAGGTGAGGCTCTGCCTCCCCTGCCTCCACTGACTGCACGTCACTGTTATATAGGTATGGCCCTACAATATATCATTTAAATATAGCATGATAGGTCCACTTTAAACCAATCAATGTTGAGTAATTAACAAGGATAAACTCATGTTTTTTAGTGGATGAGTACTGCAGATATCACTATGTAATCATTTGACAGTGAGGGGAATACTTCCGGTTCTATTATGAAAACTTCGAGACCGGAAATACTGTTTTCACCCCGTGAGGGTTGACGCTAACTTTACATGAACGCTGCCGTCAATAGAAATGAATAGGGGAAAGACGTAGCATATACACGTTCTCCTGGCGAGACCTCAAATCATCTTCGTAATATCTATCAAACTATAGACACATCCACTGGACGTGGATTCTAAAAGTACACTATACACTTCTCGGTAGAAATCAAATCAAAAAGCATTTTAATGGCCAAACTATTTTGATTTTCCAGAGAGGGTTATTTGTGAATATACGACCCTCCGGAGCGTTTGGAGTCAACGGGAGCATAAGCCCATATGCATAGACTGTATATATAAATGGACGTAGGGTCCGTGATGTCACCCATAGGATTCTGCAGAGTTGCCGAGAAGCCCTTAGTAGGCGGAGTCGGCCACTAACGGCTCGACAGTGGCGTCAGAGTTCCACTCCCGCCTGCTCCAGCCTGCTCCAAATAAGGGCAAAGAGGCGGAGCCGAGCCGGGACCTGCTGCCTCCGAGCTGGAAGTTCCAGAGCTAGCTGAAGCTACCAAGCTAAGCTAACATGCTCACCATCTGCACACTGCCGTCGCATTTTACGTTTCTCAGGTAAGCGGACATGAGACTATTCAGCAAAACTATAAATAATAATCTAAGTTGAGTTTTTAGCATAATACTTCAGAATCTTAAAATCCCTTAACGTTTGTATGCAATGTGCTAAATTAAACACTGGAATCAAGCAAAATATTAATATGTTTGCATGACATTAGTTATTTATATTTTGCCATCACTTAATTATACGTTTAATACATTTAAGTTAAGCTAAGGTACATGTGATGATAGCTAGTTAGTGCTCTTACCTGTGAGGCCTCCTCCAAACAGCATTATAACCAGACTGTATCATTAAAACTACAAGTACCAGTTCTAGATCCTTGACTTTAGACAAACAATTCAAAAGACAAAATGTATTTAAAGACCAATCTTTATTTGAAGGTGCCTCTTAACCTGAGATATTAGTTATACAGTAATAGTATTGACAATCTAAAAAAACTGAGCAACTCAACAGTCAACTTTATATTTCTTATTGTCTAAAGCATTTATTATTTTCATTTCCCCTCTCATATTCAGTGTGGATGGATTGAGACAGCGTGGTGTCCAGAGAGCTGCAGAGACTTCAGAGAGAAACCTCCGTGTGATGGACGTCCAGTCTGTTAGTTTGGAGAGGACTGAGGGTCGTTCCTCTGCGAGAAGGACCAGGCCTGATGGAGGAGCCCATGCATAGCTGATACCACCTGATCAGGCCTAGTCTGTCACTTTATTTGACTAAATGTGTTTACTTATACATTTAATAGGTTTACACCTTCTGTCCATATGTGCTTTTTATTTAAAACATGTTTGATTAACTTTTGGTTCACATTTCAATAAATTGAATTTGTATTTGCACTCCTTTTTTCCATTATTCTTACTGAAAATGTTAGATTACACATTCACATCCGACTGAAGATTGGCCCCATTTATTTGCGTTGCAAACTCTGTGGTACAAGGTACATGTTGTGAAGCTCATGAAGTGAGGCAAACAGAATTAATCAGCTGATGGAGTGTAGATGTGGAAATAGGTGCATTCGATCAGCTGACTGTGTTTTCACAATAAAAATAGTTTCTTAGTGAATGTCCTGAGGCCTGTACTACGAAGCCGGATTTTCCTAACCTGGATATGTTTGAGTTAGCCGGTTGGCCCAATCCAAAACATACGCGCTCTCGCTAAGCTGTACTACGACGCTGGTTATCAAGTGGATCGCTCAAGCCAGCCGTGTCCTATCTAGTTAGGTGCGCGTTCACATGAAAGGGGTGGTATTTGGAGCATTCGACCAATCTCAAACATGGACAAGCGTACTAACAGCGCAGCGTCATACTTCCTCAATGAAAAGTGAACTTTAATATTAGTCAAATATGAAGAAGTTAAACTTTAAACATCCATGACTTAAACACTTTATCCAGGATAAAAGTCACATAGCTGCACCTGCAAGGTGAATACAGCTGGTAAAAGAAAAAGCATTTGAATGCGTACATTAACAGGTTTATGATATCACTGCCCCGTCCAAGACACGAGTGGATCTGACTTTAATTACATTTGACTCGAGTGTTTCGTCAACTTAATGTGTTGCTTAAAATAATACTTCTGCGTACAGTATGTGACACTGTGAGTGTTGCACGGCCAGATACGGCTCAAGAAGCTGACTCAAATAAGGAAATATATGATACATTATGATGTGATATGATATGAATGATAATGGGACACATCGACGTCTGCACTCACAGTGCCGCGGACTGTACTTAATGTTACTCTGATCCGGTTACTTATGTTGTGGCAGATATTTAAGTAAGCTTTCTTAACGCTAATGTTATAATAGTCAGATTGCTCTGAAGATGGGAGGGGATATTCTATTAATTTTCACGTTCACACAGTCAGTTGATTTTTGCCGGCCGTCTTTCCTGCAACGGCAGTTTTTCTGTATTTCCTCTATCCTGTAATATGACTTGATAGCTTTAAACTCCGCACACGGAGCTGATTGGTCAGCAGGCGGTGCTTTCACTGAGTTGATCTCTTAGCCTGCAACCTAACCTCCTCCCGAGGAGGTTAGCCACTCAGCATAAGTTACCATGGAGATCTAGCCCGCTAAAAAGAGAACCAGCGTCGTAGGACCGGAAAGCCAGAGTTTTCCCTGAAGTCAGCCGGCTAAGCGAAAATCCGGCTTCGTAGTACAGGCCTCTGTACTGGTCTTAACATCTCATAACATCAGCTTTTAATTTTCCTATTGGATGTTTTTCTTGACCCTCGGAGAAAGAGGAGATGCTGAGTCGTGTCTTTCAGGCATGTCCTTTCCTAACAAAAATTACAGGAAACATAAAGCATATTATTGCAGAACAAGTGTGTTATTTATGAAAGAGGTGTGCTTGTGTTTAGGGGCTGTAGATATAATTATTTTGTAATTGTAATGTTTTTTTTTATTTCAACAGTGAGCTACAAAGACAATCAGATTATGAATGAACAGTATGAAATTCATCAACATTGAAATGTATTTTATTATCAAAATAATATTTAACTGTTATTAAAACAAGCTTGCTCTGTTGTCTCACTGAAAGAATAACTTTTACCACGTTTTTACAGACAATATTGAGAGATAAATAGCAGTTGTCACTATGCGTTAAATATCTTTGCCTTCAATACATTCAATTAGAAAGCTGACAGTCATATTGCTTGTTAACATCTAAATGTAACCCTTTGCATGGAAAAAACCCTCAACTTCACTGATGTGTAGGTGATCTAGTATTTAGTATTGTTTAATGGAATGTATAGCAGTGTATTAAAGTCAATACTTCATTTATTTAAACCAATATCTTTCTTGATTCTTTGTACAGTACTGTATGAAAAAAGAGTATTTGTACCTGTGCTGAAGTTCAGTGCTGTGAGGAGTCCAGTTCTGTCTCTCACTCTCTGGTCCAGCCTGTCTGCATCACCTGGGCACTTTAAACAAACAGATATATATGTAAAGAACCATGTGTACAAACAATATAACTGATTATCTTCTGTTGAACATGTTGGATTGTGTATTGCCCGAGTCAGGGTCCTTTTTATTTTACTGTAACTTTGGAAGTTGTGTTACCAATGCTTACTGTTTATTTGATACCAATTTGGTAATGCAATTAATAAAAACAACAAGGTTTGGGTTCGTTCTTCAGATGACTGTGATGTTAACGTGTAAGCTCAATAATGAACTCCAGCTCAACCATCCATATTGTAATATCTAAGTAATCATCTTGAAATATGACATTAATAATTGTAATATACACACATCTTATTGTGAGGTTGATTTCACATACACTACTTCGACATTAGCCTGTCTACATACTTGAGCATAGCCAATTTAAATTAACTTTAGCGATGCATACAGTTCCTACCTACATAATAAAATATCTCTAAGTTACAAGGATGACCTTATTTTATCAACCTCAAACAGAAGCCTTTTGTTCTACAGTATTATCCCACTTAACGCTTAACACTTGTCTATTTCGTTTTAACCTTTATATATACAGTCTATGGTTTTAAGTTAACTTGGAGGCTAAGATTAGCATCGTTAGCACCGATGTAGCTACCACTCGCTTACACGCTAACCCAAGCCTTAACATTCATTATGTAGCTGATTGAAATCATAAACACATAAAGTACTCGAATTTCACTTACCGCAAAACGGCATTCATGCACCGTCTGTTTTAACCGCAGAGCGAGTCACAATAGTCCGATATATAAGCATGAAGAACAAACAAACACGGCCGGGGTCAAGTTGTGTTCCCTGGATGAACTGAGCAGGCAGAGTCCCTGTAGCTTCACGGAGACGGAGCAGCTAGCAGAGAGACAAGAAGCTAACAGCAGCAGTCACTTGACAGAGCTCATTCAATGTGACCACGCCCTAATTTATGCAAAAACTTTAAGACCTAATATAAATAAAAGGGTCATGTTAGAAAACAATTCACTCACAGATTCATACTCATGAAGGTGGAATCTAACTATATACATAATAATATTTATTGCATCCAGGGCTAGAAACGTTTTTTTTCTGCTGTGAAATTGGGCATTTTAACATGGGGTCTATGGAAATTGCTCCTTTCTGCAGTCATCGCCTATCGGCCAATATATGAACTGCAGTTTGTGGCACTTCCGTATTGGCGTCCCGGCTCTTCCCCAGAGTTTGCCGCTTGCCCATATGCCGTAAATTGTTGTTTCTTACACGACCACTAGAGGTGCTAAACTTTAAAACGTGACTATAGGTCGTAATAAGCTGCTGAAAAATCGACCTATTGGTCAGGCTGGTTTTTGCAGACGGTTGCAAGCTAATAGTGAAAACGGACACCAAAGACTATAAATGAAATCAGAAATTCTTACTTACTCACCTAATACTTTATTTTGGAATTACTTTACTGATAGGTATTTGTGATTTGTTGTGTTTTCATAGTCCCTATAATATGCAGTATTTATATTATATTAATTTTAAAAGAAAAGAGATGAAAAAGCGGAATAATTTCTGAAAAGATAATGCGGCCTGTTTAAATAAGTTGTTGGCCTTATGCAGCTGATCAGTGTTTGCAACGATATAAGATTAGTGGTCAAAAGAAGTACATGGTGTGTTAAATGAGGGCAAGCAGGTTAGGGCTAGTAAGGCTTTTTCTCTGTCTGTAAATTGGACCCTTGGGCCCTGCAAAACTGACAGTTTCCTCCAGTGAACCACACGGGGCGCTGCTGCTCTCCAACCCATGACGCTTGACGGGACATTGAAAGTGTATGCAGCACATCAGGGACCAGCGGAGGGGAGAGTTGAACAGTAGTTTTCATAACAGAAAGAGTTGCCCAAGTTGCACAAAAAAATCACGTTTGCATCCTGCCACACGCTGGAGGTGTGATAAAGCATCTTGTTAGTTAATTTCATTGCAGTTCTTGTCAATGCGAGCTGTCAGCGGGCCAGTCAGTCCTCTCTGAAATATCCTCTCATCTCACAGCGGAGTGTGTGGGCGCCCGGTGCCCAGTCCGTGTGTGTGTGAGAGTCTGAGTGTGTGTGCAGAGTCGGGGAGTTGTCAGAGCACTAAAGCTGAGAGTGGGGGGGCATTGTGAGTGAGGAGTTGAGAGAAAAAGAGACATAGAGGAGGAAAGAGAGGAGGAGAGTTGAGTGAGAGTGTGTGAGTGGGAGAGAGAGTAAGAGAGAGAGAGAGAGACCTCGGCAGAGAGGAGGAGAGAGAGAGGGGAGGAGAGCTCCGTCTCTCCCGGTGCACTTGGCAGTCTAGTTGCGGGCTGCTGTGCTGTTGCTGTCGTGGCGTGGCTGGTCGCGCCAGGCGGGGAACTTCACCACACTGGAGCCCGGAGTCCCACTCTCTCACCTGCGCAGTTCGGAGCTGCCATGGGTCTCTCGCATGGATTTACTGTCCTAATTATTCTACCGGCCTTTCTGCTGCACACCAGCGGCCTTTACATCGCCAGTAGCGTTGGTACGTACAGTAGGCTACAATTTAACGTGGTCAGTGTTTATGTTCTACGTATCTGCTGATCTCTTATCTGCACGGGCTCTTCATGCGCTCTCTGGAAGTCTGAAGCTCAACGAAACGGCAAAAACACTGTCCGGTTTCTCCTGCTTGGGTTTAATGTTGGCATGCTTTTTGCAGCTTTTGCAAACAACATTGTAGGAAGCATTTGCAACTTCTGTGCGTCCTGCTGTGGTGTTTGCAGGGTCTTCCCCTCCGCGGTGCAAGCAGTGTTGTGATTTTCTTTCTCCCACTATGTGGATAATGTTATCTGGAGTGTAAAAGGGCATCAGATGCACGGGTTTACTGTCGGGTTTTGCAGGGAAGTAGCCTAACATTATCTGATTCTGCCGCTGTCGCATCTATCGATCTGTCACAGGACGCTGGAGTCGGATGTCAGCCTATTGATCACACTATTATCAAATCATCCCTTTGACAGGGGGCTCAAGAAATATTAACAGCTTGTGTTAGGTTTTATCAGTCTGCAAACTTTAAATTAAATCTGACCGTTAAATAACCAAATAATAATAATACAATATCAAGTGCATGCGAGGACCAAAAATAAGCTGTTGGCATAACTCTCTGTGTCTCTCTGTTTCTGATGGAATTGACACCTTGAAGTGCCCTGTGTGTGTTTATGTGTGTGTATTATGTGTGTGTGTGTGTGTGTCAGGTCGCCTAAAAAATGCACGTGTTGTCACTGTCACATTAAATGTTGTTTAATCCAAGGCAATGTCGGACGCATAAATTGACTTTAGGTGTCATTATAGTGCATTATTTATCACGTATTTAAAGATGATAATGATGACAGGATAAGTATTTTTAAATGCATTTCGATGTGGATCATAGCCTATTTATTAAAAGCGCGTTTTAGGATAATTTGTTTTCCTTTTTATATTCATTTGGTGTAGAGGTTATTGAAATCACTTCTCTCGGATCGAGCAGCCTGACGGTGAGAAAACAGCGTGAGAAAGCCGCAATTAGCACCTTGATCTTGTACTGGCTTTCCTGTTGACGGTAGAAGGGCACAGAAGGTGTCAGGAGCGCAGCGCGCACTGCTGAGGCTGCCGTTTCCAAACGCGCACTGCCGAGCACCGGGGTCGCCTCTGGGTTCATGGGTGGGGCTGTGTGCGCGTGTGTTTGCGCGTGCGTGTGTGTGTTAAAGGTTACCGCTTGCATTTTTTTGTTGTGTGTGTTTCCTGTGACGCAGAATAAGGAATAAATAATTCCATGGCATGCTTGACATTTCTCTAATCCTTTATTTTTCCGCCTTACCTATTTCCCCACCCCCCTATGCCCACTCCACTCATGATTCCTCATTTTCTCCATCCTGTGGTTGATTTCTCTTATCTTAAAACTCCAATGTTCTTCCTTCCTCCTGTTTTCCACATTTTCCAATCTTCTTACTCAACCAAAATAACAATCTCTCTCACCTGTCCCTTCCTAATGCTCTCCTGTCTCTCCCACTTCCCTCCCCTTTATTTTCCTGTTCCCAGACTCCCTGCAGCATGTCCTGGGGGAGTATGGACTGGTGAGGCCGATCAGTGTGGACGCAGAGGGCCGCTTCCTGTCACATGCCGTCTCGGCTGGCCGCATGGCAGGAGGGCAGTCCCGTAGGCGCCGGAAGAGGGAGGTAGGAGTAGGCAATGATGAGTGGGAAGGACCAAAAGGAGAGCCAGGGGCCTTTCAGGAAAGGCTTTACTACAACGTCACAATCTTCGGCCGGGAGTTCCACCTGCGCCTGCGCCACAATGCCAGGCTGGTGGCCCCCGGAGCCAAGATGGAGTGGCATGATGACAGCGACAGCGCCCGGCACTCTGAGCCTCTCCACGATGAATGCTTGTACGTTGGGGACATCGCAGACACACCAGGAGCATCTGTTGCTATCAGCAACTGTGACGGCCTGGTGAGTGGACAACCTGTGTTACCTGTTATCTGTCAGATGCTGTAGTGTTCACTGAGCTCGCTGTGGACAGTAGGACATGAGGACATACAAGAGAGCAGAGGATGCTAGCTGTTTTGCAGGGAGGAATGCTGTGTATAAAAAGGCAAGAGATTGTTGCCCTTTGACCCCTGTCCTCCTTGGTCAGTCTTTCAGGTTAACTTCACAGCTCAGAGTCCTAAGAGGCTGAAGTCCTCTAAAGTGGGTAAATACCCGAGTTATTTTTTCATCACTCTGGTGTGCAGGTAAAAGGGTGATGGTATTATTAAAGGATTCATCTGATTGTCCATGGATAAGTTCATATGCTTTCAAAAAATATATTTCTCTGGCTTGTCCCTTTCACTAGACATGGATGCTGAAGGAGGATTTGAATTGAGGCTGC
This sequence comes from Trematomus bernacchii, assembly GCF_902827165.1. Classification (NCBI taxonomy): domain Eukaryota; kingdom Metazoa; phylum Chordata; class Actinopteri; order Perciformes; family Nototheniidae; genus Trematomus; species Trematomus bernacchii. The sequence goes on from NW_022987515.1 coordinate 350,598, forward strand.
CACTGTAACATATTTTGGTTGTACAACAGTTGCTCAAAGAGCCTGAATTGTAAATGCTTTTAAAAGAGCTGACGATGAATAGAGGAAAAGGAAAAGAGATGGCAAACAGTTGGTGAATGGCCGTCGGCAAGAGAGGGAAGTGAGACATTGGCCGTGTGAAGAATGTGCACTGCTGAGATGAGAGGATGCAGAAAGATGAAGACCAGTGTGCCCGAGGAAGAGGTGGAAGCGACAAGTGAGAGAGATAAGCCGCGGGGGGAAAAGGCCAGTAAATAGGAGTGAAAATGGGCAAAAGGATGTGTACAGGGAATGATGAGATTGAGGGGAGGAGTTCCCCTCATTAGGAAAAGTGTTCATTAGTCATCCAAATCAGCCCGCCACTGGAGCTGAGTAGCAGCGACTGGATCCGTTTAGGGTTGAGGACACAGGGGACAGAGCAGCTGAGAGCAGGCAGGGAGCCAGGCACAGGCCTGACATGCCCACTTAGCCTGACACCAGCCGGCAGCAACTCACTGCCGCTCGCTTCAGCCTGTCGTTCCAAGGCCTATTGGCAATTTCTAGGAAAGGTTGCTCAAAGTGTTATAGATAACAGATCGTCCCAGTCTGACTGCACTGCAAGGCATGCCAGGATTTTTAAGGATAGGTTCACACGCTTTCAAGTCTGTCTTGCATCAAATGATACTCATGCCTATGTGAACTTTATGTGTTGTGTTGGTTACTAGTCATTCTTCCTATCCATATTGAAATTCGTAATGTGACTCATATTAAATAGATGGGACACGGCATCCTCAGTCTTTCTTATCTGCATAAATGCATTCTTAAAGGTAACCTATAGTTTTGTTGTCCAGTGGTTGTGCGTTGAAACAATGTGTTCAATGTTGTTTCAATCACTAGGATGGACACACATGCATATATTCAAAGTTTCATGAATCAAGTTGGTATCTTAAAAGATTTTCTTCACTTTTAAGCACAAATTCTCTTTTTTCTTCACTGTCTTTCAACCATTTTTCAAACGGAAAAATAATAAAAAAGGGCCAGAAGAAATTATGAGCATGTCAGTATTGTTTCTAATAAATGCTAAAAAAATATGTACCTATCATTTTAACAAATCATGTTTCTTTAGGCTGTTTTAAAATGTAATCTCTTATAATTTGACTGTGACTGTTGATGTGTAAAATAATATTGTCACAATGCAAATTTACAAGACAAACATTATTGATATCTGCGCTGTCATAGCCACACCAAATAATCAAAACACAAAGGGAAAACCCTTGTAATTATCACATTAGTGCTGTCCACTTATATTTAATTTGTTTCTCCACGCCCCTGAACAACTCATGTCATTACTAATCAATTCTTACAGCCTCCTTAGGCATGCCAAGGAACACAGCCAAGCTCTGTCAGACTCTGCCTATCAGCTCTGATCGCATCTGCCTGTTCAAACCCAGCAGAGCCACGTAGTCCCGCCCTGTCCCGCTGTGCCCCTTCCTCAGTGACCCGGCCACCTGGTCGGAGCCTTTTCTGCCCTGGGTTGCCATTTCCAGCCAAGAACCTCTTCCTGGCTGCAATCCAGGGTGTGTGATGAGGGGAAGAAGAGAAAGCAAGCGGAGACAGGGCCAGATAGGGTTCAAACCAAAATACAAGAAAATAACAAGAAAGAGGCAAAGGAGGGGGACATAAAGAGGGCAAAGGGTATAGGTTTCAACAAATGACCAGAATAAATAAGAGAGCACGAGGGAGCGCATGGCAAAAAGGAAAATCTTTGAATGGACAAATGACCTTTGGAGGGAATTGGATTTCTGTGAACAGAAGCTGTGATCAGCTGGTTAGTTCTCTGGATGGTTGAAAGGAAGGCAGCACTGTGTGTGTGTGTGTGTGTGTGTGGTGTGTGTGTGTGTGTGTGTGTGTGTGTGTGTGTGTGTGTGTGTGTGTGTGTGTGTGTGTGTGTGTGTGTGTGTGTGGTGTGTGTGTGTGTGTGTTGTGTGTGTGTGTGTGTGTGTGTGTGTGTGTGTGTGTGTGTGTGTGTGTGTGTGTGTGTGTGTGTGTGTGTGTGTGTGTGTGTGTGTGTGTGTGTGTGTGTGTGTGTGTGTGTGTGTGTGTCATCAGTGCAGTGCTGATGAAATTAACTGCCGCTGAGACTGTGCGTTTGTGTGTGCTGACTCTGAGTGCAGAATAGCATGAATCAAACTAAAATAAAATCTCATAAGCTTGGGAGGTTTCCACTTCATATGTGAATGTTTGGGTGTGCAGTGTCTGTGAACAAATATTGGTTTGAATGCTTCCTTGTAGATGGCTGAATTCTATTTAGCTGCTTTGGTTTTAGGGTCCTTGTTTTGTGCATGCTGGGTCAAATCATTCTAATATTCTTATCAACAATTTTCCCATGTGTCAAACAGCAGCTGCGAAAAACACTGTCAATTGTTTGGTATGTACAAATGCTGTAGTACAAAGGGTTTGAAGTGATGACAATTTTCGCGGATGTTTTGGTCTAACACTAAGTTTCTCCTCTGCTATATTGATGCAAAGTGAAGGGCGCTTGCCTGTTGGATACAGCCACTCTCTAAAGTCATATATCAGATGTGTTACTGATAACTTTACCTTTATTTTAACAACATTCTGTTTATGTTCATTTTAGCCTTAAAGGTAATAGAAAGAAACCCTTTCAGAACCAATGTTATTTTCGTAATGCTTTGGGATGAATAAGGTGAAATTCTGAAAAAAGGTAATTTCTTCTCAGGGCTGTATTTTCAGACACACACAGACTCACAATGTGAGATGACTTCAGATTTTCTGAGTGGATTTTGTTAAGACATCACAGAACGTACCAAGATCTCAATTCCTGAATTTCCTGGTGATCACATACAGGCATGTACAGTATGTGTGTGTGACAGTGTGTCTGAACCTCTGTCCCCACTTGTGGCCTTTCCTTCAGCCTCACCTACAGTATTTGTTCAGGGATGTGGGGGATGTTAGCTGTTGGCCTGATTTTGTACACATGTGGGTGTGAGGTCAGGTGCATTCATGTGTGTGTCTTATGTGGAATGTCGAGTGTCAGCAGAGCTACTGCTTTTCCTTTTTCTAGAAGAAACTGAGACATGGTGATGGGAATTACAAAATTAGTGCCATTTCATTTCTCCATGCTCAATAATTCTGTCATTATGATGTGCTAAATGAGTTAAGTGGGGACTGTCACACTGTACACCAGGGCTATTCAATTAGTTTGGAATGGGGGCCGGTTGATGAAAATGATTCAAAGCAAGGGGCTGGGAAAAAGATGGCTTGAAATATGAGCAATCATATTAAGAGCTTCAGATACAGTAAATACTACAACAGCATAGTGGAGTGCATATATTGTGTTTAATTAAATCAAACAACATAGCCCCAAGGCCTTTATAGATCTAAATGGCAAGTTCAGAACTCAGTAGGCCTACATGTGAAGCTAATTTAACCATCAACATCATTTCATTTGATTTCATTTAGGTGAAATGATCTAATCATTCACGCAGAGATGCAATAAATGACAGGAGTTGTCACTACAGTAGCTAGTGTCCGGCAGTGGCTCAGTCAGTAGGGGCTTGGACTGGGAGCTGGAGGGTCGCCGGTTCAAGTCCCCGACCAGACCTAAAATATGGAGTATGGACTGCTACTTGGAGAGGTCCCAGTTCACCTCCTGCCTTGCCGTGGTGCACTTGAGCAAGGCACCGAACACCCCCCTTCCCCCCTCACTCCCATTGCTCCCTGGGCGCTGTACAATAGCTGCCCACTTCTCCTAGTACTAGACTCCTGGTACTAGGATGGGTTAAATGCAGAGAACAAATTGCACTGTGTGTGCTGTGTGCTCTGCATGTGTGACCATTAAAGAGGGTTTCATCCCTCCCAATTCTATTGTAGGTGGGTTCGAAACCCGAGCCCGCCAAAGTTTTCAGGCAATGTCTTCCCCTCTATCTCTCAATGTAACACCCTCTCTGGATTAAAGGCACTCTTTAAAAAAGATTAAAATAAAAAAAAAATAAAAGTAGATTACTTTTAACATTATACTCCAAGGGCCAGTAAATATCACCCCGGGGCCGTATTTGGCCCGCGGCCGCCAATTGAATGGCCCTGCTGTACACAGTGTGCTTACACTGTCTGATAGCAATGCTGTCACACTCACTCAGAGATGCTTTCATTTTCACTTTGGAAGTTCATTATTTTTCATTGAATACATTTGAGAAACATGTCTATTTAAGGTTTTTTGGCATTGATACAAGTAAGTACTTCTATTGGTTATTAATCATGTTAACTACCAGAGTCAGAACATGTTCTTATGTTCACAGTCATGATTTAACAAGGTGAAGTGGGCTTAACCTTCAAGTAACCACAAGCACAGACAGAAACACAGATTCTGTGGATTGCGATTCGTTTTAGATATGAGCAGTCCAAGTCCAATAGTCTTAAATATCCTTAAATTACCCCAATGTAATTAACAGAAAAATACAGTCATAATGTTTAAGCTGTTAGATAATTAAAATAATTACCATACTTTACCTGTTGACACACGCACATCAACACATACTCTGATTGCAGTGCTGCACGTCCACAAATCTCTAATTCCTGTGTGAGGCTTCCTGTCGTCCAGCCGGGCCGCAGCACCTGAGATAATCAGTGAGATCTGACAAATGGTAGGGCAGCCTCAGGTTACCGTGGGAACAGAGGGTCACACAGGTCTGTGGAGCTGATAGGCGTGCATGCAGGCCAGAAATGAGATCCAGCTGGGTGAGAAGTGATCTTCATGGCCCACACTTTGTAACAGAGGAAGTGCGTTGCCCCAAATGTTAGGGTTTACTCCTAAAATCCAGGTGCATGCACACCTGGAAGACAGATAGGACACGTGTTGATACAGCTGCGATGTACCAATTTACACATACTTGCACACCTTTGCTAAAGTGGGAATGCTGAGCACACACAGCATTTACAGATACTGTAGCCCCCAGATACTGTGGACCATCTTTACCTCACTATATGACAAAAACCTGTGCACACATTTCCCTCCGTGTCTCCACCCCTCTTTTCCCTCGCTCTTGCTCAGTCTTGTGTTTCTTGGCCAGCAGCGGAAGCAGCAAGCAGGAGAGCTCTCCTAATGATGGTATTAAAAGAGTCAGGAAAATGACAGAGAAAGAGAGAAAAAGAATGTGGCAGACAGCTTTTTGCTCCCCAACACCCACAGTTTCTACGAAAGAGACAGCAAGAGAGCAGTCTTTGTCTGTTTTTAGCTGCAGCTCTGCTCCCAAGTGTTGATCAGACACCTGGTGTTGAGGGTTCAGGGTATTGCCAAGAAGAGCCAAGAAGCTACATCTATATCTTACTAAGGTGTTGTTTTATGCCTGCTCTTTGCATAGTATGGGCATTATCATATTTTTAAGGTAATTATCCCTGATCCTGTAGAGGTGTTGCCCTTTGTATTTTCTGATATGCCATATTTATATATGGCTGCGTGCTTCAGTCGGTTCATGTGTGTTATTAGTGCATAGCAGGAATGCTGGAAAGCGGCAGTGTTATTTTGGTGTTTTCAGTGAAAGGATTTAACAACAAGGAGAAATGCCAAAGCATTGACAGGTGTTTTGTTTATTTTTTTTCAGTGGGTGGCTGCTCGATGGCACCTTTTTTGCCAATACTATAAAAATATATTTTTTAATATGAATTTAATACAATTAGGTTGTTATCGTGAAATGTATTTAATTAGGGAGGTTGTAAAGCTACTTAACATTACAGAGCCACTAAACACGCGTGCAGGCTATGCACACACACTGTACACCCAGTGCTGTGCCAGCAGAGGGCTTAATCATGGGAGAGTGTTTACAGGGGGGCCGGCCAATCACAGTTACAGCCCCAGAACTACACTAAATGCCAGCGGCACCAACACGTGTCGTGCCAGCCCTGCCCCTTGAATACACTCAGTCATTACCTCCACATTAAGAGTCAATAGAGAAGGCAGGCCTGCAGGCGGAGCCAACTCATCCATCCATTCTGCCAGCCCGGCACTTTAACTTGGTCAGGCGTGGTAGCTCAGTGGGCCCTACAGTGTGTTATTCCACCCCGGGTCACACGATAAGCAGCTCTCAACTGTAATCAGCTCAAATTGAAATGATGACATCAATTACAGCACGGCACACAGCTGTTATTGACCCCAACCCTCACTAGCAGTGTAGAGTGGGCTGTGTGTAGGAAAAAACAAAACGAGTGGAGGGGTGATGGTTGAAGATCGCATGCTGGAACCTTATGGCTAGAGGGAGGGCCGGGTGGAGAGGCTGCTGAGGCTTTGTATGAATGGAGAGACAGCGAGAGAGAGAAACATGTTCTCGGTATCTGATTGCAGGTTCCACCCTGCAGCGTAGCTCCATTCAAACACACAATTATTCAATCTAGAGCTATTATCAGACAGAGAGAGAAATGGAGAGAGAGAGAGGGAGCAAGAGAGAGAGTCAGACAGAGAGTGGGCCCATTCTGAGGAACACTATACAGAGCAAAGGAGTGCTTTTACCAGAGCTGTGATTACTGCCGCTCACTCAGTGCACTTAACCAGCCCCCTTGACTCTCTTTCGTCTCGCTCTCTGTCATTCACGTAGTACTGCCTCACAGCACATGGTTTGTTTGAGTGGTTGAAATAACAGGATTCATTTGAGAAAATGGAGCAGTGGAACCCCAATGATTATAGGGAAACACCTCTGTGATGTCACGATAACAGCAGGCTGTTTTGATACTTAAAATGGCTCCAACACCCTGGAATGATGCAGCAGTATATACTATAGATAGTCTCCAGTAGAGACGGGATAACCCAGTGTACATGATGTCATGGTGATATCAGAGACCGGGGCTTGAGTGTTTAACAGATCAATGACCAGTGCATAGTCATTGCTCCTTATTTTGGTGTTAACACATGCAGTGTCTTTTGCAAAAAAAGAGGGGTGAAGTGGAATAACAGATGGTGTACAGTAGGGATTAATTAGTTATCTTCTCAGCCAGTCACACAACTTATTTCATACCCTTTTTAAACCACAACCGCACATACTGGAAATGACTCTACCTCTTTCCAATTAAAGGTGAGTGCAGATTCCACTAGCTGAAAAACTATGAAGTCTGAGAGGTCAAGGTAATAACTATAGGTATGATTATAGGAAAGGAAGACTTCAAGTATTTGAGCTTTATGTTTTTGTGAATAACGTGGTTACACAATGCTCCAAACATGCTGTGGCTTTCATCTCGTGATTGCCATGTGCATAACTCTCGATACAGATGTGCCTAGAGGATAGAATACACAAAATGAATGACAACAGTTATCTGCAGGATAAATGGCATAAACTAAGTAATACAATAAAAAATATATATACCAAGCATTATTGGATTTTTTCTTTTTGCAGTCAGTCACTGTGCCTGTCAGTCAATCAGTCAGCCAGCGAGTCCCACAGGCCACAAGGCCGAGCAGAAAACTGATCGATGCTAGCAACATCAGCATTTCTCCAGCTAACAGGCCCCAGCAGCCTCCGTGGAGGATCTTGGAGACGGAGCGAGACATGGTCCAACGTGTTCCAGCATGCTAACAGCCCTATCTGCCGGGCCACCCCTGGGTGACCTGGCACATGTCTCCGGTGGCCACGCCGCTTTCCCTCCCAGCCGCCACACAGGTGGCTTTGTACTCTTAAAGTTTTCCCCACACAATCCTCACAAACAAAACACAACATGAGAGAGAGCAAGGATGAGAGAGAAAGAAGGGAGCGAGGGAGGGGAGGGTAGGTGGAGGGAAACGATAGGAACACAAAGAGGGGGAGGAAGAGCGCGGTGGAATCTTAATGTGCCCAAACCCGAACAAGAACAACTGCAGCATCATAACCGTCGCCACCTGCTCAGTCAGGAGGGATGGAGAATTGAGACAGAGAGGGAGGGAGGACTCTTCTTGATTTGCATAAAGAATTTCACTTTTTATTGTCTCTTTCTCTCCGCTAAGGTCATTTGTCTGCTTCCAGAAGCTAGTGCACTTCTTTTACTGATCATGGATATTTAATGTTAGTCGGTTGCTTTCCCTGTATGAGTGCATACTTGAACCCCCTACACTTTAGACATATGTGCACATTTAGTCCCAGCCTGATCTCATTAGTTGTATTTGTTCTTCCACTGGGTTGAGTTGTTTATCTGTCTCGTTAGTATTTTCTGTTTGCTTGTTCCTTAACAAAGCCTGTCTGTCTGTCTGTTTGCATACACTCCATGCTTGCAAATCATTTTGCTTGGCTTTTCATGCAGCAGGCAGCTAAACGGCAAGAATTGCACCTCATAACAGAAACTCACACCCTTCTTATCTTACTAAGGCTGCCTGTTTTTGTTTTCCACAATATAAATAATCACTTTCTGTCTCAGTGTGTTATGTTTGGGGTTTTTTGTCAGTGCATGAGGACCTCGGGAATTGTTAGTTTACCAGCATATGTAATATATTATATAATAATATATTGTATTCTAATAACTGACTCTGTGGGGGCTGAAGTGAAGCAGCAGAAACAAAGAAACACATCTAACACTTTGATCACTGTGACTGATCGTCTGCCAGAGAGTACAAGGAAAGCTTTGGATACAGCCTTACAATTATGTAATCTGTTGGCCAATATGTAATGGAGACTTTGAGATGACCTTGTGCATGTATAGCTCTGTGTGAGATTGAGTTACTGTATGGTTGTGCTTCCAAGGTGCCTGATGTTTCTTCTGGTTCAGGGCAGAGCCGAGCACCTTCTCCACATTTGCAACCGCAGGGTGATATAGTTCACAAGAAATATTTATCGCAAAAGAATCCAGCCACTATTCTGTTCATGTCCTCGTAAGATATTTGAGAACCAAACCAATAATTCTATGAGCTTTAAATAATACATATATTTAAAAAGATAGATTATACAAAATCCAATCCTGTCAGTCATATCCCACAGTGTGAAATGTTTACAGTTTATATCTTGAGTCATATCCATCAGTTAAAATCACTTTTTTATGACGATGCCAATCAGAATCATATCTTTTTACTTGAGAAAATGTGTGATAAGTAGATACATCCCAGGGATGGTCCTGATTACTGGTGAAAATGTAAGTGCCTGCATTGCATTTAAACCAGGTTGCTTCAGACGATTAACGCTCTAGGTTGTATTTGCCGTCTTTGTGGTAGCTATCTTTTCCGTGTTGGACTTTTAATGATGTTGATTGAGACCGTCTCATCTAATGCCTGGCTAAAAGGGGTTTAAAGATGCCATCGTATTGCCACACCATTGATATCTGCTGTATACAAAAAGTATATCCAATCAATACCATACAATATTTGCCCTTATTTATCCTGAAACACTGTGACTGCGAGTTTTGGGTCAGTTTATGAGTATGTGAGTGCTTAACTCATCAACAGTATATTAGTGTTCCTAACTTTCAGTTTTTCTATCCCCCAGGTCTTTCCAGTATCTAATTTAAAATCTCAGGTCTCCTCTTCTATGTTACAGTGTCCTTGACTAAAAGTCATTACTAGGTTCTTGTTACTTACTGCTGCCAGTAGCCAGTCCTGACCTCTGACCTCCTTGGAAAGAGTACAGATAAACACAGATCAATAAAGAAGCATGTTTACAGCAAGCTGTGTTCTGCTCCACCTTGTGTATATTTGAGCGTTTGTGTCATGACCGTTGAGGCCCCTACACTGTGATGAATCGGTTTATGTTGGGAGTATGTGGTGCCGTTTGGGTGGCTTAGTGCGATACAAAGTGCATTAAGGTTCTCAGCTATTACAATAGCAATGAAGGAGCAAATGATAAAATAGCTCTGCTGTCAGACATAGTCTATTATTGGTTATGTTAATGGCCATAGCAAAAATATTGCATCCTTGTAACTGCCACACACACACACACACACACACACACACACACACACACACACACACACACACACACACACACACACACACACACACACACACACACAGAGCTCCTTACAGTGCGATGATTGACAGCATCTCTTGGAACAAATGATTTTCTTCTTGGAAGCGAATCCTTTGCCTCTCTCTTTCACACACACTGACACTCAGACTCAGACACACCAGGGAGAAGGGACTTATTGTCAGGTTGTGCTCCTACTCCACAGTTCATTTCTAATCCTCGTTCTCCCTTTCTGAACCGTCTCCCCACTTTAACCCACACACCTCCACCTCCCACCGCCTTGCAGCCAAACTGTAGTCTAGTAGCGCAACTGGCTACTGACTGCTGCATGTGAGGCAGGCTACACGAGGAATGAGATAAGATTCAAATGACACACACTGCAGAAGAGATACTAATGGAGGAATAGAATAGAAAGGGGTGATGCTCTCCTCTCCTCTCCTCTCCTCCTCTCCTCCCCTCTCCTCTCCTCTCCTCTCCCCCTCTCCTCTCCCCCTCTCCCAGCAGCAGGGTGCATGTTCGCAGGGCGGGTGTGGCTGCAGCTGACTCTGATGCGATGTGACAGGGCCCTCCTCTCTGTCCTTTTTGCTGGTGTGTGACAGCGTGAAACCGCCATCCACCCCCGTCTCTTTTCCCTTCCCATCTCTTCATCTCGCTCACCGGTGGCGGAAGAAAACATTCTGTGCCTAGCTATGTCCTTTTCTGTCTGTCTTTCTGTCTGTCTGTTTGCAGAGGGCACGTCGGCCCATATGGAGGTGTGTGTACCTTCTCTTTCTCATCTCTATAGCCATATTTTCAATTCAACTCGGCATGAAACACAAGTATTTGTGCCAAACATGACAATATAATAAATAAAGAACAACTGTTCAAATATGAATGTCTTCAAGAGGATTTAATTGATAATCAGCTAAATAAACATTAGTGATGATTAAACATGAAAGGAAACCTATTCCGTCTGATCTGAGTGGAGTTGAATTTAGTGTGGCACTCTTTACTCTTCAAGTATCGATTGGAGTTTCATATGACGAGCAAGGTATATGAGATCACATTTATTTAGGAATTATGGTTTCTTATTATTCTGGCGTCATACTTTTCTTTTCAGAGCGGCCTTGGCTCCCAGGATCTCTTCTGTAGCGGTGTTGTTTTGTTTCCACGGCCACTCTGTGCTGACTTGGCTCAAGGAATTTCTCAGTTAAGGGTCACAATGACCAGGCAGTTTTGCACTGAGTCTACCCTGGTACGCCAAGTACATTCTTCTTTTTCTGTTCCTTCCACTGATATTTTGGATGTCTTTTTGTGTGGTTGTGATGTTGAACTGAAGGCTTTCCTGAGGCGGTGAAGTAAACCCCAGGGCCACTTTTCAGAGGGAGTGGGACCATTCACAATGCTCACACACTTATATTAAAGGTCCAAGTCGTGGTATGTGTCAGGGATTGCAGTTCTTATAGCTTCATCCCAGCATGCATTGTTACAAGCTGCTTTTTTACCTCCATTTGCAATTGGTCTTAATTTAAGTAAAGCTAAAGTACTTTGTCAGTAGAAAATACAGATACGTTAGACTTTACACTACACCCCTTTTAGTCAGCAACCAAATCACAGTTCTATATTTCTGGGATAGAACATCTAAAGTGTGTCATAGTGTCATAGTATGACTCAACACAATCAGCTCTGAAATTGCCCTTGTTTCGTAGGATTCTCTATTACTCACACCATCTTCCTCGTTGTAGTGTTACTACAGGGTTGTCACTTCCTTTGGTTTCCCGCCTAAAAGATAGAAAGCAAAGTAACCAAATATTTCCTGCATATGAAAGTGAGAAAATAATTACACAAGGGATTTATGTTGTTGCTGAGGCCCCTTTGATTTGAAAAGCAGAGAAAATAATTAACAAAAGGGGTTTAATTTTTTGTTTTCCATTAGATCTTAGTTATTCACATTTTATTTCTTGATAAGACAACAACGTCCTTTTTTCTCTAAAACTGCAGGATTATTCACTAACTATCCCTAACTAAATGTGTGTTTTGGGACACATGGTAAAGAGGTGCTGCTCATATTATGTTAATGTTTCGAACCAAAGCAATCTGTGTCCGATGTGCCTTTTTTCTTGCTGTTTCTCCGTCCTCCACTGCCCATCCATCTTTATCTCTCTTTTGCCCTCTCCTCGCATAGCCCCAGCTGAGCCACAAGCTGTTGTTTCCTTACACTAACTGCTCTACCTGCTAATGTGACCAGCAAGCCCACTTTATCAAGTTTACTCTCAAGCTCTGCATGGCGTAAATCTCACAGACGGCTTTGATTCTTTTTGGTAAAACGATGATGTGAGATGAACACTAACAACCGCACTTGGACTGGCATTCATCATTTTAGGTGAAAACATGTTTGATTCAATATGCAGTCTTAGGCGAACAGTTTTGTGATGTTTTTGCATTCCACCCACACAGATTGGTAATGAGTGTATGTGCTCCAAGAATAGACGTACAGAAGTACATTTAGTTTAAAAAGAGGATTTTCTGTTATGTACCATCCTCGCAGTATGCTCGCCTCTTATAGATATATTTTTGAAAAACTAAGAATTTTAACAAGCTAAGAATGATTTAAAGAGTCAATTAAGTACAAGGCGCTAACTAAGACAACTGGAGGGTGCAGGGTCCAAAACGTAGACAGACTTCTCAGGAACAGTTGGGTCACTTAGACGCAAAGGGGTTTGAAAATGCCTTACCAGAGGGGATGTGTAACTTTAATCTGAAATCCCAACAACAAGCTCTAATTCCTTACTGAGATTCCATTTTGTTTATTTGTTTTATAAAAAAGAGAGATAGTTTTGAAGGTGGCTGTCTTTTGTTTTTCTGCTTGGCAGTGGCAGCTCTGGCTCTTCTTCTTATGGCAAACAAACCGCTCCTTGCTGCATTGCTGTATTGAGTATTTTTGCTGAATGTAAAATGATCTGGCTTTAGATTGTCATAGCACTGGTATTAAACACTTATAAATGGACAAGTATGTATATGAACATGTCAGGGTATTTAGATTTTCATGGAGTAATGTTATGCGTTTGATTTCTAAATGAATCTCTATTTTCAGCCGAAGTATGAAAGTAAGGATCTCCATTTGTTTAGGGTCGTTTGTTTACTCTCATTTCTTCTCAAACGCTGCTGGACGGGGCTGCTGTCTTTGTGAGGCAGCTGTTTTCTGAAGCTCATCTCTCAGTGTCTACAGGAGTAGGATGGGTGAGGCGGGGGTTGGGGGGTAATTTGGTTAGGGGAGGTAACTATGAGATATGGCTGAGAGGGAAGCAGGCTTTTTGACACAGCCACTCGCTGGTGCTGTGCTGTGATGTATAATGGCAATACGGGTGAGCTCGCAGAATGACCTGAAACACACACACACACACACATACACATACACATACACATACACATACACACACATACACACACAGCAAATTGCACACAAATTGAACCTATGGGCTTTCCTTGTACCATATGAACTACCAAGCACAAGCCCCTGTGTGATCTCAGGATTAAGCCATCTGTTTATTTCCCAGTGAAAGAATAACAGGAAAAAGATAAATGTGCAGGACGTCTCTCTGCAAAATGGTATTGAATCCTTTTCCTCAAGGAGCTCAAGCAATCTTTGCGCTCTTTCAGAATATGATAGTTTAAGTGGCTTTCGCACAGCTCAAAGAAGGACCAAAAGGGGGCTGATTTCCTCCCAGACAATGTGGTTCTATCAAATGTGGCTGTTGACTCCGTATCCAGGACTCAGTAATTGGGGGCAATAGAGGAGCCTGGTGTTTCCCCTCTAGATGAAATCTCTGGTTTAGCTCAGACAGGGTGTGAATTACAGTGTCTACTGTATCCCTTAGCTCCGGAAGAGGATGATGCACATGTGTCAGTTTGTGTGTGTGCGCATTTGTGCGTGCGTGTGTGTGCAGGAGAGGCAAAGTATTTCTGATGTTTTTTTTGGGTGCACAAGCACATATTTATTTATTTTTTGAATGTGATAGGATTCCCATGTGATTGTCAGTATGATAGCTTTTCTGGTCTTTTATTTTTTGCCTGTGGTGACTTTACTCTGAGGGGACTCTGTATAAAGGTCTGTCTTTTTCTCTATGTTTGATGGTATGTGTTCATGAGTCAATAGAGATAGCTTTTGATGGGAGGACATGTTTTGCAAATCTAATGATTAGCGATATCTGTTTTCAACCTGATATGTTGCACTTACAAAAGCCTGTGAAGCAGATGCTGTGGTGGGGATGCTGTGTAGATGTGTTAATGTTTTAATTTACACTCACAAATGCATGCAGTACAACACATGAGGCTGTGTGAGGCTGTGAGCACATGTATGTGCTAAACCCTTAACCCTTATTTAATTGCAGTGTATAATTGAAAATGATGTTCGGAAAAGCCTTTTAAATTAGTAACATTAGGAATATCAAGAACAATTTAGATAACATTTTTTATCATTTCAGTAATATTTCAAGCAAAATTATAGAAGATACAGTTTCCAGCCTCTCACATATGAATATTTGCATCTTTACTCTGTTTTATATCTCAATTAACTAAGTAGCTTCTATTTTTTGCAGTGATAAAACCAGCAGTTTAAGACATCATCTCAAACTGGAAAATATTTGTCAAATCCTTCACCTTCCACATCCTTATATTTGACCATTAACTGGAAATCTCTAAATTCAGAAATGTGCTGCTTTCTCCATTCTTCACTTCTCTCCAAAAAACCTTATTCTTTTAACAAGTGTCAGAGGGGACTGCTGCACACTTCTGTTACAATAAAGCTGTAGTGGATAGACACAATACTTTTTTTTGGTTTGGTCTCATAGGTTTTCTCTGTTTTGTATGTGGATCTTTGTGCGCTTGAACAAACAGATTGTACTCAAATTGGCACATTTTCTCAAGGAGAGTGAGGGATGCAGTGTGTCTACGAACAAAGTTTAGTTATGTTTAAAGGAACTTAGAAGACTTAATTGGAATTAGAAGTAATAAAATCACAATTACTGCTGTTTATAAACCGGTTCCAAAATGGCTCCAGGGTGGATTTTACCTCTAATTCCTCGTTGGGTAAAAATTGAAATAGGAAAATAGGAAGAGTTGACGGATCCCCTCACGAGGCCTCCATGACAGGTTAAAATACTTAGAAACAGGCATTTATAACATTATTGATGTCTATCATGACATCTGTCACACACACAGTTTACTTCACCGTTTTTTGTCTCTCAGCTCAGTGGATCCAAATATTCCTAGTGTCGAGAGCAATCTCTCCCTTTCTTTTAACAACACACACACACACACACGCACACACGCACACACGCGCACACGCGCACACACGCACACAAACACACACACCCCTCTCCAGGCAGAGAGTGAAGCTTGGAGCATGCCTGGGAATATTTTTTCTCAATTTGTGTGTCAGATGCACGGGTGCTGGCGGAGGCCCTCCTTTGTCATGGAAACACACATTTTTAATCTTGGGTCCTTAAACCAATGAATTCAAGCTCTCACATTGGCTAACTAACTCACTGGCTAATGTGTGCACCCTGGTATTATTGATGCATTTGTTGGATCAGGCACACACACAATATGTTGGAGGAGGTGTGTAAACAGAAAGACACGGGCTGCGGTGCCCTGGATTCTTCATAACATGTGGCTGGATTAGTGTAAAGGCGAAGCATGCTGATAACTAAAAGCAAAGTGCTAACTGAAACCTGGAGAGGATTATACTTCCTTCACAGCATATGGAAAAACAAAACTGATAGACAGCTTTGCATATTTGACACATCGGACATCTTTTGAATTTTAAGTTTTTTTCTAACAATATCATTTGAAGTAAGTCAAATATCAGTTGGTTAAGTGAAACCTAAAAAAGCAGTTTCAATGTTTTGAATTCTAAAAATGCTTGAGCATCAAATTGTGTCCCTAATTCTGGATTTTTTTTAATGAAGATGTGGCCATCGACCATCTACACTTTGGCCACACCCAGTCTCTACATTTTCACAGGCGACTTCAACGGTATCCGTGGCTACCGCTGGTAACCTTGGTGATACCGATGGAGATATGCTGCAGTCAGTGGGCGTTGCCAGGGCGTGATATGAAAGCATAGTTAAAGCAGTGTGTGTGCGTATTCATGTTTATGTGTGTCTGAGAACTGGATAGCAGCCTCTGCGAGAGTCTTCATTTTGACATGTCCTTTGATGACGGCATTGGCATTCGAGCAACCGCAGACATACATACACACACACTCACACACACAGGAGCGGGGAAGGGGTAGAGTTTGAGGGAAAGCTGTGAAATATGAAACGGGAGCATCCAAGTTCAGGTGCATTCTTGCATAAACATGTATTAATTAATTCTGAAAGCCAGCAGCTCATAACAGAAGAGGTTATTAAAGTGTTTTTTTTTATAGTTTACATACTTGTGCTTAACTGTAATGTGTCCTTGTTTCTCGCTGTGGGCCTGTGAGGCCGAAGAACCAGGACTTCTCTCTCTCTGTGTGATTTATGGCCGAATGATTTTGCCTCATCAACAGTATTGTAAACTGTATCTCCACAGCTACGCATCCTCAGTATGGACTAGCTCTATATATTTTTTGTCTATTAGGATTGAATAATTAGGTAATCAATAGAGAAATTAGCATTTGGAATTATATAGTGCAAACACAATGCTGATGCAACTTGGATTTGCAGTTGTCCTCGGGGCACAATAAATTAAATCAGTTCTTAATTTTTCTTTTTTAGCCAACAGCATTTGTTTTTCAAGTTAATTTTAGTTCTCACCGCTTCCCAATTTGTGTTTCATTTGTGAGTTCAATACTGATAAGATAACATGTATGAGTAAATAATGATATAAATGAACACCAGTGAGAATGAAATGAGCTGACACTTCCTTTTCATTTTCCTACTTTGTGCTAATCCTACACACTCCTGCCTTTTAATGTGCGTAATCCCTCCCCGTGTTATCTCAGGCTAATGTACAAGGAACAGCACAGCAGAGTGGAGGAGATGCACTCGCAGGCTGAAGCTAGCAGCTTCCCAGAGAGGGTTGAGGCGGAGGCCAGCGATGTTCACTCGTCTGTCGAACACGCACGCTGTCTGTCTTCCACCAGAGAGAGACTCCCTTTGGCCTGGGCTGCCTTCATCAACACATTAGCAATATGCTGCGGCCAGCGTTTTCGACTTACTACAACAACACACAAGCTATCCAGAGAGGGAGAAGTGGGGAGGAGGTGTTAGAAACAGTCACTGACTACAGACAATATGTAGATGACTTTATTGCCATGCTATCTACAGTATGTTTTGTCATCCTCAACCTTGCTTTCACTCGTTTCTTATTTCCTCTCCTTCCTTTACCTCACCTGAAAGGAGGGAGGTCATTACTACATTCCCCCCCAGGTTCTTCATAATCAAATATTTGACCTAATGAAGGGATTTAATTACTGGTTGCCCAGCACTGGAGGTGTCAAATTACTGCCCCCCCTTTTCATTTTCCTTGTAATTTATCACTATCCTGACAGCAAGGGGTGTGTGCGCACGTGCAACTGTGTGTGTGTGTGTGTGTGTGTGTGTGTGTGTGTGTTGCATGAGCGTGTGAAAATATTCTTTGAAGCAGCATGTTGAAGGAGTGAGTGTGGACCTGTGTACAAATGTGTAGTTAGTTGGCCACTTGAGACTGTGATAGCAGAATGGCTTGTTGGAAATGGCATCTAAACTATGCTAATGCTCGTACGTTTTCAGCACAAGCAAAGCCATAATTTACATTCTTTCTGTGAAGGGTCCAAAGATATAATGATCATAGCTGTGCCCTGTTTGCTATTCAGTTGAGAAGGCCAAAAAAACCTGACTTCTTCATGTTAATACACAGAGAAGTTGCTTTGTATACAAATGAGAGAGGAAAACGTGAGAAAGAGACCATGTTCATGTGTGTGCTAATACATGTGTGTTTGTTGGGCATCAGTGGGCGAGGGGCACACAGTGGTGGCCCTCCCAAGCGTAAAATGAACAGCAGTGGTGGGTTGTGTGAGTGTCCAGACCGTTTAGATTTAACTATGAATTAATAACCAGACAGGATCACAGCACTGGAAGAAGGGCAGGCGGCTGAGGGGGCGAGACAAAGGAGAACAACAACCGAGAGAGATTACTGAGGGGTGGAAAATACTCCTTAAGCCATTCTCTCAGCACGTTGGTGGATGCCAAAAAATATTAGACACAGAGGACATCTTCACTGTAAGCTTGACTTGACCTCTTATATACCTATCTAGTTTACAGAGAGCTAAATTCACCTAACCTGCAGGTACATGCTGAACGACTTCTAGATCACTGTTTAAATTAACTAGCAACTTTGTGTTTTGACAAGGCAGAACTTAAACTTCTTGGCGGGCATTGCTCAACATGAGGCCTTTTTCATCTACAACAGCTGCTATCAACAGTCTTTAACTGTTGTTTACTATTGAAAATGACTAATTCAATATATTTACTGTTGTACACACAGACATTTCTGAGTCATAAAGTGATAGACTTAGATAAACACAAATATTTTTTCCAGACAAGTTAAGTCTGGAACATGAAAAACTTCTCTGGACGAGCTTGCATGTGGTACAGACCGTTTGCATGGCTGTTTATTTTAAACTTGAACAGATTTTAAGTATAACATTTAAGTGTTTTGCCTTTAACGTTTTGAAATCGACTCTAAAACAGGTGGTAAATCCAATCATCTCGTGTGTTTGTACTTTCTGTGAACACATCATTTCATCCTTTACGATTTATAATGCAGCACAGCAACATTGATTATTCTTGTGCTACATTAGATTCACAATTTTTCCATGTTTCTTTTGCTAAACCCCATAACCCACTGTGCCTATGTGAATACACTGCATTTATTTTTGAATTAACACCTGCTTTGCCATTTAAAAAAAAGTTATCACCAATGAACTGCATGCTGTGAGAATCCAGCCCCGTGGGCATCACCTCTCAGGATAGTGCAGCTGTTTCCAGGAATTCATTTTAAAAAGTTATCCTTCTGATCAGATTTCCTGCAGTTGCAGCTGGGGTCAGGAAATTAACTGAGTTTAATGAATACCAGACTCCATTTTAAATTACAGTTTCGGCAGACCAGCAGGACAACGGTTACAAACACTTTGGGTGAGTTCTTAGCCATTCTGGTAGAGTATATGCTGACATGAAGAGGAAATGTTAGTGGAAAGAGGGTCTGTGGATTCCGTTAGGCTCCACTTCTTCACAACACGCAACCACTTTTCTGCTTTTGCCCCTCTCGCCCTGTCTCATCAAGCCCTTGAGGCCTGACCGTGTTCTGTAGTTCCCGTCTCTGCATCCTGTCCCAGTGAGGGTTAAATCAGTGTGAGGGAATCTGAGGGAATGTGACAATTTTCCCAGTCCCATTCCCTTTCCCAGGCCTGTCCAGGAATTATTAGGCTAATTCCAGCTAACGAGGGAGGTCATGTTGGATATTTGATGGAAGAAGACATGGAACTGTGTGTGTGTGTGTGTGTGTGTGTGTGTGTGTGTGTGTGTGTGTGTGTGTGTGTGTGTGTGTGTGTGTGTGTGTGTGTGTGTGTGTGTGTGTGTGTGTGTGTGTGTGTGTGTGTGTGTGTGTGTGTGTGTGTGTGTGTGTGTGTGTGTGTGTGTAACGCTAAACTGCAAAACCACACTTATGCCTGACCTACTGACCCCCAGTGTTACCATAGCAATCAGGAGTGGTTAAACACTGAGTGTACTGATGTTGCATTGATTTCCTGGAACTTACAGTGTGTGATACTTTGCTTTGAAGAGTTGCCGTCCTTTATCCAAGCTTTTATCTGCAGCCCCAAGTGACCTATTCAAAATCAACTGCAGAACTGTGAAACTGAAAACAGCTTTGTTTCTATGTTTCTGTTCTCTGTGTCTTTTCAAAGAGGCAGGTTTCATTAAAACGTGGCCCTCTGGAACCTTACTGCTCGCAGGAATATCAATAGCATTGCCACAGTGCTTTCCTTGACACATCTTGAAGCGTCTCTTCCACACAGATCGCACAAGATTTTTACTGATAGATGTTGTGATGCTTTACAAAAGGCCGGCTGCTCTGACAGATATCTTTGCTGAGCGCTGTGCCCTTCTCTCTAGTGTCGTGCCTGCTGTGCAGAGCTGTTATGGCTGCTATTCACTGGGTGGCCTTCTACAAGGTTTCAGGCATAAAAACTATTTGACCTCCAGTGTGTTTGTGTGAGTTTTTTGGAGCGTGTATGTGTGTTGAACCAAAATGAAGCAAAGCAATATTTGTGTTCGCCCCCACCCACTGTAGCCTCACAAGTTACCTTACCATCAAGTTATACAGCATCCAGTTATTTTCATGTTCATTGAGTACACAGTTGATGCCCTTGCCATAAAGCCAACAATATGGAAACATAGTTATGTGAAAAAAAATGTATGATTCATAAAATGCGTTTTGAATCAGGAGTCATTCATACGTAGTTTGCACGACTCACGGTGTGCTTCTTTGTGGTCAAGGAGCCAATCAGAGTGACAGACGACAAACTATCACAGCCTGAGAGAGCGGAAACAGAGTTGTCAAGGTTAATCTGTTAAATAGATTTGTGTACCTCAATAAAAGCTAACAGCTAAATGTCCTGCTAAACAGGAGCTACTCATCTCAGAGCATCAAGTAAAAATGTGTCTCATGTTGTTGGTAATCAGAAGCACTCCATTTTGATCAGTGCAAACGTCAGTCATCGTTCTGTGTCTAGTTTAGTCCTTGAATAACACATATTTTATTATTTAGCTGTTAGAGTTGTAGCCTGATAAAAGAATAATCATGTTTGAACAAAATGTTATAGTAAAACATTTAATTCATTTATTGAAACTTGTGTATGCTTTTTAACACTCACTGTTGTGTGGTTGTTTAGCAAGTGTTTCAGTCATTTACATTAGTCTCCTCTCCTATTATCTCTAAGTCTATTACTTACTTTAAAGTTAACAATTTTCACTCCTAAACCTGTGCTTCGGCTGTCCCTAAGAGTAATTTATCCTCAAACATCTCACCGCTAGAATGGGTAAAAAGACGGAGGATATATCTAAAATAGTTTAGAGCCTGTAGACCTCAGAGGATGTGTCTCACCTCTTCACTGTAAATACGGAGTCCGTTGACTGCTTTGAAAGGGTTTGAACTTATATTTTAAAATGCCGCAAGATCAGATTTCATGCCTCCCTATTCTCTGGATGTTGTTTGTTTTGTTGAAACGATAATTAAAAAGTATTTGAACCCATAGTTATTTAAAATAATGGAGCTTTCATCTTGATTACAACATTACCTGTGACTATAAATGTTTCAGATATCCGTCAGATATACAACCTTGACTTGTTAATTATCTACGCTTGTAAATTAATAAATCTACTTTGATGACTTAGAGGCACTCTCTTATTTGGACATTTGAGAATCTATAAACAACATATGTTGTGTATTTTTATGTGATAAATGACTAACATAGTTAATCCAATTCGCAAACTACAATGTAAAACCCTCCTCATGTTGCCTTTTTTATGCCAGCAATGACAAGAGGATTGAAGGCTTTTAAACCCCTGCCAAACACACACTAACACACATCACACACACAGAGAGGACCCCCCCCTTGGCAGGTAACTTTGTGTCTCAGTGTCCAGTCGCCTCTGCTGCAGAGCCAAGAGTGCCAGAGGCCTCTCGGATGTGTTTGAAGTGCAACAAGCCACCTCTGTTCTCGTTCATGTCGCAGATGGGGAACCCGAGCTTGGCATCAGCAGAGAGAAGGGACATCCCAGTCAGATCAGTCACAGGAAACAGGAAAGAGTATGAAAGCATGGTTAGTAGAAAGGGAAAGTACATGGCACACATACAAAGTCGCCCACCATATTGATGAAACGATCAATCGTTTGTCATTTTTTTAACAAAAAAGGTTTTTAGTCTCTAAAACTTGAATATCTGGTGATTTTAAACTGATAGTGTTTCGGTTTTGGATGATGGATCAGACAAAATAATCAAATGTATTATTAACTTGTGTTGTGGGAAACTGATGCCCTTTTTTGTTGTTGTTACTAATTGCAAGTGGGCCGCCAAACAATTTGCAAAACATTATGGTTTGTGTGGAAACATTTCATTATTAAAATTAATTTTTTATTTGAACCTCCTTTCCTTTCTCGATCCTCCTTGGCAACGGTCATTACAGTCCTTGACAGCAGTACTACAGCATTAACAACATGTCACATGTTCTGAATTGACCAATCAGAACTTTATTTAGCCTCCGTAATGTTTATGGTTGAATGTGGGTCGCGAACATTTTTTAGATTCTTAAGCGGTCCCTGTTTGAAAAAGGTTGGGAACTGCTGCCGTAGACCAAAAATCTATCCATACGTTAACAAAATAAACAGCTGACTAGTTTAATAATGAAAATAATCATTACTAGCTTGATCAGTGTGTATCTTTGTACAAATATCAACAGGATTATGTTAATTTGTATTGTTTATTCCAACCTGCTGACGCAAATATGACCAAGAACTTGCTCGAAAATTGTGGAGGCATGCTTGTACAGATGTTTACAAAAACCATCATATATACAGACGCACACACACAGGCAGGTCTATATAAACATGTAATAGGCACACTTAGGGAAACACACAGGCACAGACACTAGTTCATGCACACAGTCAGAGAGAAGAAAGACCAGAGATCAGATGTACACAGACGGTTCAGTGCAGACGGTGCCGCTCACATCTCTATTGGCGTCTGGGCAAGAAGAGGAGACATCAGGTAATTAAAAAGAAAAGTGAGAGAAAGAACAAGAGAGGGGAAGAGTGGGAGGGAAGAAGAGAGAGAGAGGCCAGTAGGGAAGAAAGATAATGGACAACCTCATGCAGCTTTGCCTGAAATCATAACTTGTCATTAGCAACTGCAACTGCCATGTTAAAGCCTTTGGGTTCTGCCACGAAAAACGTCACGTATGTAAGACGCAAGAACTTCTCCAGGAGGGACACCTGCCTTTTTTTCCTTAACGCTGTCCCTGAACATTTAGCATTTTTAGATTTTTATGCTTGTGTTAGTGCATCCATTTCTGGCCATCTCAACGTGCACAGTGCGGCATTGTCGTGCGTGGGCGTGCATGTGAGCGCGCCTGCCCAGTGGTTAAATATTAAGCTGGAACTGTCAGACCCGCTCAGGAGGAGCGCTACTTTCAGGCACGTCCACCCGGGGCTGCCAGCAAGAAAGGGAGGAAAAATGAGAGGGTGAAGGAGTTCAATCATTTGTGGATAAAGGTGAAAATAAAAAGAGACAGTGGAAGTTTTCTCAGGGATGGAAGAACCAGAGTGACAGATGTATCTCTCTCTTTGCCCATATTCTTCGCTCCAGTCATCTGTCCAGTCTGAGGAAGACAGAGACTCTGAGCTGTCATTATGAAAATACAGTATGTTTTCATTTTCTGTTTGTTTTCTGTTGTCATGGTAGCAGTAAGTGAAGTTAGCTTGTGTCAGGTGCCTGTTGGTTTGACCCCCGTCTTTGAAGCTGACAAGCGCTGGGATAACACACTGAGGAGTTTGGAGGGTTCACTTTCACACACCCACACAGGCTCAGACACATGCACAAGGAAACCAAGCAAACACACACGGCTAACATGATCTCAAATACTAAGTATAGCAGGGGCGGGCTTGCATGAAAGTGGTGAAATCCAAGTTTATTGGTGTCTGTGTCTTTTACCACCCCCCATATACAGTATGAGGGGAATTATCTAATTATAGGTAGATATGAAAGGGATGAGTTAAAGACACAGAGAACAGGTTGTTACAGAGCATTGATCAAAAGATCCAGCATGGAAATAATTGGCACAGAACCTTTAATAACGCTGTTTAATGCGTGAAAGATCGCAAGTTAGAGAAAATATGTTTTATAAGACAACAAGAAGCTGAGAGGGACACAAAACTTTGTCTGTTCACTTCCTCATCATTAAACCTTCATCTGTAAACACACTGAAGCAAAGGTCCAACATGCTGGTGCAAAAATGAATAAGTAAAAGAAAAAGTCACATATGCACATTATTCATGTGGTGCTGTCCATTTGACTGAATGTGCTGCTACCTCAGTGCAGTAAAGAGGTAGAAAAGTGGCCCAGCTCTCTCTCTCTCTCTTTGCTCCAGTTGATTTGAAGTGAACGAGTCACTCGTTCTGTACGCCATGTAAATATTTCAGCAGTTCAAGCGCCTGTGCTAAGCCTAGCCACAGCGCTAACATGTCATTGACCATTAGTGCTAACCTGCTGCTTCTGCTTCTCAGCTTTATCTGCTCCCTCTTTTGTTTCTTACAACTTTCATTTTGCTCTGTTCCTTGTGTGTCATGCATGTTGAAAGATTTCCTGTAAAAGAGGTGTTGGAGAAATCTGCTGTTGTGCGATGCTTTTCCAGATTATGAAATTAATTGATTGTGAGAGATGCAAGGCAACACTTGGGGTGTTTCACACTTAACCCGTTTGATTGTTTTTGAAATAATCAGGCGTTTGAACCTATTAGTTTCTATTTGCTTTGGCCGGTTTTCAACTTTGCTGCTGACAAAAATAATATGTTCTGGCCTTGAAAGAAGTGATCTGCATCAGCAAAATATATTCATGCAAACCATTTGGTAACCATGACTCTTGGTGACCACTGGAGGACAAAAGCACTACACAGGCTTCACTGCTTTCACTATGAAGTAGATTTGTCCACATGGTTTCATCATGTAGCACTGACATAGAATAAAGTGTCATTCTTTGTGTTTACTCCCCTTGGAATTTCTACAGAAATAAATATGCTTGGCTTGTTATAGAGTCAGTTTTTTTGTAATGATTGAAATGTAAATGAATAGATACACTTCAGGCCCTTTTTATTGAAGAAAAGTACTTGAAATGAAATAAATAAACATAACAAATTGTTTCTTCAGAAGACGTTAGAAGAAGTTAGTCAAAACATGGGCATTGAAACAGTATAAAAAGAAATTCAAATAGTGTCCAGTCCTGTTTGTTGTAGTTGTAAAGTTGACTCATAAAGCGTCGTGGTGAATGTCTGAAGTAACTACATTAGCATGTTGTCTGACCTTCTTAACTTACTGTGTATTTAACAATAGGCAGAGAGGATGTTTGACCAACTAAGGATTTTTTAAAGGTCTTCAACCGATGATGGTTGCACAAATCCCTATGAAAATATGCACAGACATTTTTAAATCATTTCATAAACCTTTCTTTTCTGCCCTTTATATACACTCACATAACACAGAGGGTGGATCAATCAAGAGAACAACAGGTCCGGCCTGACAACTGAGGCACAGTCTGAGTCCAATCGATCCTGAGGCAGATCTTATTGGTGTACACTCTGTTTGGAACACACACACACACACACACACACACACACACACACACACACACACACACACACACACACACACACACACACACACACACACCACACACACACACACACACACACACACACACACACACACACACACACACTGTACAGACACTAACACTCCACAGACATTCAAAGACGTGAGGGAGAAACTCTAGGTAGAAATCTTTTATGGTGGCTTTGGTCCTTGTTGCTGGTCTCTATTACCTATATGCTGTTCGGGGGATGTCTGTGTCTTAGTCGCGTGTGTGTTTGTGTCTTTGTGTGTGTCCCTGGAAAATATCAAGGGAGCTGAAGGATAAAACAGGCTTCTTTATGAGTCTTAGTTCTGCGCTTAACCCGCCAAAGATGCACGCTTAAATGAAAAAGACTAAGACAACATTGAGGTGATGGAGAAGTAGTAGTGACTGAGATTGATTCCAACATTTTGGAAAGGCGGCGGTAAGCAACATCCCTTTTGTTTCAATCTGCAATCCAAGCATGTTATCCTGCTAACAAGATAGCTTTGAGACAGGGTTGTTAACCGTGTCTCAACATCCTCCATAAGTCCTGCAAGATGTGTCTAGTATTAGATTCAACACAATATCTTGCTTACATTTTCACATCTGCCACTCCCTTTTTCGGCCACCTAAAACAAAATGTCTCCCACTGTCTGTTTCTGTTTGACGATTGTCCTGTCCATGTTGAAGTGAGGTCCAAGTCTGCCTGGTGTGTCTTAGCTAATTAAAGCTGAAATATTGATACTGTAGTGAATTATTCAGAGGGAATAATTGGATATAGAAACTATGGTAAACACAGGTACAGCTGCACCACAGAGGAGAGAGGAGGGGAAGGTATGGCCTTTATTCCTCTGGCTCTCTGCCAGCCCCCTCTCCCTCTCTCTCTGCCCCCCCCCCCCACCTCCTGTTTCATTCCCTTTCCTCAATGTTTATACCATTCACATAACTCCTAGCCTGATGTCTCTGTCCTTGACTCTGCAGTGTGCATCTCTTTCGCAGTTTGGACCCTTCTTCTGTCCCCCCTTCCTTCCTTCCTTCCTTCCCGCCACCTTAGCCTCCCTCCCTCACTTATTTCCTCCCTTACCTCCTCTTTCTCGCCTCTACCTTTTTCTCCTCTCTTCTGTGCCGCACCCATTAGACTTTCCTTCTCCCTGTTGCTATGACATTAGCTAGCTGTAGCAGTGTCAGGCCGGTCTTGAGGGATGAGACTAAAGAGCTAAGTCTTGCT
Organism: Trematomus bernacchii; assembly: GCF_902827165.1. Taxonomy (NCBI): domain Eukaryota; kingdom Metazoa; phylum Chordata; class Actinopteri; order Perciformes; family Nototheniidae; genus Trematomus; species Trematomus bernacchii. The sequence goes on from NW_022987515.1 coordinate 377,136, forward strand.
CTTTTCATTTAATTACTCCTCCCTCTCTTTCTCTTCGCCTACCTCCCCCCTTGTTCCGCTGTATATCACACCCTGCCTTCCTCTCTCTCCCCCCTTCTTTCCTCTCTCATCCTTATGCTTCTTTGTCTCTCCCTCTTTTTCCACCTGACTCTACCTGTCTTCATCGATGCATCCCCTCCCTCGTGTTATTTCTGTCTCTCTGTCTTCATCTCGCCAAAAGAGGAGGAGGAGGAGGATACGACTAGAGGGACATAACATCACACCCACAACCTTCCTGTGAAATTGTTAGAACCCTGTGGGATCCAGCAGAACTCCACCCATTCGCCTCTTTCTTTCGGATTGTTTTTTTGTGTGTTAATCTATATAAAGTGATGCTACTGATTGTAAATGTGTCGCTTTATCCAGCTGTGCACACACACACTAGCTCTGCAAAGTGTTTGAAGGTGTGTGTGTCTGCTTGTGTGTTGGCCTAGGCTTGACCTTGAATTACCACAGTGACGGTGAGGCTCCTCATTAGTGCTGGACTGGAGGAAACAGTTGGGTAATGAGGGAGCAGTATTGTCCTCAGGCATACACACACACACACACACACACACACACACACACACACACACACACACACACACACACACACACACACACACACACACACACACACACACACACACACACACACACACACACACACACACACACACACACACACACACACACACAGATGCCAATGCACCACTTTGTATTAGTGCTTGCATGCACCTGCTGACACCTGCGCTTATGCAAGATCTCATACATAAGCCTCACACACACACACACACACACACACACACACACACACACACACACACACACACACACACATTCCTGAGTACATCTCAGTCTCATGGCCCCCCACTCAGTTGTCTCGCCTCACCTTCTGTTTAGTGTTTTTTTCTCTCCCACACACATTCTGCCTCTTCCCCCCGTCTCTGTCTTCCTCTCTCTGTTCTGCCCACCAGACAGACCTCAGACCTCGCTGCCCACTGAGCTCCGAGGGGCCTGAAGCAGCACAGTGTCGCCCTCTGGTGGTCACGCTCACACGCCAGAGGGAAATACTTGAAAATCTCAGCACGCAATTTATGGAAAAATATATCTCGGGCTACATCGGAACATCAACATAATGGTGTGACTAAGATTTGATCTGCGTCGAATAGCATTGATTTTGAATCTAAAGAAAAACTTGACATGTTATTCAAAATGTTCATTGCTGTGTACGGAAATCAGGTTAAATAAAAAGTCAACCTAAGTGTCCACTAATCATTTTCCTGTGCAACCAGCTGAGTTTCATTTTTCCGTTACTCAGTACAATGGCGACAAAAGTTCCTTCTGAGAACAAAGTATTGGCACATTCGTTATTTGAATGAACCTAAAACATTCGAGAAACAGAATGGGCCACTTCTAGTTTTACTGCTGTATTGGATTATTTCCTTGAATTGTAAAATGTTCATACTGCTGGTCCTTTAATCACTATTATTTTTTAAACTTGATTCAATACAGAACATAACATTTTAAATGTACTCACATATGTGCTGATAACTTAAGGAAAACTAATTTCATTGCCACATTGTAGCCAAGAACGACCGCTCACTAAACCTTGGATACCGTTAGCAGTTCTGTGCTGCCTGTTTTACCTTTCCCTGTCTGAAATCAAAGACCCTTTGTTCTATAAAATACTAAGAATTTAGAGCTTTAAATCTGCCGAAGTTGTAAAGTTCTGTGTGCGGGAATGGAAAGCTTGACAGGCGTATCAGTAGGAACTAAGGTTGGTGGGGCTTGGAGAATGGTCAGTTCCTCTATGGTTTTGTGCCAGATGTGTGCACATAAATCTATGGCTACGGTGTGTTATTCATTATGAAATCTTCCGTTTTATATTTTTTTCACAACTTTCCTGGCCTTTTCTTCTCAAACATGTGTGTATATCAGTTTAAGTATACAGTTCACATACAGCAGCCAGGTTCATGCATAATAGAAAGTATTCTGCCAGGACACACGCCTGAATCAAAATGTGCACCCTTGTGTCTATTAGCTCTCAAATGTGTTGTTACTTTACAATAAGGATTAAAGTGATGGTGAATAGAATTTCTTCAAGGAAGGATCTCTTGTCTTTATGGCCTCAGTTCAACAACGCTACCATGTTTTGCCCCTAAAGGCTTCAGTATGCTTTAAGTCATCTCAACCACTCGAGTACTGTATATATAGTATGCACTCTCATGGTGAGTGTCGTAATAGTTTTGCAAAAGAAAGATGTTGGTGTTTAGATTCTCCTTTTGCCTTTTATGTAACCAGAAGTAAACATTGTGCATACACACTGAACTGTTCCATGGGGTATATATTTATGTCTTTATAAAAACAGTGATTTATTTGAGGAAGATCTCATTGTTATTATAGTTGAGCTTCATATTAATGCTTAGTCACAGCTTAAGTTTGTTAATAATAAAGTTTGATTTTAGCATTTTTTGGAACATTACAACATGAATTGTATGTGTTTTAACTTTGGTTGTATGGTGTAGCTTCTGCCCTTATTACTTATAACACTGATAAACCAGTGAACAACAATTCATTAGACTTTCCATGAGAAGGTTCCAGCCTGTTGATATCCATGTGTCAATTAAGGTTGAGTGTGGTTTCAGTCGAAGCTGCAGCCAGAGCTATGTGTGAAATTGTGTTCATCCCCATAGAGATGAAAATAAGTTTCCAATAAGCTGAAGTGAAACAGGCAGAAAGATGATCTAGTAAAAACTTGAGAGAGGAAATAATGTGGTGTAACTTAGTAAATATAGTAAAAGTGTGTACAGCGCCATAGGATTATTGTTACTTCTCTATAATGGTGGTCTATAAATAAATTATTGTTACGTGTATTACAGAATTACTATAAGATGGGTTAAAATAGACACACACATATACATAGGAGACGCTGGATTTCACCTGGAATTCCTAGAATACTAGACGGAGGCCTTGGTCGTCTTTTTCTGCTGGAAACACGGATACCTTTTTGTTAAAAAGAAAAAAGCTCTGATAAGACTTTAATGTTGGGGGTTTTCCTGTATCAGTAAGTAGATTGTAATTCTATGTGTGTAGATACAGTAACAGATGTTTAGATCTGTGAGGACCAGGATTTCTGTCCCTTTCCCCTGTCTTTTCTTCCTTTATTCTCCCCTCTCCCTCTCCGGCTATCCAACAAGAGTTTGATTAATTCTCACAATTTTCCCGCTTTGATGGCTCCCTTCAGAAGTAGTGCAACCAGAGCCGCCGACAGCACGAGTGAGGGAGCTCTTACAATTCAAAGATAGATCAGGGACTTTCTCCCTCACACGCCGCCTACCTGCGTATCCACTTCCACAGTGTTTTGACAGATTCCGGTGGAAAAGGGAAGGAATGTGGAAATAAAAGAAGTAGGAGGCAATGAGGTGACAGTTCAGAGAAATAAAAGAGAGGGAGATGAAATAGGGAAAAGAGAAAAGCTACCATGCCACATATATGTGTCTATTGATGATATTAAATGAGTATGAATATTTAATACAAATGAATGTCCCTCATAACTTGCACAAAGTTTGCAAAGTGCTTTACAACAGTGAATCACACAGCAAAAAGCAACACTTGAGCGAAAGTCGAAGGAAAAAAAAAATATATCAAGTACTGAAGTGAGTGAGCTTCACAAAGTGTATGGATGTCAACATTTATACATTTGGCCAGTAAATGACACTCAAAACATCTATCGTTTCTATGTTGGTCAAAATTATAGGCTCTCTAAATGCATAACTTAAAGTGGACCTATCATGCTATATTTGAAACATATATTGTAGGGCCATACCTATACAGTATAAAACATGTCTGTGAAGATTTTTTTTCAAAATACCAAACAGATCATGCATTTTAGCCATGCCTCATTTCGCTCTATTTGCTCTTTTCCAGCCCTGTTTTTGCAAGGGCTGATTCTGCTTTTGTGGCAGACTACAGTGCCACTTACAGGCCTGGCATATATACTACAGTGTCTCCAGCGCTTTCGAGCGGTCTCTCATTCTCCTGATAGGTGGAGAGTTGCCCATATAGGCGGAGCACCCCTTTTCTGACGTCAGAAAAATTCAAATAATAATCAGCTCCGTTGCAGCCCCGTTTTTAGAGATTTGGGTATGGAGGAAAAGAGAGAGGGTTGTGCTTTCTGACACTTGGTGAGTTCCCTGACACACCGGGGACACATATTCATGTATACAGTAAAAGACGTACAAAAGTGCATTTTGCATGATAGGTCCCCTTTAAACCTTCAGGAAAGCCTTAGATCCTTTCTTAGTTAAGATGATCATGGTGGCTTCTTCTTTGTGACAGCTTAAAGTAATTGTGTAGGCAATATGTTCCGTTTTTAAGGAGGCTGTATGCTTTGGAAAAAGACATTCATCATAGCTGTCACTTTTTACAGATCACCTGGAATCCTTTTTCCTGTGGCAAATCATTTCACTCTATGAATAACAGGCACCTGTAAATAAGTATTTCAGATTTTAAGGAAATAGAAATGGACATTTTGAGACATTCAATTCTGAAAGTATTTGTGGCAGTTGTAAAGAATTTAGTTTATCTTGATATCTATGTATATAATGATAAAGGTTGTTAGAGGTATGTCTATTCTACCAAGAGAAAGCATATAAATGTCACTTGGGGTAGAGCATGGAAAGGACATGAAGAAGAGATAAGGGAGGAAGAAAGGCTTTGAACATAACGGGTCTTTGATGCTTTATGGGCACATGGCAACAGTGGTGCCTATAGACAGACACATGTTGATTTTGCACCACAATAGTACAGCAGGGAGCCACTAGTCACACTCTTTTACCGTTACACTTTTTATCCATCACCACATGCTGAGACAAATAAATGGAGAAGTAGCCAGCAGTGGTCAAAAACACAGACAGCACCACCACGGTCTGCGGATCTCTAACAGAGAAGAAATATGGCCGACAGAACAGAGTTACCTGGCCTCACAGAGACAGACTGTTCCCATATAAATACATTTCACCTAGCATCACACTAAGCATGATCTGCAGGTCTTGAGCAGCTTATAATATCTCATTATGGAAGCTTAGTTTTGCATTAAAAGCTACCAACCAGTCACACATGGATAACGTTATTCTACAGGTAACGTTCCTCGCTCTGCTAATGAAGCACTGATTGTTAGGAAATCAACAAGCAAGTCATCCCGATCCTGTGATTTCTCCTGGAGGCCTCGAGAGACTTGTGTGTGTGTGTGTGTGTGTGTATGTGTGTGTGTGTATGTGTGTGTGTGTGTGTGTGTGTGTATGTGTGTGTGTGTTTCTGATATAGCAGGGGTCACTAGGATGCCTTACGTCTCCATGCGCATGCTCCTTACTTTGCCCGCTTGTGAGGTCAAAGGGGTTTAGAGCAGGGGCCAACTCCCTGTTATATCAAACGCTTGATTGGCTCTTTTTGCCGCCCTGACGCAATTTGATTGGCTGTCGGGTCCAGCAGTCAGAGCAGTGAGCAGGTAGGGGAGGGTCTTCACTCTGCTCTGTTGCTAGGTTACAGGTATACCCCATAGATGTGGAGATACGGAGATAGAGTAGAGATAAGGATGGGGATGGGTCTGGATCCGAGCGTGCGTGTGTGTGTGTGTGTGTGTGTGTGTGTGTGTGTGTGTGTGTGTGTGTGTGTGTGTGTGTGTGTGTGTGTGTGTGTGTGTGTGTGTGTGTGTGTGTGTGTGTGTGTGTGTGTGTGTGTGTGTGTGTGTGTGTGTGTGTGTGTGTGTGTGTGTGTGTGTCTTGTTCACACAGACCAACATCATTTATCCACATTCCAACAATCCAACCTGACAGATTATGCAAACATTCTACCAAATATGGAGAGATATGAAAACACCCAAATGTTCTCGCTGCTTCGTTTTGTTGTTTTTAAGCACGAAAGACAACAGATTCTTGATTAGGAAATGTTTATTTGAACCCCAAAATGTCATGTTTCTTTACACTGACTTCCTAACAATGTACAGGTGGAGAGATGTTATAATGACTGGCCAGCAGATCCCAGGCCTGTGGTCGGCTTGTAATTCATTAAAGTGCTGTTGTATTAATCACAGATGGCTGAAGACAACTGTGCTCAAAGAACAGCTGTTCCGCTGCACTTAGATTGCAATCATAGAGCGGTCAGTCGCCACTAATCGGGGTCATTTATCAATCCGTAAGACCACACATAAATGTGAAAGCATGGAAACACACACACACACACTGATCGATGGCTGTTCTAGGCCGGTAAGAGGGATTGATGTGCACTTGGCTGATGCTCTGTGTGTGTGTGTGTGTGTGTGCGTGCGTATTTTTCTTTATATTTTCTCATAATGACTCGTTGCTATACCCGTATTTTCCCTATAACCACTCAAATATAACTCAAATGTTGCTTTACTAGACTTTTTATCATGTTTAATAAATCACCAATCACTTTTTAAACTAAGCTAACTCACTTTACCTGGACAGCGACTAACGGTTATAACCTGCAATCATCAAACAAATTACATGTGAGCCAAAAACAAAAGACATGCATTACATGAATCAATTAAACGTTTCTTTCTCTTTTAAAATGTACTTTTGTCTGACATTGTCTGCATAATAGAATGTTACATCTGTTTGTGGTTATCTTTGCAGAGACATAGTGGGTCAAAGTATTTAATAAATGTGTATTTTCATGGCCTGTATCTGTTGTAGTCCTGTGTCGAAGAAATCTCTGTCTAAGAACTAGCAAAGTGAGGTCTTATTTTGTCAAGCACTTGAATTGGTTCCAGTACTTTTATTATGAAAATCCGCTTATGGTCCCCAATTTACACAAGATAAAATGAGGATTTCCAAGGCTTAAACAAACATTTCCTCGGAGAGTGCCTTCAGTGCTCTGCCCCAGGGTCTGTTTGGAGTTCTGAGCTTTCCTTAATGGCACTCTGGCATTGTTGGGGATGCTGTAAAAGTAACACAACAACAACCACTCTCAGCCTTCCTCTGGGGTTGAAGTCAGTTTGATCCAACAATATATCAGCTTTATGTTACACAGCCCCTGGCCCTCTGCAGAAAACTGCCACTGTCTGTAGGAAGTACAGGCCCTCTGCTAATACCTGAGCCACGCTGCGAACAGACAACAACAGAGACCAAGTATGGATGCCTCTGATGATTAGAGCTTGCAAACATTCCCCACACTTGTCTCGACTACTGCTGGTCAGGCCAAGAACATTTGGCTGTCTAGGAAAGCTGTCAGACTGCTGAGAGAAAAAGAACGACAGGGTGAGACAGAGAGAGGGACAACGAAGGAGGAGGAGGACCTTTGTGTTTCTTTTTTAGTGCTGCACTGATGATGGATTACAGACCCCCCCCCCCCTCTGATTCGTAAATTATCTCGTACTTCTTTCATTTTTCCTTAAATTCTTATTGTTCCCACTGCTTCTCTTCAACTTTACCCTTCTACTTGTGTTAATTCTCTTCTTTCACTTTCAAATGATCTCATTTTTACTCACCACTTACTTTTCCCGTCACCTCTTCCTGGCTGGTTATCACACATTTATTTTGCCTTAACTCATCTGCTCATTCCCTCTCTATTTCCTCTTCTTTTCCCTTCCTTGGTACTGCTGATTCATAATCTATCTTTGGCCAGAAAACAGAGGGATGACGCTTTTGTCCTGGTGAATAACAACAGGATTTGGGCGAGAGAGAAAGTGAGAACGGGATACTTAGGCATCCTCCTTTGCAAACTGTCTGCTTGGCTGGCACTCTGTCTCTCGGTCTATCTGCCAGACTGTCAGTGATTTAGTCAACGCTCTCACCCTGAACCACATTTTCCACAGATTATGTGGTCAGGCTAACCAGATTTGGCTTACTATTGCTATTCTTAAACCTGTGTCATCCAGAGTCTGTTTAAATAATACAACCTGTGCTCAGTTGTCTTTTGTCTCTCTTCTTTTTCCAACACCTGGGCCTGTCTTCCCAGAGTGCCTCTACCACTTAGTGTTATGAGAGACGGAAAGAGACGGAGTGAGGGAGGGTGGAATACTAATGGTATTGTACGAAAAAAAAATAAGGGAGGAACAAAAAGATGATGGAAAAGAAAAGAGGAAAGCAGAGCAGATTACACAGCAGCAAAGGGGGAAAGTGGATAAAGTGCAACTATGGAGGAAATATGAGGGTGAAACAAAGAACTGGTCGACCAAAGTACACCACTGGGTGGGTCTGGCTCAAAAGTAGGAAGTTGTTCCTGGAGATAACTGACTTAAGCCTTAAAGCAGCGTTGTGGGGAACTCACAGAGGGCCTTTCCTGTTTACTCATGTCCCCCCCTCTTCCTTTCACTGCTGTCTTTTCAAAATCCCTGGTTTTTCTGTAAGGGGTCGCAGACAGTTGATTTGGGCCGTGCTGTAGAGTACAAACCCAAAGTGACCCAGACCGAGTGTGAGTGTGTGCCGTTTGGCTGACACACTGTGATCATAAATGTAGGTCAAAGATGAACAATTTGCAAATGAGGCAGAGAAAGAGAAGTAGAGGGTGAGTGGGACAAGGCTAGCATGCTTGTGTATGTTGGTGAGGGTGTGTAGGTGTGTGACCATTTTTAGAGACCACTCTACGTAATGAGCTGAGCAGGACGACAGGGCTGGGGGTGCATCGCTAAGTCCTGCGCGGCTTAAATCACGCTGGCATCTGGCTTTCACACAAACACACGCATGTTCACAACTTGGCATTGTCTGAGCATATTTATGAGCGTGTGTGTGTGTGTTTGAGCACCTTTAGGAGGACGAAAAGGTAGGGGGTTTCATTATGGCGTGGCTTCCCTCCATTCATGTGTTTTTATTTGATCAATTTTATTTGCTACATCGGATTTATTTTCTTCCACGCTCCATATCCCTGATTAATATAATTGGGCAATCACCTCGCTCTTCAGGACATTAAGCAAATAATGTAATTCACCTAATGAATCCGTCTCAATACACAACCTTAATTGCAGTTCTCTCCCTCTTCCTGCACCTTCTGCTTTCTTGCCTTTTAAACAGCGCAAAGGAAAGGTTTGCCAACGGTCATACTGTACATGACATATATTTAGCTTTTTCTTAAATGTTTTGAATAGCTTTGCGTAATGCCGCCGTTCAGAAATGTGAGATTAATCTCCTATTTTTTCTGCCAGAGCGATAATCCAAACACAAAACCTTGCTTTCTCAGAGCTAAGCGTAAAGGCCCTATTTGCTGCTGATTAAATGAAACACTATTAATATTTACGGTGACGTGTCCTCTTAATCTCTCTCTGAAGTGTGTCTAATTTTTCAAATCAGCCTTACTATTGTACGAGCCCGATTCTCTCATGACTCAAAGGGTGAATGAATTGGAGGGTTACACAGTACGTGTGAGTCACTATCAAAGCTATATTTGTGCGGGGATGTGTGTGTGTGTTTGTGTTTGTGTGTATGTCAGCCTGTGGATGCATGTGTGCAACTGTGTGTGAAGTTAGCCAGCAGTAGCAAGGTTATGAATCAGATCAAACACACATACAGTGACACCAGATCACACACATACACATACACATACACATACACATACACACACACAGTAACACACTGCCTCTGGTGGAGTGAGCTGAAGGGCCGCGACCGGGTGTGACTTTGATCCTCACCACAACATCCGCTCTTCCACTCCAACTCTGCCGCTCTCCTCTCACGTGCCCCTCAGGACCCTTACCCAGGACTCAAGTTGCTCCTTTCAGATCTTCAAATAGAGCTCAGGGTGTCTTCAAACACCGAGGATCCTCCCGCTGTAACTGGACACTCAGTGAGCAGGATCCAGATTTAGAGGCTACATATCTCAGAGGGGCTTCAGGTCTCAGAGGGAGGGTTGTGTTTAGTGTCACCATCGTAATGGCCATGAGAGTAATAGTAGTCCGTTATATTCGCTGAGATGTGAGCTTGTATTATGGGTGTTTTCTTTGATAATGAGCCAGATGTTAATATTTGGTGCGGGCTGCTCTTTGCAGAATGTGCCAATGTTTTCTCTTCTTTAATCATAATTACACACTCAGATGTGATTCGCATCATTATTCCGTGTGAAGGAGATTTACTCGGAAGTGTTTGAATTGATTTAAAAACTGAAGACAGCATTAATACAGCTTTCTAGCTTTCTCTTTGTTACTTATTAATTGTTTCAAAAAGTCAAAGCATTTAGTAATATTTAACAGCTTTGTAACTATAAATCTATCTCATCATTTGGCAACATTATCATTGTGGAAATGCCTAGTTGCCTATTGTATGCGAAAGGTTGCATTTTGATCATGTTGTTTACTGAATAATGTATATATACTAGAACTCCATAGGAACGCTCACCAATGACCTTTTCAGCCAGATGTGCAGTCATACTTCCTGTGTGTGATGTGCAAATACTTTCAAAACAATGGAGATAATGATGAGATGCAGAAAGCCACTGTGTCAGATTCAAGTGTCTCATGAGGGGAGAGGAGCTAATAAGCTACATTTGAACACGTCAAACCTAATAAAACATCTTCAGGCTCATCACCCGAAGGAGCCCAATGAGTTTACTGTAATAAGAGAACAAGCAACTAGCGATGCAGCTGGGCCACAACAATCCCTGAACAGGCAAGTAATAGAGTGATAATATGAAATATATAACAAACAATGAAATTATAAAGCAGCAGCACAATTGGCCACACACATTGCTACTGACTGAGTCATTTAAACACTGATTTCACACACTCATTTTCCCCTTGTATCCTTTACAGTGATGTCAATTGAAGACACATTTCCATAGTTAAGAATGCGACTACATGCACGCATGCATCCACTTGCATTCAAAAAACACAACCGCTCAACAATTTGACCTCCATGCAAAATGTCAGCCTTCTCTAGAGTGGAAACTGTAGCAGCCATAGGGTGTGGACATTTTTGTTAACCAATCGACATACTGTAAGACTCTTAAGTCTGTGGTCAAGTTATTAAGGAAATAAACACAAAGTTGTAGATATAGGTTCAAGTTTGATACTCTGCAACGTTCTTTCGCAAAAAAAGTGTCATTAGTTTTACCCATACAGTATTTGTTTGGCAGTGCAGAATAAAACTTGAAATGGCCCAGGTGCTGTCATCTCAATGCCTGAAGCTATGGAAATCCTGACTTGACAGTAGACGGAAAATAACGAGCTGGAGTTAGGGGCCGTGAATGATAACATGGCAAAGAGACGTTTTACATCCTCCACAGACGTTATACATTTTTGATTGCTTTTTCTTAAACACAACTAAATGTTATTATTTATCATATGATTGTTTAAGAGTTGTTCTTTTCTAAATTCCCTCCACTCCAACCAAATCATTTTACATTACTGTCAACAATGGGTTTAGAGTTGATCTTTACGTAGCTTCTCACCTTATGGCCTTTAACCCTAACTTTAAATAACCCACCAGGTGGTTTTTTGCCACATTAGGACAGTGTGTGTAATGCAGAAGAATCTGAATTCCTCTCATTTGTTCTGGACACAGTGTTTGGACAAGCCTCCCTGTAATCTCCTCGACTAGGACTTGGCAGCTCCTGCTTTAATAAAGGAGATGAAGAAAATGCTTCTCACTATGGAAATGTGGGCAGAGGCTTTGATGCTTTATGCACTCGGGCTTTTCAAAGTACGTGTCCAGTTCTCCCTCACACCTTCCCCTCTCTCCAACCCTCCGCCCCCACTTGGCTCTGATCGATCCAACCATGTCTCCTAGTCCCACATGTCATCTTTTTTCTTTGACACGGCTCTCCTCTGCCCACTGCTTGGTATTCTGGAGTGGGAATGCATGCACCATCGCAGATCCATCAGCTCCGATCGGAATGCCGCACCACGGCTCGGGGAAATGGAGGGATGAGAAGGGAGAGAGGGGGGCAGGGAGGGAGAGTGAGTGAGAGGGCAGGTCAGTGGCTTGTCGACATCCTTCCGGGACTAAAGCCTCAGACTGACAGGGAGAAAGAGAGAGAGGAATGGGAGAGGAGGGGATAAAGGCAAGACAAATGTAGCACATAATATTCTTATTTATTCTCTATGTAGGGATCCAAATCAGGCTATCTAAGGAATGCATGGAGTATGAACGTTATTTTACTCCATTACATTAAGTGCTCAAAGGACTCATTATGCTGTACCAAAAAAAAAGAATGTTTAGAGTCTAGGTGCTTTCATAAATGAAAACATCAAATGGGTTAGTTCCAGGCTCCATATAGTGTATAGTATAGATGATAACTTTATAAATACAGATGTTTTATAGTGAAATGACTTCAGTCAAAGGAAGAATTGTAGATCTATTCTCTCTGTTCTGCTTGTGAAGCCAAATGTATTTTATTTATAGGTGGCCGAGACAGCTCAACTCACTGCAACTTAAAGAAAACACGTGCAAATAAACAAGACAAGCCAAGGATCAAACATCTTCACCACTTTGAAAACACAAAGGCAGAAAAAAAACTCATACACTTATTAAAAAAGCACACCACTCTAACAGGATAAAAATGTGCTACATAAGATATGTTAACCCTACGGCGGGAAGACAGACACACTAAGGTTCAGTCCCTTTGCGGATGACTGGTTTTAGCTGGCTTGGGACCATTTACAGGTGTCATGTGTTTATGTTTATAGAGTTTGAAAGAAAAACTGTACTGTATTGTAAAGTCTACTGTCAAATATATTATAATTGAGGTTGTAGTTTGAATATATCTATTTACTCTCACAGATGTAATGGGCTGACTTAAACAGACATTTGTAGCCTGTCATTGTGCCCGAGGGTGGCATTACTGAGTCTTTTAGCAAAGCCTTATGCAGTTCATCTTTTCATCACACAATCCTCTACACACAATATTTCGTTTTTCCATCAGCTCACTTTCCTCTCTTCAACTCGCTCATCATCCCTTCCTTCTCTTGTCAGAGCGGAGGGAGAAGCAGGCAAGCGCTGATCGTATCGAATGTATCTCTCTTCCTCATTTATCGCTCTCTATCTTTTTTGCGCTCTTCCTCTCTGTGCCATCTCCATCCTCTCTGTGTGTTCTCCCCCATGGCTTTCCTCTACATCAGTGCGTTGCCTTGGTAATTACCAGTTGTCTTATACAGACAGATGGAATAAGAGAGAGTGACGGGCAATTTTCCCAGTGCCTGTTTTCCCCGTTCATGTGCACGCAACTTCTTTATTTGTGTGTGCGTTCTGAATGCACGCTTCTTAACTTCTCTCCATCTCTTTCAGAGTTTCTCCCCTCACTTCCCCGCCTTACTCTCTCTCTCTGTGAGTTTGCCTATGCGCACATTGCATCTGTGTTTGTGTGAGTGTGTGTTCGTAAAGGCGGACGTGGGGAATTACCTGACAGAATGTGTTAGTCTAGGATGGAGGAGTGGGACAGTCTCATCTCCTGCTGTTGTGTTGGCCATTTTAGATGCCAGGTGTCACTCTGGACCTCTGCAGGTCCCCAGGAGGGATCACTGCCGTCCTCTCCTCTTCTCCTTTTCTCCCAGCATGCCCTTAACACAGCAGTGGAGTACAGACAAGGGCTATTTCTGTCCTTAAACTGTCAGGGCAAGAGAGGAAGTGAAGGATGGCTGGAGAAGAGAGTGAGAGGCAAACAAGGGCGGAGCTCGGTGTTGAGTGTTTATATGAGTTCAAATGGTTTTAATGTCATCCAATTAATTCTCCACACTCTCTTTCAGGCTGGTATGATCAGGATGGAGCAAGAGGACTTTTTTATCGAGCCAGTGGAGAGGGGAGATGGAGTGATGGAAGAGGGGGAGGAGGACGGAGGAGAAGGGAGGACACACATCGTCTATCGCTCCTCAGCCGTAAAGAAAGCGCCTATCAGCAGCACGGCGGCAGACTACCACTCCAGAGGTCAGTCTGTGCCATCCTCCACTTTTGCACACCCTTCACTGAATCTGCGCACTTCAGCTCTATGCTCTATTTCACTCCATCTTTTCTTGACATGTAGGAATGATTTAATGGCAATGGCTGCAAGCTAAGGCCCTGATCAGACCACCCCCCATTTGAAACCTACATAAATATTAGTCCTGCCTTTTCCATATCATTAATGTTCCCTGCAGCACATCTTCAAACATTACACAGACTGTTCCTTGCGCTTAAACCATTGTTCCCTCACACACCTGCTTATATAATCATATCAAACTATTGTATGCAAAGACAGCAAGTCCCAGCATGAGCATACACTGCTGTCAAAAACATTACACCTACACAGACTCAAATGCATCTTCCTGTCACTGCACACATTTTCCAGTGACAAAGGAGTGACATATGGAGACTTACGTGTTTCATTGTTGAGGTAACACCCTCTATTTCTTTAACAGAATGATATACTGCCTCAACAATTAACAGCTGGCACTCAACTCTTTGGTTTCCAGTCGTGTCTGCCTCCATTTTCCACTCTACAGATGAAATGAATTAAGTGGAACAACAAGTAGCACTTTCTTTTAGAGGAAGAATAATACTTATAGTATGACAGAGCATGTCTGCTCTGGGATAAAAGGGAGGGAAAGCAAATATGTATTCAAATAGACCTTAATACTCAATGTCTGAACCTTATCACGCAGGCAATATTTTATGTTCAACATTAGAATTCAGCTTGTCTCTGGTTTTCATCTTGGATTACTCTCAAATTGTCTTTTTCAATTAAATTAGGGGAAACAAATCTGACCTTAAGGAAGATAAATGAGGTTGTTCAAGGTCCACATCTCTGATAAAAGTATCGACTCAAGAATATCATTCATTTATCCAACTCTTTAACATTTAGCTAAATTGGAGTTTTGAGAATGTACAATGTACAAGTCACCATCCAATGTTTCTGATTTAGTATTCAGTAAATCTTTACAGTTTGCTGCACGCACAAAAAACGTTTGAAACCTTATATTATCCTGGGCGGGGCATTTATTTGGTCATACCTGCGAACATTGAGCATACAGTGAACCAGTATCAGCTGTAAGAAGAGAATATCAGATATATTTTTGCTTAAATAAATAAATAAAAAGGTTTGGTTGTAATGTTTTTGTTGTGAGAAGCAATCCTACCTATTATTCAGTCCATCTGAAATACATACAGTGCACTTCAGTTTTGGAATTGATCTGAAAATATGGCAAGTAAAAGTATAATTTTCTGCTTTTCTTTTGTGTATCTAAGTGGTTTTTGAAAAGGTGCACGTGTTATTGTTAAACAAACCAGAAAAAGAAAGACAAAATCCAAGAAAACAGGATATCCAGTGAAAGGCTGTGCTGTCAGGGGTTTAAGTACTTGGCTTGTTTTGAAAAATAAAATATTACTGCAAGGTTTGCTTTAGGCTTGTGTCAGGGATGGTGGCTGCCCAATAACAGTGATTGATCTGATGCCTACAGGTCAATCAATGTTGACCCTCGACCTGTGCAAGAGGCTCTACTCATCACCAAAGCAAAAATCTTCCCTCAGAATCAAGTCTCCCATGTTGTACAGGAGCGAGACGGAGCACTTTATAACGAGTGTATATAGATGAGATCTGTGTCTTCCTATTCTGAGCAGTTGACTCAAGAAGGTCTAATAATATACAGAGAGAGAGAGTTTCCATAGGAACACCCAGCGAGGACAGACTGCATTTGAGTAACACAGTTCGCTCCCACTGTTACTGATACCTGGCAGTACATCCACATACGTACACACACATGAGCGCGAGCATGCACACACTAAGACACCTATACAGAAAAAGTCACACACACACACACGGGATGTAACCACACGCAGTTTACACAACTCCCTTGATCATACATTTACATCTCGGAACACACATACATGCTGCATGCACGCAGACACGCAGACACACACACAACACGTCTCACTGCTCCTTGTTGCCTTTGAATCTTTCTGTCTAATGAAGAGTGGGGTGCAGATCAATAGCGTAGGATAGAACAGGCCACAGTGTGTGTGCCTGTGTGTGTCTGTGTGTGTCTGTGTGTGCCTGTGTGTGTCTGTGTGTGTCTGTGTGCGTGCATGTATGGCGTGGGCATGAGTTCTGTGGTCGTCTGGCTTTGAGTGCTGGGATTTTCAAGGCCAAGCAGACAGAGCGACTGACACACAGACAGGCAACCAGGCATGTGCTGCTCCCAGTGGCATTCGATGTGGATCTCTCTCTTTGTTTCTCTTCTCTTTTTCCTTCTTATTTTTGTCTTTTCTATTCTAGACCACATCATTATGTAAACAGAGGTTTACCTTCCAGTTGTTACATCATGTGACTGTATATCATGCACACATAGGAAGCACATTATATGCCGCCTTTAACCCAAACCCTTTCCTCTCCTCTTTTGGTTCCTCATGTTCTCTTTCGCCGAACATATACCCCCTGTAGATCAATCAGGGACATTAGCAAATTAATTAATAATCAATCAATCATTTCTGGAGATCTCATTTGCGAAGCATGCCTAAATCACAGCCAGTTATTGAATGTTGGGCTCATTTCCTGGCCAAAGACAGAGGGAAGGAAGTTATATTTAGCAAGGTAATAGAGGAGCTCAAGAAGGAGAGAAAGAGAGATGAAGAAGGAGCGAGATTGATCGATTTCTTACACCATAAGCTGAGGAGGTGTGAATCAATGTCCTAAGTTGAGAGAGCAAGCTTTATTATTAATATGCCACATTCTTCAATTAATGGCTGCAGCGATAGAAAACGAAGGATTGCCATTCATTTTCAGCTATGCAGACGAAGCTCCATCATTCAATCTGTCTTTCCTTTGCCCCTTACAATTTCAGTTTATATACTCATTTTATTTATTTGTGGTTTTTATCAATATCTTTCTGTACTGCTGTTTTTATTTCCTTTTCTTCACTTTACTCCTCAGTTTTTTTGCTTCATCTTGCTCCTTTTTGATCAAAAAAATATTCTTGTGTTGGTTTGTGGAGACATGTTTTCTTTTTCTGAGGCTGGACAGTTAGGGTGGGGTTGGTAGTTTGTCTAGTGGGACTGGACTTCCTGTGTGGGTGTGTTGCTTTGTTTACAAACATGTGTATGCGTGCCACTGCAGTAGGGCTGCTCGATTATGGCAAAAATCATAATCTCGATTATTTTGGTCAATAATTGATATCACAATTATTAAAAACGATTATCCATTTACTTTGAAAACATCAATTTATTGGAGAAAAAAATGTGAACAGTATGTTTTTAACAGTTGATTACCCTGAACTTTAAGTATAATTCAACTGAAAAACAAAATTGAAAAAAATGTGTTTGAAAAAAAAAAAAATAATAATAAAAAGATAATCGTTTTATTTCGATTACGTTGTTTTCGTAATCGTTGCAAGCCATAATCGTAATTGCGATTCAATTACGATTAATTAAGCAGCCCTACACTGCAGTGATGTGTCCAGAGTTCTGAGACATGCCCAAACAGATGGACAACCAGAGGGCTTTTTCCCCTAAATATCCCTTACAGTCTGCTTCCTGGACTGGGCTCCCAAATGAACATTATTCATTAATTCACAAATGTTCGTACTTTCTTTCGTGTATAGTTACACCTTTTAGCACTACAGAAGCAACTTGTTAGACTGTAATTTGTTATATTTTCGTGGCATGTAAATTATGTTTCAACAACTACACACACAGTAGGTTATATTGTATTACAAAAATAAGTCCTTTGCAGCTGACTGGTTTTGGTTGACATTTCAGAGATTTGTATTGTTCTCAAGGCGGAAAGGCTCCCTGCAGCGTCCGGGGCAAAGTGATTGCCATTAGCTTCTGGACTGACACTGGGCGGAGGACTGAGGCAACTATACACACAGGAGCCCATGCATCTGCACAAAGGCAGCATTTGTTTTACCCCTCAGGCTATTCTGCGTTGCTATTGTATGTTTTGTGCCTCACTTTTCTGGGCTGGTGTGAGTTGTTGTTAGGTTTAATGTTTTTGTGTTGCTGGTGTATGCCCCATCGCACAGCAGCGATACAATGACCCGTCAGCTTTGGCCTGAGCAGAGAGGAAATGGCAGGGGGGGCATACAGAGGCCAGTGGTGCTAGTCACTGTAGCTTAACACTAGAACCGCAAAGCATTTTTACCCCCCTGCATTTTTTTATATATGTAACTGAAATGAAATGAAACCCACACAAATCTTTTACTAAATGAGTTTGACTACAATTAGCATATTTATCACCTAGTTAATTTTGGGGGTTGTGGGATGAAAATAAAAACAATTTTGACCCAGAACCACCAAAAGGGGTAATTGTTACCCCCCATATAAACAGCTGTTTAATGCTGCGCTATACTTTGGCACCACACCCGGTTGCCTAGCAATGGCTATTGTTTAGATGCCCTTTGATAAGCAGGGTTTCATTTCATGAGCTTGAGCTATAGCTAGATTTGATCGATAGGGACATAAACAAGAGAAAAAGAGAATCGTACGCGAGAGAGATCAGTGATCCAGGTTCAGGCTGGTGCTGACAGCGGTGCGGTAGGGGGTCAAATATCCCCCCTCTGCGGTTCTAGTGTCAATGTCTGCCTCTCGCATGCTGAAAATGAAGGATGCTCCAGTTTACCAACTCTCTCTCTGCCTCGCTCCTTACACCATCCTTCTTGCTCCACCTTTCCCCATCTCTTTTTTTTAAATATATTTTTATTCAGATTTTGCATTTTATGACATAACAGTACAAACAACAAACATACACTCCTCCCCACCCCCCACCCACAACCACCTTTCCCCATCTCTGCTGGTGGGACACAAGGATAGTCATATGGAGCAAGGGTTTTAGGAGGAGACTCGTGACTAAGCACTTAAAGATGTGAGCGAGCACACACACCAGAGGTGGGAGTAAGTCCTACATGTGCAAGTCATGAGCAAGTCTCAAGTCTTAACCTACAAGTCTCAAGCAAGTCCCAAGTCACTGTGGTGAGAGTCAATTAAGTCAAGTGAAGTCATTGCTCAGGTCAAGCAAGTCACAAGTCAAGTCCAACGAAATTCTGATGAATAACCCCAGTTTCCGCATTTAAATCAGTTAAAATATTGTTGTTATGAAAAGTTTAGTTTTATTTTCAACATAAACAGCAATGGAGAGTGGGGTGCTGAAATTATAACCCTATAAATTCTAAAAGGGCTCTAAAGTGATAACCGGAGTACAACACAAATATTTTTACATCAACATGTTAAGCCTCCTGCCCTGGCTCCCCTTCAGCAGGGTCACACCATTTCTCCATGGTCTGTCTAAGGTGATCCCATATGACACTGTCTCATTGTTTTCCTAACTGTGTCTGTGCACAAAGAAATATTGCATCAAAGCCAATACAACGGAATAGTGTATGTTCCAGGGCGCATGATGTGTGTTTGTGTGCAGACAGTGCAGCATTAAGATTAAACTAATTTATTTCATTTGGGAACACCCACATATACATATACTGCCGAGCAGAGCACAAACACACACACAAATCATGCGCCTTAGTGACCGGACATCTCCTTCATAAAACGAGTATTAGGGGGATTAATCGGGCAGTTCGATGTGGGTAGAGGTGTGTGTGTGTGTGTGTGTGTGTGTGTGTGTGTGTGTGTGTGTGTGTGTGTGTGTGTGTGTGTGTGTGTGTGTGTGTGTGTGTGTGTGTGTGTGTGTGTGTGTGTGTGTGTGTGTGTGTGTGTGTGTGTGTGTGTGTGTGTGTGTGTGTGTGTGTGTGTGTGTGGTTAAACGTAGCAACCTGCGGTCGCTCTTTAGCTGTTCTAATGAAAGTAAACACTGTGAAGGCGTTGCGTAAAAGGCACAGCTCTTTGCGCGCTGGTGCTGCACTTCTCAGAGGCGGAGTTACATGTCCCGCTGCCTCCTGGTGCTGTAGCGATTTCATGAAGTGAATGAGAGTCCGAGTTCGAAATATATCTAAAATAATGTATGCGCTGCCACTTCCCAACATAAACATTACAGTCTGCAATGAAACGGTTGTCTCCTGTGTGCTCCACTTCCTACTTGGCGCTCCGGTAACTTTCTCGTGCGAACGAGATACAGTATCTTTTTTTTTTTCATTGCCCTTTAGGGGCTCCATACAATACAAAAACAAATGCAAATATCCTTTCGAGTCATCTGTCTCAAGTCAAGTCTCAAGTCATGAATACCAAGTCAAAGTCTTTTATCAATGTTAGTCAAGCAAGTCTCAAGTCCAAAAATATGCGACTCGAGTCTGACTCGATTCCCCCACCTCTGACACGCACACGCACACGCACACGCACACGCACATGCACACACAGGCCCCAGCAGACACTTTGCGGAACATCTTGGCTCTTGTTGAAATCAGAAATAGCCACCTGAAAACCCCAGAAAGGTGAAATTCTCCTGAGGTCCTTATGAGGCTTATTTAAGACAATGTGCTGAGCGAATCCTCTAAACCCCTTTACTTTGGACCTGCATTACCACAAGCTATGTGGACATCTTTGAAGGGAGATTCCAGGTTTTATAAAAGGCAGTTCAAACAAAGGGGAGCAGTAAAGTGAGACAAAATAAATGTGGTTGTGATCATCCCTTTAGTTCAACATTGACCTGTTCTGCTTGCCTAGTTTAGCAGTTTTTATGCATTCAAGAATGATATCAATTTTTTTAGCTGTTCTCACTTTTGTTTTACCTTCAAAAATTGTTATTTTGGTAATATTTCAAACACTTTCCTTTCTATTACCTGGCTATTTTCCCAGAGGCAACATGTTCCCATTTTACCACAGTCTCATTCACCTCAAAGCAAAATTGGCTGTCTAAGCCCTTGTATGAATGAAGTCAGGAGCCCTGTGTCCTGAGTGTCTGTAACCTGCTGTTTTAGGCTTTAACATCAGTACTTTTAAAGGGGAATTTCTCCACTCTATATAGCACATGTAAACAATGACATCTGCCAAAGCTTGTCTGGGGCTAAGCATTTTTTGCAAAAAAAACCTAAAGCTCTTTAAAATGTGGAAACAGAAACCTCAGTGAACCATTTTAGCATGGATAAATACCGGTGGTAAGTATACTCTATTCAGGAAAGGAAGGTGTCCATTAGAAATCATTATATTTAGACCTAAACAGAATATTCAAACTCTTCTCTCTATCCCAACACCATGTTGTGATTTCAAATTGTGTTATATATATATATAATATTTTTTTTTATTTGTATCTGTTAAAGGTGGGGTATGTAATTTATTTCAGAAACACTTTTTGTTATATTCCATGGAATGCTCTTAACATCCCGATAGCAATGAATATCTTAAATGCTTTGACAATAAATACATACAAAAATGTCATCTATGGAAGCCGTAGTACTGTAAAAAGCACGACCAATCATTTTAGCCTGCCCGGCTAAAATAACTGGATGGCCTACCTGCCTGTCAGCCTTCCATCTGTGCACAAACTTATCTCGTGCCCTCATTGGTCATGTGCGCGTTCGTGTGTGTTGGAGGAGGGGCTCTGTAAGGAAGTGGCAGATTTTTTCCTGTTGTGTATTTTCAAATTCTAGCGCACTCAAGCTGGTTTCTCCAAAATGACCTACCCCACCTTTAAGTGTAGTGTCCCTTACAGAAATCTTTAATAAGATCAGCTGGTTGTTCAGGTCTGGCCACATCTCAGCAGCTGCATGCTGATTTTAGGTCTGCAGAACAGAGGCGCCACGTTCTGTTTCACAGCTTGCATTATATAGGAAACATGTGGTTTATGTATGTAATAACGTGTAATACCATATAATAATATGGGTGTTATATTGGGCAGTGGGGATTCACTTTTGATTAGCAGTGTGCATTAGTGCATACCTGCACAAGCACACACACATGCAGACAAGCAGAAACATACACACACAGAAGACCAAAACCATACACAGGTGCAAGAATACTCTAACATATGTGCACTTTATGCAAACACACAGCTACAGTATGTTTGTGGGAATGAGTGTCGGCCCAGGTGTGCCTCTGGGAGGAAATTACAGCGTTAGGAGGGGAAGTATTTCAGCAGCCAGCTGCTTCCTCTGCCTCTCTGTGGCCACTGGCTCTATCCCTGGAGAGCACGACTGGCTTTTAACCACACTCAGCATATGTGTGTGTGTGTGTGTGTGTGTGTGTGTGTGTGTGTGTGTGTGTGTGTGCACATTCATGCATTCAGGCATGTATGTGTGTCCCTGTGCGTTTGCAGGTTTTATTTCTTGCCTGTTTCACTCATGGCTGACTGACAGCGTTTGTGCGTCCACTGGTGTGTATGTGTGTATTTGTCCGTGTGCCTGCATCGCGTCCCTCTGTGTGTGTTCTGTGTGACTTGTCACCTGCTAGTAAGCTCCCAGCAGGGAGTCATCACTCACTGTGCCACAGCGCTGCCTTTAAACAGAGCAGGACTCCGGGGATAATAGCAGGGTGCGGCCGACCTCTGCTCCAGTCTGCAGCCACCGCCGCTGCACTGACCTGCGCACAGTATGCTTGTGTGTGTGTGTGGGGGTTTCTGTCTGTCTGTGAGACAAAGAGAGAGTGAGGATGAGGGGGAGAAGAAGGGAAGCCTTGGAGGGATGAAGGGGGTTATTACAGCCTTAGTGATTGAGAGAGATTCACTATAATCGTGGTCATCATAGTGTTTTGACAAGATTATCACTGAGCCTTGGTGATGCCTCTGATGTGGAGTTCATATTTTCAATACCAGACTCTTGATGTGGTAATCCTGCTCCACAGATATGTGTGAATAGATATGATGAACAATGATCATTTTGCATGACTTGGGTTTAGGGCAAAGGTTGTTGTAACGTCATAGGTGCTTATCGGCATTTCATGAAGAGTTTGCATACAGTTACAGACCTGCATTAAGACCTGTATTATTACAAAATAAAGCACATTGTTATTAATAGTAATTAGGGGTTTTCAAACTAAATACAGCGGTTTTACAGTAGCATAGAACCAATAACTCCTTAACAAAAAGTACCACAGAAAGTACTACCATTTATATTTTGATTCTATGAACAATGTGCGATGTGTCAAGGCAGTATGTGGACTATGAATGTGCAATGATAATACATTACATGCCATCATAGAATTTAAATGTGTATGTATGCAGGGCTCACACACAGCAGCAGGTAGAACTGCAGGACTACAATTACATGCAACAGACCTCCCTGGAGGTGGCCAATGTTCTGTGTTAGCATCAGTTATGTAACCAGCCAACCTCGGGGACCAAGGCTCATGGAAGATGAGATGGCGTGTGACTTCCTTCCACCCACTACTGTCACAATGCTGCAAACACACTCTGTACACTTGCACACACACAGACACACGCTGTGTTAAATCTGGCACTCCTCAGAGAAGTGTGGGAGCCACTGCCATTGCTGTAGAAGCTTCCTTGATGTGCACGCTTGAGCAGGAAAATATGACATTGTTTTCTAAAGTTAAGGCGTATTACTGTACCAGCCACTTACTGAAACAATGTTAATGTGGTAATGTCTGTGTAAAGAGGATGTAATACTATTGCAGTTGATTCAGAGGTTAATGGAGCCTCTCATTTGAACGAGACTTACATCGCTCTGGAGACCCAAATACATTCATCGCTATTAGAGCAGTTCCTCAGTGTGCGTGTGTGCATGCGTACATTTGTCTACTTTGGTGCGGATAAACATGTTCCCCAAGCACAACATTATTGAGGTGTGTGTTTTCACCCCTTTTTTTGTATAATTGTCTCTATAAAGTATATCAATATGAAACTAAAGTGGCAGTAATTGACAGAGAAGCCTTAACTCAAGGTACATTTAGTCGCTTTTCCTGGAGCTTTCATTTATATCACCTGATATTCATAAGCTGATGGCATTTTTCACAGAGAAAGATGTATTGACATGTAAGCTCAGTAGTTGTTCATCCACAGCCCTTTTTGCTTGTAGTAACTCAAAGTACATTTACTAGCTTTTTCCAGAGCTTTCATCTGTGTTATAGTTATAGATACAAACAAGTCCAGACGTCTTGAAATTGTAAAAGCTTCTTCTGTCATGTCAACACATTCAATGACAACTAAGCACACTCTGTTTGCTGATCATGTGATTATTCTTTCCTTAACAAACAAAGACAGAATGTGTTGTTATTTGTGAACACAAAGGCCATAATGCTCAGACGTCCATGCGGTGAGAATGAAATTTGTCAGAGTGGAGTTTGTGCCTCATGGCTGCTGTCTGATTAGCAGAGTGATGTGTGGTGGTGGGAGTTTGTTAGGCTACAGTTCATTTGCCGCTGCGCACCCGAGGGAAGTTTAATTAAATAAAACACAGCTCGGTGCTTCTTCATTCAACGATGGCTATAATACTAGCCAAGAGCATAAAGGACAGACTTGTTTATGGCTCAGACACTAGGTTAAAAATGAGTAGTACAGGTGTAAGGTGTTTATTGTATAGTGGGTCAATGTTGTTGTTTGTTATAATGACAGCTTGAACTTTCAATGCCCATCAATGAACTGGTGTTTGAAATAAGCTTAGATATATATACACATGTACGTTGGACAATGCTTCTGCAATTTTTTCCCAAACCTGTCCCTTGTAAATAAACAAACAAACACATCGCTTATTTTGAATCTGATCAAAAACTCTAAGATCACTATACAGTACATCAGAGGAGGGGGGAGGGAAGAAGAAACAATCCAATAATCTTCATCTTCTTTGCTCCCACTGAGATGCCTTAGACGTCGTGTAGCATTAGTCTGATGTGTTCAGATTTAGCTCAAATAAAAGTAGAGTATGGCTGTAGAGATCAGAGGATGGGGAGAGCGAGGAGAAAACAAGGCCATCTTAGAGATTAGCAGGAGATGAAAATACATATATGTCATTCTGTTGACTGCACTCAATGACCCGGAGTGACTGTCAAATCTAGATGGGTCATGTTGGGATTGTCCGTACGCGGTTGTTCCCGGACCTCTAATGGTTTGGGCTTGTATGGAGAAATGAAAACAACATATTATTATGTTATTTCTCCGATGCTACAATAATCTAATGATACTTAGATACTCTAATGATACTTTCTAATTGTGTTTTCTTCTCCTCGCTGGCTCTGTTCGCACACTGTATGGTGTGGCTGCATCAACATGTATTAGTAACACTCGGCTGGTTGGGAGGCCTTTCATGCATAATTGGATACTTTAATTAATTGGAATTTAATAAAATGCATAACAGTTTCATTTTACAATCTGTACTATAGCAAATCATCCTTATTATAAATGCAAAATTAAGTAATAGATCACTTCGAAGTGTCAGTTTCAATAAATATGTACAATAGGTGTGAACATGTGCCACCTCATACATAAACAAATATGAGTCGCTATCCCACATGTTTCTACATAATTAATCTGCTTTGTTATATATGCTTTCGATTGAATTTAATTACTGCTTTGACTTCAGTTTCCTCCAAATAAAAAAGTCCAAAATGTTTAAACTTGGTGGATGGTTGGGTTTCAAAGTGCAGGACTTTGACAAGGGGTCAACAGTTAAAGTTTATTTTATTGTGTCCTGTGTGTTTACTTTGTTACCAAGACAACTATGTTTAAATGCCATTTTCTTAATGTCTTCCATTTTTGTAAAGCACTTTGAATTGCCTTGTGTTGAAAGGTGCTATATAAATAAACTTGCCTTGCCTATGTTATCCTGAGTTCTGTAACATTTCTAGCCATTAAGACATCAATCTAAAAAAGAATTTAGAGGTTGAGTGTTAATTTAAAAAAATACCGTCCACAGAAAAGAAAATGTTCTTCAGGAACAAAGAGAAAAGGTGTACAAAGAAAACGTTTGTAGTCGAGGATTTGAGTTATGCTTAAGTTAAGATATAATGGTTTCTGTGCTATGTTGTTAAAAAGCGTGACCTGTCTGGCATTACATTAAACAAATCATATTTGATTATGCAAGTTTTGGTAAAGCTGATATTCCCACATCAGACGCTACATAAATCAGATCAGGGTTGATTTGAAATGTTAGTTTTGTACCGCTGGAACAGGGCTCGTCAGTTTTAGAGTATTCACTTTGTTACGCCGTGGGATGATCTGCATCTGACAAGTGTGTGATAGATATAATTAAGCCACTGGTTTACACAGTCAGTTGAAAGTAACTGTGAAAGCCCTTTGCTTTTATGTAATGTGTCCTCCGCAGCTGTGGTCAGAATCACGCTGAGACAATTAAAGGCGGCACGCTGGCATGGCTTCACTGCTCTGTGTGTGTGTGTGTGTGTGTGTGTGTGTGTGTGTGTGTGTGTGTGTGTGTGTGTGTGTGTGCGTGTGTGCGTGTGCGC
The DNA here is from genome assembly GCF_902827165.1 of Trematomus bernacchii. Taxonomy (NCBI): domain Eukaryota; kingdom Metazoa; phylum Chordata; class Actinopteri; order Perciformes; family Nototheniidae; genus Trematomus; species Trematomus bernacchii. Next base: position 403,364 of record NW_022987515.1, read on the forward strand.
GTGTGCGTGTGCGCGTGTGCGCGTGCGTGCGTGCGTGCTCTACCTCTGCACTCTACCTCTGCTGCCATATGTGTCCCGTAGCGATGAGAGGGAGATAGATCATCCTCCACAGCAGATGTGCTGACAACGGAGAAAAGTTAGTTCACTTCCCTGGCATATTACCCACGCTCCCCCTGTGATCCTGCTCTTACTCCAGACTTCCTACCATCGCTCAGAACAGGGAGGTATCTGAAAAGATTCCCAATCAAGCTGACAAACCCTGGTGTTCTGGCATGTGATCATCTGTGTGTGTGTTCAAGTTTTTCCCTGCTCCTACACAGAAGCAAAGCCTTCCCTTGCTTCCTTATTTTTACCTCTATTCCTCATTTTTCTGCCCTCCCCCACTCTTTGAACTATCCGTCCTTCTCTTAAATGTTTCTTTTAAGTCCTTCTTCTCTTTATTCACTTCCTTACTCCTTAAAAGGTAACTTAATGCCAGGTTTAATCGCAGAGTTCTACTGCCTTCTCTGGTTAAAAGTGTGTTTCATCTTTAACCAACATTACCGCTGGGTGTAGTTTGGTGTGGTGTGTTTGAACTGTACTCGGTTGCACCTGTAACTACTTTAAAAAGTTTGTGAACACTCCCTCTTACATCACTGCAGTGAGAATTCAAACCACTGGATGTAAGCAAAATAACCAATTTTGGGGATTACTCTCTTTACTAAGACAAACTTAGCTCATCATTTTACATTTTACTGTAGGAGACAAACTCTCCCCCACTCCACCCTTCTGCCAGTTAGTTTACGTATTCATATGTCAGCGGATTAGATCTGTGTGGGGGAGGTAGATCTCAGGGTTAACTTTGCCTTGTAATTTAGGGGGGGAGGAGTACCAGGGAACCTCATTGATTTCTCACAGATGCACTTGATACAGTCAAAACCTGTCACCATGAACACATTGACTTGGAATTAAAAGCAATACAAATATAACATCACTCATATTTTTATCAGTTATTTTTACTCAATTTAAATCTGATGGACTTCTACTTAGTCTTGTTTCACCCAGCTCTGGCAGTCCTGCAGTCATTGCAGTATGTTTAATCTTGAAACTGGTCAGATATATGGTCAAATGTAGCAGACGTGAATCTCCTAAATGCAACACATCCCCTCCTCTGGTTTAGAAACTAAATTAAACAGTTGGAGACATGGAGTTCAAACTGGTGTTAATGCATTGAAAGGCTATTGCTGAAATAAATACAAACCATACAGAGTGTTAAAAACAGGGTTTGATTTTCATTTACACTTTAATCTTCTCCTTCCTGATTTTTTTCTGGCCTCCTCGCTGTAATGAATTGAGCCAGGTTTGAGATCACAGCGTGTCTGACAAAGAATGAGTCACATACAGTAGAGCACGGGCCAAGTTCAGTTCTGGCTCCTGTGTCTTCCACGTTTCCTCCCACTGAGTCTATGCATTTGAATTCTTGTATCACTTTGGTATCACTACAGCATAGTAGATTTTGTTTACTTTCTAAACTCAACTGGTAGGTAACATTTCAATTCTTGGTTGATAAAGTGTGATAACTCAGTATATCTGGGATGTATTAAGTAAATACAAATATTGAGACAGAAGGAGGAAGGTGGATGCGCAGAGGACAGATAACGAGAGATGGGGAAATGAAAGACAAGTTGCCTTCTGGTCAAACTCCTTGTCACTCCAATTCAAACCTCAGAGGCTCATGTTCATGGCAGGAATATATGTAATTGATCTGCTTTATAAAAAGAAAAACACAGTAAACAATTAAAGTCTTCTTAAGATAACTGCTGTGAACACTGTTAAATGTTTCACCAACAAAGCTGTCATCAGGGCCTTTCAGAAAGAAAAAAAAGAATCTGCCACAAGGAGCTGTTTTCAGCTAAGAAACAGGAATACAGCTTTGGTGAAAGCAGCCACACTGTCACAACCTCTCTACAGTATGTGGGTTATTTTTACTCTGAAGGCAGATAAACACAGCAATTAATAACGTTTAGCTGAGTTGTTAAAACACTGGGCCTGCTAAACCCTGCTAATTAAGTCCAGAGAGGTAGGAAAAAAAAGATTCACTTTGGTAAAAATAAGTCAGTTTCTATTTAGTGGAGCATTTATATTCTGCTTTAAGCACAGTTTTGATGATTTGCTCACTAAATTCCTCTTCTGTATTGACAAACCCACACAGTCTATACATTAGGATATATTGTTGTGTGTAATTTATGTTTATGTGTGGTGCTCTTTCAAACAGTTACTCCATGATGTTAGCCAGCTTATTTATTTCCCTAAGCAGAATTTAGCTGGAGCTCAAGAAAAACACACACAGAGGAAGACATGGTGGTGGTGTCTTCCTGTGACAAGCGTGTTGCTCTCTCTGTCTGGGTAGTCAGGGCTGAGATTGCCAATAAATAGTGGCCAGTGGCCTTCAGCATCACCAGCGGGGAGAGATTTGTGTCCTCGTGCTGATTGGTCCAGGCCTGAGGAAGAGAACAAACCATCTCGTTAATCAGGGAACACTGTGGGGACACGGTGTGTGTATGTTTCTGTGCCACTCGCACTCGGTGCCGGTGGCACATTGTAAAAATACTGCGTGTGTGTGTTTGGTGAGACAGAGAAAGTGAGTTGTTGTGTGAGTGCAATATTATGTCAGGCGATTGAGACGGCAGCGGTGCAGAGCTGAGCCGATGGGTGACAGATGACTGGGTGCTAAAGGCCTCTGGAGCAGCCATGACTCACACACATGTGTGCACACACTCCTGGCTGCCAAAGCTGTCACATTACTGTCATACCTGTGCTTACATTCCTCCTAGCACCAATTTTCACCTTCAGAGCTGCCAAATAAAGTCCATTGCGATGTTGAGTTTGATTATCATCACTCTGTCGATCACGTTACAGGCGTTTATTAAGCTGCTGAATGTTCAGCTTTTTAAAAGAAACTGAAGTTTTCCTTGATAAAGACAGCTTTTCTATGCAGTTTATAACTTAAATAAATATTTCCTTCATTTTGGCATCCTTTGTTAACATTTGATGCATGCTAGAAAATACATTTTTCTCCACGAATTCAAGGTACACAAGGTGAGTAATTAATATACAAATGATCATAGTGGGGGTAAATCATTCCAAAAACGTTTTAAGCTGTTTAATTTCTTTTTGAAACACCTGAGTTTGCTTTCATGCTCCTGTGTGCCTGTCTGTGTCAAACTGCCAGGTTTAGGAGCTTACAAGCTGCAGGTGTGAGTGTATACTGTACCTCAGGGTGCTACAAAGCAAATGTTTGGTTCTGCTTTAAATCAAAAGCAATAAAATGCAGCAAATTAAGATTGCTGCATTCAGCCATACAGTAGCATGTGAGGTTTAGTGTTGTGCTAACATATGGAGAACAACATTGCTTTGGAATTCAGAGTGAGATGATGAATAAACACTGGATCATGGGATTTACATATCATAAACTGGTTTCTCGCTCTCCACTCTAATCTCATATTAGCTCACAAGGATACACAGAAATATATTTGGTACGTGCAAATGCTTAAGAAGAAATAGGCACTGTTTTTAAGTATATTCCAATATGAGTGCATTTCCAGTAATCTAAATTGCAGTATGATGACCCTAATTCCTTAAAACAGCAACCAAGAATGGAAAATCCCACAGTACATTTATCATCTCAGAAGAGAATAATGTGTTTCCTTCTTTTTGAACCAAGACCTTGTGTAAGGATTCATACAATTATACCCTTGTCAACTCTAGACCACTGTCTGACAACACAATACAAATAAATGGTCTCCTAAATATGGCTAATGGAGTAGACCGCCTATTAAGCAGCTCAATAATATTATCGGAAAAAAAACAATGCAACAGAAACAGAGATATCTTCTTTTTCTATTCCACTCAGTCTTCTTTCTTGTCAAAACACGGCACCTACATTACCCACAGTGCAACTCTAGAGCCGACAGTTTGATCGGATATCCGGGTGTGCTATTCTTGTAGCCGCTACTGAGCCTCAAGCCGATAGCCCCAAGCACGGATAAGGCATGAGCTTCAGAGATCGCGAAAACTCCCTTCTTCTATAAATGAACACCCAAAGATGTATTTTTTCATTTTTGAACTGGTAGTCTTCAGGCCAAACCAACACGGACATACAGTACATCACTTGTGGTACATCTTCATTCTATTTCAATTTCTATTGTGTTAAAGGAACACAAAGGTTTTATAAAAATGTGTTCGCAGTAGTGCTCCAGACAACGGTAAACCAACTTTGAGGGGTAACATTATTTAATTTACCCTTTTAAAATATAGTTTCTACACATCGAGTACACTCTTCAGGTAAACTGTAGTACCTGATCAATGCAGGAGACGTCTGGATGATCCATATTTCAGAGATGAACTAAAAGATTCATTGCTGTACTGTTGCATTAAAGAGTAGTCTTTTGTTGCTGTTATTACACACAAAAAAACACAAAACCATCCTGAACACAAGAATAATAATTGATCACAATGGCCTTATGATGCATTTTAATATAGCATGACTTCTATATTAAATGAATGGTTGAATTATTCATTTTTCATATATTTTCTATCTCCTGTCTTTTTATATCACACAACCACACTCATTCCACTCCTTGCCTCTTCCTTTCCTTCCCTCAGCTCCATCACCTGGCAGCCCTGGAGCTAGCCCCGGGGCTGCCAGGTGTGTGAGTGTGTGTGTGTGTGTCGGTGCATGTGTGCTGGCAAATATGTGTGTGTGTGTTGAAAGCACTACGTGATTGCCTAGTCATTTTTGCAGTGTATCCAGCTCTTACTTTAAAGTATTTAGGCTCTTGTGTCCAAATGTATCGGCATCTAAATTGGACAGTCCTCTCTCTGTCTGGTAATTAGTTTGTGTTTCATTGAACATTTGAATGGTTTCCACTGCTCTATACTTCTTCCTTTCTTTCTCAAACTACAGTTTTACCATCTTCTGTGTGTAGACGGTGTAGACCCAATATCAGGTCAAATGAAATGACTTGATTTTCAAAGGTCTGTAGTACTTGTTAAACTTAAATCCCAATGACATCTTGGCAATAGATATATCTACTCTTCTGTCATGAGAATGTTGGGACATAGAAAGTGGGATAAAGGACAGAAGAGATTAAGAAATCGTGCTTCTCAGATAAAGTATAGTGGAGGTGGAACAAGATCAACAGCAACTCACCATTGTAGGGATTTCACTTCATACAGTTTCTTTATAAATGTACTGTTCTCTTGCTCTCTATCTATAAGCGTATGCATTTACAGTACATCAACCTGTTGGCTCGCTTGGCGTCTTTACTGTCATCCATACATTTTGGATCAATATCAATTCCTTAATAAATATACTTTACTGAAACTGTTAACAAAATATACCTTACCTCTGACACAAAAAAAACAGTATTGTGGCGGTCACTGTGAAAATCATTTTAACCCCATCTATATTCCCTGTCTGACATATTGAGCAACAATCGACGGGGTCAGAGCCAGAGATGGGAAAGGTGATGTGCTGTGTTTAAACTAATGAAATATTAATAGAGTTGGCCAATTAAAATAGGGGCAGCCAGAGTGTCCCAGGAATCCAGAACAGACATTAGCACAGCGCTAATAAGATGATTTCCATCCGCCATAGCCATACGATGCAGGTAACGACAGCCAGGGCCAGAGAGACCACAGAGAGGTGGGGGGGGCGGCACATTGGGGGATCATAGAACTCTGTTTTGATGGGTGGGGGAGGGCTAGGTGATGAGAGATGTCTTGGGACGACCAAAAAGATGGACAAAACCAGGATGATGAAGTGTTTTTTGCATGGATTGTGAACTATTTTATGTGTAATAATGAGTGATAACAGATTGGGGAACATTGCCTCTTTTCAATTCCTGAACCGTGTGTGTAGTGATTACTCTGAACCTGCATAACAATCTAACAAAACACTGATTACCTTTCCAATTCCTCTCTCTGATTCTCGTCTTTTCTTACCTCGCCCTTCTTGTCTCAATGCAGTTCAATGCAATTCATCAGGCAAATGGACATTTTGTTGTTTTGTGGCCACATGTTGTACACACACGCAGAAGAGCACAGGCACACAACATAAATACACTCGCCAAACAACAAGAGCAGTTGATATACTGTCCAGTCATAAAGGCAGAAAAAGTAAGGGTTTTGTATAGTACATGTTTTATTTATTTATTATAAAAGGGTGATTATTTAGGATTGCTCTCCATTTACCATGAGTGCTGCTGTCATTTGCTGACTAATCTTTACTAAAGGACACACAGCTCATCAAATCACTCTCTCTTTCTCCCCGCAGCCTCCCTTTCTCTCCTCTTTCATTGCGTCACCCTGCTATTCTTAGCAGGGTGACGCAAAGTTCTCCATTACAACCCAATGGATACTGATGACTACTCATGCTTTTGGTTGGCCCCAGTGTGTGTGTTTGTGTGTTGTGTCTAGTTATAAGCTAGCTTAAGCCAGTTGCATCTCCCATGCCTCATGCGTGGCTTAACTGAGCGATTGCCCGTCTGTGTGGGTGTTTCTGTATATTTTTAAGTATGCATTTGTGTGTGTGTGTGGGTGTGTGTGTGTTGCTTATTCACTTTAATCATTTTTAATTTGTGCATATTATACATGCACCTTCCATAGCCACTTATCTTCTTTTCTCTCTCACACACACAGACAGAAACACACACTCTGAAGCAAGCTGACAATGGATCCATCACCATAATTTAACCTTTAACATCTTCACTGCTATGTTATTGAATATTATTTAATTTACCTGTGTAATGCCTTGTCAGTATTAATTTTGGAGTGATTCACAGAGTAATATGCCAGTGACAGGCAGAACAAATACTTGGCTTACACATGAGTTGGCGCACTTCCTTACGTGTACACACACATGTCAACACACACACACACACGCACGCACGCACGCACGCATGCACGCACGGACAGTGGTATTCACAGAGTAATCAGCGCTGCAGCTATTATTAATGAGAGAGAACCGAGTCATTAATATTTAAGCAGTGTCACTGAGGCCAACGCAATGAGTGTGTGTGTGGCCTGTTTGTGTGTATGTGTGTCCACATATAGAAGAGGGGCAGAGGGACTATAAGGCAATTTCCTCAGGCAGTGTAGTGAGACCTACTCCATTACAATAGGATAGACGGAGATGAAGACATATTACTCCCTTAAACAGAGAGGTGGAGACGGACAAAAACAGGAATATTTGATTTTCTTCCTTGTCCTCTAGTCCCCGTCCTCTCCTATGCTCATATCTTTTCTCCGGTAGTGGCTTCTGCTTTGTGGAGGATGGAGAGACTCGAATGGGAAACAGCAGATATCTCATTACATCACACTGGATAGGATGGGCCTGGGAGCTTCCTTCCTTCCTTCCTTCCTTCCTGTGTGTGTGTGTGTGTGTGTGTGTGTGTGTGTGTGTGTGTGTGTGTGTGTGTGTGTGTGTGTGTGTGTGTGTGTGTGTGTGTGTGTGTGTGTGTGTGTGTGTGTGTGTGTGTGTGTGTGTGTGTGTGTGTGTGTGTGTGTGTGTGTGTGTGTGTGTGTGTGTGTGTGTGTGTGTGTGTTTCTAAATGAACACTGTTGGGGATTGTGACTCTTTGGTCTGTGTCTAGTCCTCCACACGCTCTGCTGACAACACACAGACACACTCACGCTCAAAAGTGCTCACACACATTCACATACACACTTTTTCTCACAGCCACAGACCAACATGATGGGGTCTAAGGGTGAGGGTTAGAGAAAGACTTAGCATAAACACTGTAAATAATGACATAAGCACTCTTTCTGTCACTCTCCCTCCCTCTCGTCCCTATAGCCTCTCTCTGTGTCTAGGATTAGTGGGTATTACTTGCTCTGCAGAGCGAGGAGAATGAGACAGGTCTTACTGCCAGATCCTGGATTGGGAGAGGAAAATATTCCATTATAATAACCTCTCTTTATTAAATCGAGCTGGAGGAAATACAGCAGCCTGTTTCACCCCTAGCCAACAGTTGTCCTCAGATTATGCCAGGTTTCTCTGATTGTTAACATATTGACTGAAAGGTTATTAGTTAATGACGAATCCTGTAATATGGAGGGGATTATTGCTATGAATGGGATTAGTTGAAATACGATTTTCATCTCAACTAAAAGCAGAATATAGTTTAAAAATAAAGACTGTGTCATTTTCAAAATGAATCAACGTTTGTCTCCCCCACAATTCTCCAAGGATCCACATGATCCTTTTCTGTCTTGCATGCAGTTTAAGTTGTTGGGAAACTTTGGGAATGCTGTAGGTCACGGCATCATTACTGCTGTTGAAGTTAAACTGAAGGGAGTGTTTTTTTATTCATTAGACTGTACATGCAGTTCAATATTGTGGACGCTATAACACCTTTATATAACATTCACCTTGTTGCTTCATAATGCGATTCTCCCATGCTACAGTGGATTAAGCCACAAGTTTCTTATATACTTCCCCAGTGTAAATGCACTTTTAACATGTTTACTTTCAAAACTTCTACAGTGTTTTCTTTTTTTCATTTCCCCACTACTAATCTTGTTTAGATGTGATGTTTTTTCAGTTAATTCTTGAGATATTTCGATTGCATGTCTAAAAAAAAAGCTCTGTTTCACAAGACTTTAAGTTTATGAATGTGGTATAAATACATTAACTTCACATGTCAGTTACTTAATATTGTCTTTGTCAGTGGTCCCAAAGAAAATGACTATAGTCCAGCAGAGAAAATGTTTCTTAAGCTGAGATCAGTTTTCATGTGGCCATGCAGTAATGACAATTTTCTCAGCTGTCTCCGCATCAAACTTATCAGTGATAGTGCTGTGAAGGGAACACAATAGATGACACATTGAGCATTTTAAATTCATGTAGTCACATTTTGAAATCAGTTTCGGCTCAACTCAATGCATGCAGAGAGAGAAGAAATGGCTCTTTGGTAAAGTTTTAAAAACTTTGTCATGATCCCATCAAAGAGCCCCAGTGGTTGTGCCCTTATTGGCCATCTGCCTGTGTGTGGACTCGGAGTGATTTGATTACCTGGGAGCTTCATTAGGATACAGAGAGGGGGAGGCCGCGCTGGAAGCTCCCCTATCCTCCCCTATCCTCCCCACTCAAGTATAGAGTTACATTTCCACGGAAGAGGCAGCATTGATTAGCCATATGCCTGGGAGGTGGGGGGTCTGCAGCCTCAACCTGTGCCATCACGATTGCCTCAGGGGGACTGCGAGCTGGGGAAGTTGGATATGCAGAGAAGTAATGTGTATGGGATACTTTCCCCCAGTGCATCTTTGCATTAAGATCATATCTCTCCTGGTTACCAACAGAGCAGTGATCTGGACTATGAATGTCAATCAACATCATGCACACAGATAGACCTGCACATTTCTTCCATGTCAAGAACACACATGCCCTACTGGCGATTGCCAAGGGCCAAAGGATGAACGTGTTTGTGTGGTCTCTCCAGCAGGTTTAGAAGCAGTCTTTCAGCATCACTTTAAACGTATTCTTATCCTGTTTTTCTCCCCGACTTTTCGCATTGGCTTCCCTCTGGGTGTTGCTGTCCAATAGAGCTGCATTGAGATGTGATCTTTACATGCATATACCTCAGCTCAGTCATCATGATCCTCTGTTGAAGAGCGCTCGCTGATTATGGTTTTGATTACATTTGATCAGCCTCTCTGTCAGCGCTGCTCCCTGTACGGAGCCGGCTTTGTAAGAATGATGAATGGCTCTTTTAATTGTTTATAATTGATAACTGCTTTGAAAGACTTTGTTATGAAACACTGCCAATTTAGTAACACCGATACACTGTAGTGCCTTATTAATTCTCTCCCGTCTGGCTCGAGCACTGTGCAATTGAAAATAATTCCGTCTGAATGTTTGTGGGCCGACAGGCAGTAATAACTCTTTGTAAACACCAAAAGAGTATTTCATATTTGACTCTCCGTGTTAAAGTCTTTGTACTCCACGCCTTAATTGTTGGATTTACTACTCTGCTTATGTAGCTGGGTAAGATGTGGTCTGTCACTATGTTACAGCCTGCCTTGTATGTGTATCCTTATCATTTATGATGAGGTGATATTGGATGATAAATCTTCATCCCCCCGCCCTTTGGCAGGCATGCTGAAGCCTGGCTCTACTGGGGAGATTCTTGCTGAGAACATTTGCATACATATTGTCTCACACCTTTAGATAGACTTTCTCTTATCCACTCTAACTTCATATCTACCCTTTCAAGAGGTGCATTTAATAAATAAGGAGGAAATGAAGGAAGCAGGAAAGGAGAGGAATGTAACAAGAGAGGGATATAAGGGGAACTTGTTGGTGGTCGTTGGTCGGCCGGTTTATAGTGACACCTGTAAACTGTTTGGTCATTTAGTGTTCATGTAGGCCATTCAAAAAGGTGAGCTGTTGTTTATTTGTTTGACATGCCTGGCGTGTAGGTCTAGTTTTTATTGGTCCACCTGCGGTCGTCTTGTTAAATCATCCAGGTGTTGACACAACACATTGACTACTAATAATAAGTAAGGCAGATGTGTTAGTTGTAGATAAACTCAAAAAGAAGGGTGACTAAAGTGCCGAATGCATTAGACATGTTGACACACCTTATTCAACACTTTCCCCTGCAGGTTGGCAGTTTGAAACATTAACACCAATGCACTGCCATTTGCACTCTGTCCAAGTTTATTTTAGCATGTGTGAGTCCTGTTTATAGTGTGTGTTAATAGTCTTTTAGATTTTGTGTTGGCTGCTATAGAAAACATTTACAAGCCAGCTGACTTCACACGCTGCTTAATGGTCCCAATAAAATAAAAATACTGCCCTCTTATTTAATTATGTTAATAGAATCTAAAAACATTACTCAGTGCCGCATTATAGCTCAGTTTGTAGAGCTGGCTGACCATGTGAAAGAAAAAAAATGACTCGATGGTATAACCGCAATAGCTTCCGGGTTTTAGAAACTGTTTGTGATTGTGACACAAGCTTTTAGTATTTGGCCTGCTGTCTTGAGAACTTTATACTGTAACTGTAATATAAACTAAACCTACTGGCTAATTATGTATACATATCGTCTATCTCTGCTCATGGCTTTTTTTCTTTTATCTTGTAGGCCCTATGTTTATCCTTGTCCACTTTTCTCTTCTTCTGCCCCCCCTCCTCCTCTCCTTCATCTCCACTCCTTCTCTATCCCTTCAGTGCTCAGGTTGACAGATGTTTGGCTCGCCGGCCTGTCATAATAACTGTGGTGCTGTGTGTCTCTGGTGGCCGGCGTTAGCTTTTCTATGAGTATTTCACAGCCAGGACAGGACATTTCCTGGGGCTATGGGTGACGGGAGAAGAAATGAGGAAAACAAGCAGGGATGACAGGAGAAACAGAAATATTTGTGGATTTGATTACGCTTGTTCCTCTATGTAAGATATCGATGTACAGATTTTGTAATCTTAGTTAAGGAAAAGCGAGAGTGAAGATTCCCCTCAGCACACAGGTAAAGCTAGAAACTACAGTTGAGCATTTTGCAGAGCCATACGTCGATACATAATGGTGGATACAATTGAGTGAAAAACCCTTCAAAGTCTTTTGAAGTGCCCTAACATTATCATAAAAAAACAGCGATCATGTTTTAGTTGTAGAAGCAAATATTGTGATTGCTGAACATTTTACAGGTACGTTTAAGATAAACATTTCCTCTTTACATGAATGAAAACATAATCCCGGCAGCATCACTTTTCCTTCAAATATATGAGTTGAATATGAACATCAATATTAGGAGATGGGGGGCGATATATTTGAGATCAGAGGCTGAGGTAAAGGCAGAGAGGGGTTGCAGGTTTGGGGAGAGAGGTGGCAAGGGGGCCACAAACCCTTCAAGCTCGCAGTAAGCTGTCTCTGCTGAGATGTATAGGTTCTCTGTGAGCCGGACCTTGCACCTTACTGTCAGCCTCTCCCTCTTTATGTTCCTGTTGATGCACACACCGTTTCCCACTAAGATTGATCCATAGTTTTCTTAAAGTATAGGCAGTGGAGCTTGATATGACAGCAGTAAGAGATGTGGATGAAGACTGTCTTGTCTGCATACGCTGTAGTCTGCATACTGGTGCTGTTACGTATTTATCTTCGCTGCCCTGTCTTGGCTGGAGGTGTTTTCGTGCTTTTTTGATTTCATAAGAGACCTTTAAAAATGCCTGACAGACAGACACAGGCCGACAGGCGCTCAGACGGGTCAGTTTCAGACCTGCAGTAAGCCCTTTATCAGCCTGGCTTTGCTGTCTTATTGGACACTAAGGCTCTCCAGTTTACATCGAGCACCGAAAATCCAACCGCAGGAAGAAGAGAGAGAGTTTGGGGATATGATTGATCTTTGCCAACAATATTGCCTCCGTGGACTGTGATGATTGGATTGCTGTGTTTTTGAGATGTGTTTGCGATGTTTACATGGGCTGATTTTCTTGATGTAATTATTGATATGAAGACACAAGGCTCCTCGCAGCTTGTGAGAAACATCACCGCTCAATTTAGGCTCATGTGAGATCATGAGTGTGAATTCTGTCAGCTTCAAACCCCTATAGAGCTGATTTCATTTGTCGGCTTTGCATATTGTATGTATGTAGGTACATCTGCATAGACTTTATGAAGAAATGGCTCAGCTAATGAAACTGTAGCACAGCACCACATGGGGGGGGGGCATCAGTGTGTACCTCCCCAGCAGCCCTGCGTGTTTCTGACAGACAGACAGTTATGTAAGAGGACAGAGCTAAAGGTTGCCTTGTCTCCTGAACCACCAGAAATCCACACAGACACACCGAGCGGCAGTGAGGATAGGTGGCCCTCTCGCCTGCTGATTATAAAGACTGTCATGCAATATTAAAAATGGTCCTCTACTCCACTTCAGGTAGCACAGAGATATATATTGCATTACCCTAAGTAATATTTGGACAACTCACATCCAACACTCGACCACCTTAAATCATCATCAGCGCTATAGGAACCACTGTAAAAGATAAACAACCCTAACCCAAAGCAGTTATTAATAAATGGGCAAAGTTCAGTGCTTGATGTATGAATAATTATTATGGTCTTCAGGGAGCTGTCCATGTAAAATTAGATTACTGATTGCCAATCTAAATAATTAACAGCTGTATGATTATAGGAAGCATAGTTCACTGTGTGTTCTCCACTCTGCAGCCTTTACAGCTGTCACATGATGGATTAGAAATAATGAGCATTCAGTATGGGAACACTGTGTGGGACAGCGTAGCATGTTGCTACCTGCCCAGATGCTAGCGAGAGTGTTAACGGCCCGCTGTCCAGGACACTCATCACCATGACAACCCATAAAGCTGTCACCGGGGAGACAAAATGTCCGTGCCCTGAGCTATGTGACCAAGACGTGTCTGTAAGTAAATTAGTTCACATGTCTGGATAACTGTGCCTGGAGGTAGACAGACAGCCTTGAACTCAGGTGAGCACTAATGAGAGCGCTGTCTCCCCTGAGGCCTGCTGCCACTCAGACCTGCTGGAAAAATAACCAAAATATACAATAACACTAAAGAATGTAATCATCACTCCTGAGGGAACACTGTGTGGGCTGACACCCTCAAAGTCACTTAAGTACGCACCGCATTTTCACATTATTAATATTTTACTTTTTCAATATAAGCACCTTTTTCACTGTACATGTAAGAACAAAAAAAAACAATACATTCTCAAATAACACATCTCTACGACAAAGCAAACACTCATTGTTCTAAAAGCCATATGTTCTTTTAGAGTTTCCCCATTCAAATTAAATACATACATAAAGTGCATTTAAGTCACATAATCTTGAATTTAGCAGACCATACCAAACTAATCCACATCATTTACTTGAAAATTGAATGTGCTTAATTTTACGTCCTGCAAGACTTTGAGATTGGGGGTGTGTTTGAAAATAAATAGTCTGTACCAATACAATTTTTGAACATTAAAACATGTAAAAATGTCACAGTAGAGGCACAAAATACAAATATAAACCTGCAAATGTGCATACTGTAATATGTCCTCCTTGAAACAGTTGAGTTATGTGTGTGTGTCTTTACAGTATATGTTTGGGTATTGTTTGGACTAACAATATGATACTGTTCAATTCATTATTGTAATTCCTCTATGTAAATACTCACTGACTTTGATACACTAACCACTACATAGCTCTGTCTCACTTGACAGTTATTTTTGTTGTGTTGGAGGTCCATGAAGCATACACTCTGTAACATGCAGACGCTTCCAAATGCAGAGGTTTGCACACCGCACTCTGGTGCACCCCTACCTTGAGTCCGAACAGAGTGACCATCGTAAGGTCAAAGCGAGTCATTATACAGTAGAGCTGCTGAATGCGGAGCAGAGCGAGGTGCCACACCTGACTGCCAAACAGTCACCTTAGACCAAAGACCGGCTCGATAGTAAGATGTGGCTTGACCTGGATCATCATCACCATTCTCTCTCTCTTTCTCTCCTGTTGAGGTTATAGTCTTTCCTTACTCTCTCCCCACCTGGTATTCAGTGGGTTCCCAGACATTCTTGACATTTTGCAAAGGTTGAAAGACAAAGAACCTTTGTCTCCTAATAAGGCCGTGCTCCACACCCCACCTGAATGCGAATACTGGGAGAGAGAGGGCGGCGGGGGCCTGCATGTGGGGTGGGGTGTTTGTGTGTGATGCTGGAGGTGGAGGGGTGTATACAGGGATGCAGACGGGAGTGTAAACATGCAAATGAAGATGGAGAACAGGTGGGAAAATTAAAGCTTCAGGTTGGAAGACACATGAAGGGTTGTGTGTGTGTGTGTGTGTGTGTGTGTGTGTGTGTGTGTGTGTGTGTGTGTGTGTGTGTGTGTGTGTGTGTGTGTGTGTGTGTGTGTGTGTGTGTGTGTGTGTGTGTGTGTGTGTGTGTGTGTGTGTGTGTGTGTGTGTGTGTGTGTGTGTGTGTGTGTGTGTGTGTGTGTGCAGGTAAGAGGTGTGGGAGGAGGAGGTTTGGGACTGAGCGGAAAGAAAAATGAACACTGTTATGATCAATTCCCTATCTGGGGGTTGAGAGTGATAACAGTTAGGTTTCAGAGGCTAATGTAAGCTACTGCTGTGAGAAACACGGCAGCGCACCCTGGCGCTTTGCCCGCAGTCACACACACACACTCGGATGTTGTACAAGAGAGCGATATCCTCCATCACTGCAGGAGCTTGAAGCAGAACTCAGAACAACCAAGGTCCTTCTGGTCTCTTCTCATCTTGCTCTCTCTCATCCATCACACCCCTCAGGTCTACCTCTCACCTCCCTCACCCCCCTCAATCCCTCTTGCACCTTATTCCTCTGCAGTTCTCTCTGAACAACTTTCTCCAAAACAGCAGAAACTAGGAACGTTTGTTATTCTTTTATAAATGTAAGCAAGGACAGGGCTGTTGAAATGGACAGGTTTAAATAGTTAGAGCTCTCCATCTGGTCAAGCACCTTTCAACCTTTAGTTCAGTCTCTTCTTGTTTCCCAATCTGCCAGTGTCACTTTGAGTTATCTCTACCTTAGACTTCCCACTTACCATACAGCTGTGGCCCCGTGTTATGCAATGTCCCCGCATTGTCTCATCTGCAGTTTTCAAGGCACTGCAATTTCCGAAGGCGCGGAGTTAAATGCGAGAACACAAAAGTATTTTTCTCTGCGGTTTGTCTTAACATTATATAAGCAAAAAAGGTAAAAATATCTGGACCTGTCTTCAAAAGCAGATGGTGCGGTTATGACATCAGGCTCGTTAAAGGCAGCTATAACTAGGAAGAGCCAAAGGTTGTTGTGAAGTGCACTGCCTTAAATCTAGCTGCCCCTACTAACGAGGAGAAACAAATGTGTGTGTCAGAGATGAGCTATTAAACGGAACAAAAGTCCTGCAAAAATCTTTAAATTCTCCTCTCATAGTCTCTTGTCTTTCTCTATATGAATCTCTATCTCCCCCACCCTGTCTTTCTCCTTTTCTCTCGCTCTGTGTTGGTATTCTGTCACTCACTGGGATGTGGGCAGATATGGGATCATATTCAGCCTTCCAGATTCATTCTGCTCGCGACTCAGGAGCCAATATTAGCCACGCGGCCGTTGTTTTACCCATGAGCCCGTTGCCTTGGAAACGTTGCATAAGAGGGAGTGGGAAAGCGGGATGCCCCTTGCTGATTGGGAGACAAGGTGGCAGATATTTTTTCCTCTCCCCTCGTCTTCCCTGTATCTTCCTCTTGGATCTTGTTCTTTTCCCTCCGCTCAACACTTGTTCTATCCGTACGTGTCAAAACCCCGGAGCTCCAGCTGAACCCTCATGACACGTGTTGAATAAACTCACCACCTTCAAAAAAAAGCTCCACAGTCAAAAACAGCATACTCAACTTAGTGATTTATGGTCCAATTAGACATGTTTGTGTACACACAGCACAGACACACACACTTGAACACTCCGTTCAATGCGCTGTGTTGTGTGTCATACTCCGCTGTGGGAGGCCTTGGCTGGATTCAGGGAGGATAGTGCTTCATTGAATTCACAGTGACGACGTGTTCAAGACTGCATGACTTGGCCTTCCATATCTTCCATACAAGCAAGGCAGTGCTGTGTCTGCATACCAGGAGGGTGAGAGAGACAGAGGAATGGAGGGGGAGGACGCAGAGTGAAGAAATGATGGCCTTGGCGCCAGAGACAGGACAGTTTATCTTCTGTATCTTCACTGCCTCCAACTCTTTGCCTGCTTTGAAGAGAAACAAAAAAGACACAGGATGGACTTAGAATTTGAAGTCATTTTAGAGTCAGGAGTTCACTTTACCCAAAAATGTCCAACATACCTGTGTAGGCATGAACAGAGATGTAATTAGTGATCTGAACATATCAGGGCTGCTGAAGGTTGCATATTTTCCAATGGAATAACCTAAAATGTAGTTTCTTGTGTAATTTGCATTTTTTCCAGCATGTAGCAAGCCAAGAAAAGAGCAGGGTGGGCAGCCCCTGCGTGAGGGAGCTGTCTCAATGCGTGTGTTTAGCAAGCACCATCTGCTGCTTTTATTCAGATGGGAGTAGAAATATTTGGTTGATTAAGAGAGGATCCGTGTAGGATAGTTTCACTGTTACCACCGGTTACGAGAGACACACATGCTCGATTTTTCTCAACTGGTGTCTATCTGGAAGACACATCAACATGCAACTGCTCGAATAAGTACACATGTGCATATGGATGTCAATGTGTAACACGCAGCCCACTAAACACACGACAAAAGTGTTGAAGACACCCTAACACTGCAGTGAGAAGCAGACGGGTGGAGACACAAGCTGACAGCAGCCACACAAACAAGACATTTATTTTTGGAAAATTAAAAACAACGCAATATAATACACAACAATATGACCTATGTTTTGTAAATGTCAGTCTATTTATGAGTTGTTTATTTTTTTTAAAAGTGTATGGACAATGTGCCACCATTGCTCCAATTCTATGACTTAGCCTGAGCCTTATTATTGTAAAATAGCATACACTTTTTATAAATGCTACAAGTATTATAGCTACCACAGGTATGTACTGTATATCTAAAAAGGGGCATTATGAATATTCAAGTGTGTTTAAAATGCTGTCATTAAGTGGGTGCAGTCGTTACTTTTCTTTTTTATTGAGATTTTTACACCAATGTGTAATCAATCCTGCAAGCGTACGTACCAATCTTTAATAACTTAAATAACATTTTTTGTTCCCTCTTCAGGTGCTGATCTTGGTGGTTTGATGGACCTGGAGTCTCTGTACCGCGGCGTGGAGCAGAGCATCAACCACACGCGAGCGGGGCGAATGCGCCGGCAGAGCCTGGACCGGGCCTACAACATTGAGGTGCTGCTGGGCGTCGACGACTCTGTGGTGCAGTTTCACGGGAAGGAGCATGTCCAAAAGTACCTGCTCACACTCATGAACATCGTAAGTGTCACAATAACACCAACAAACACACGGAAAGAGAAGTTGATGAATGTAGGCCAATTCAAAATAATGTATCATCTAATAAGGCACCTTTTATTTAAATTGCTGACTTACAAAATGTATCTTAGATCTCAGGTATCACATTACCGGTGTTGGAATGTAACTTTACTAAAAAGTTTGAGGTACTTTGAATTTACTTCAGTATTTCTTTGTTATGCTACTTTGTACTTCCACTCCACTACATCAAAGAGGAAACTATTGTATTGTTTACTCTACTACAATTTCCTGAGAAATGTCCTGCCTTTTTCCAATTAAAATTGAAATTGAAAAAAGTTGACAATTTTGGACACTACAAACATTACGATTTTATAGACAACCTTACATCTATAGCAGTGAAATACGAGATATCCATTAATGCAGCTGTAATTCTAACCAAAAATATCATATCAATTTAATGACACTAACAGGGACATTTTTCGTGCAGAGTGAATACTTTGTCTGATACTACTTCCTTTTCCCCTATACTTTTAAATGCAGCACTTTTAATTGTAGTGGAGTATTTTGACAATATGGTATCAGTAATTTTATTTTACATAATGCCTCTGAATACCTCTTTCATCACTGTGCACATCACACATGCAGCCTGCTTTCAAATATCACAAATAAATGAATCTGCATCTACACCCATAATCCTAAATGCCCAAAAGTGACATTTGTTGTTCTGCTTTAAAAAAATCCAATGGAAAAACTGAGTTTTTAGTCAAATGGGAAGTAAGTCACAGAGAGGTCAAAGAAAGAGGGTTACACACAGACACATAGACAGACTCACACAAACACACACGCACACGCACACACACACACACACACACGCACACACACGCACGCTCACACACCGACTGAAAGAGGATTCAATTCCCTTCCTACATGTTCTCATCCAGCAATCAGCCGCGGGTAATCCTTTCTTCTCTATCTGAATATGATGAGATTTCATTTGTGTGTGTGTGTGTGTGTGTGTGTGTGTGTGTGTGTGTGTGTGTGTGTGTGTGTGTGTGTGTGTGTGTGTGTGTGTGTGTGTGTGTGTGTGTGTGTGTGTGTGTGTGTGTGTGTGTGTGTGTGTGTGTGTGTGTGTGTGTGTGTGTGTGTGTGTGTCTTAGGTGAGCCCTGTGCTCTGAGGGGGCTCCTACATATCATTTCATCAGGCTCTGTGGCATGTCATATTTCATCGAGAGTGTGTTTGTGTGTGTGAGAGCTGCAGAAACAGCAGGCATTATAGCTCCAGGCCACGACAACACTTAGCCAAGCACCCTCCCAGGTGTGTGTATACATGCACGTGTGTGTTGGTGTGACACTGAACACACGGCAGACTTTAATCTTTGCAAATTAAACCTGTGGTGAGAGTGCTGCTTGCAAACGTGTGTACGTGTGTGTGTGTGCGCGCTCCTGTTTGCTTTCGCTTGTATTGCGACCCACTGCGCAAGGAACCAATCGCAGACTGTTAAGCAGGTGCAAGCATACAGCAACACATCCTGCCACACCTCTTTGTCTCAGCTCAGCGCTTGAGAGAAAACAGGAGCCGCTGTGCTCTCTGCCTCCCCTTTTAGATATTTGTTAGACAATATAGAGAAGGGAATACGCAGCCCTGTCGCAGCCCCCCTCTAATCTGTGGGGAAGAGATGGTGAGACAGAGGGAGAAGGAGTATTTTAAACAGCGCTTTTGGAATAAATTACCGACAGCCAGATAAACAGAAATAAATAAATAAAGGCTGCCTCCCACGCGTGGCATCTGGGCGACTTTCTTCTTGAAAGTTTGCTTTGCTCACTTCAGGATGGGTGTGCTTTCTATCCCCTCTCTCTCCCTCTCTCTCCCTCTCTCTCCCTGTCTCTCGCTGAGTCTCTCAGCAACACTGAGTCGCTCCTCACTGAGCTTTTTTCCCATTGTTACTCCTCCCTGACTTGTGTCGTTTATAGCAACAGATCCTCAACGATGTCTAAAACTTTCCAATAATGTGAGTGACAACACAGGTTTAAGGCGAGACATTCAAGGTTAACTTAGAATCATTAATGGTTATGAACAGGACCTGTAAAATCCCATTTGTTATTTCTTTTAATTGTAAAAGTAATTTCTTTCTGATTGTTTTGTAAAATAAAAAATTAACAAGACAAACATATCGCTGATGACGATGACCTAATATTTTATTTATAAGGAAAATGTATGCTAGAGGGGGTAGGACCAGAAAAGTTTTTTTTAAGCTTCTTCTTGCCCCTGTTGAACATGACAGAGACTATTATTTAATTTTTTTTTTGTCTTGTTATTTTTTTGTACTTTGTTATAATTATTATTATGAGTGAGAAAAAACAAGAAAGAAAATGATATATATATATTATTATTATTATTGTTGTATGTTTTGTTTATGTTCAATAAATTGACTAAATATATTTTTTAAAAAGGATAAGGAGAGAGATTAAATATGTTTTCCCTAAAGGTTACTCATATGTAGGCAGTTTATTGTTCTGTTATTGTAATACTGCCTAAATACACAGAAGAAATGATTAAATGTTCTCTCTGAAATAGGGAGAACTTTCCATTTACGGCAGGAAGTCTCCTCACCTCGCCTTCTCCACCAGTTTCCTTAAATTCCTCTGGCTGATTCTCCTCTGTATTTCCAGGCTGAATTGAGAAAGTTTTCTCTGTGCGTGTTTGTGTTTACACTTTCAACACACCTAGAAACTGTGTGAAGCAATCCTCTGTCTTTTGTTGCAGCAGCTGTAACAGTGTTGTACAGCAACCTTCAAAGAATAAATAAAGCGCTTGCATTCTTGTACAAAAGGTTATTCTGAAAAACTAGAATTTATGCATTTTTTCTCTGTCTATTTACAGATATTCTCTTGTGTCTTTATAATTACTCTCTGCATTTTCCTCTTCTACTTATTTTTCTGACTTTATGGAGCTCCGTCTGTCTGTCAGTCTGTTTGAATGACTACCGAAGTGAGCTAGGGGTTCAAGGTGGACTATTTGTGTGTGTATGTGTGTGTGCGTTAGTGTTAAGGGTGTGTGTGTGTGTGTGTTAGGGGAGCGGTAGTGTTGTCTGCAGGACATCAAAGCACTCCCACAGAAAACCACTAATTCCTGTCTGTGAGGTTCAACTGGAGAGTCAAACTGTGTGATGTGTGTGTGTGTTAACGTGTAGGTTGAGTTAGATGTGTGTTAGATGATCTCTGCTTCCCACTCCTTTCCCATGTGTTTCCCTCTCTTCCCCACATTGTATGTTTGTTCAATTTGCTTCAATAGAGGAAAACAGGTCCAAGCACGTGGCTACATTTTTCACTAACCATTTCACTATCAATCAATTACAATATTTCTTTCCATTATCTTTATTAAAATGTTGCAGTCATATAAACCTGACTAACAGTTGGATGACCTGTTGCGTGACTCTTCATCTGATGCCATCATCGTTTGGAAAAAACTGGAATATTGGGCCTCTTTGCTTGATGTGTGGCTCTCTGTTTAGTGTCTTTATAATTAAATGACAAGCGACATGGTCATTGTGTGTGGCATATATTTTGATTTGGACAAGAAGGTCTAAACAAACCAAAAAGCTAACCAACAATTCAAAAGAATTGCCATTGTCACATTTAAAAAAAGAGAGAAAGAATTCAACACAAAAGGGTAAA